>NC_092341.1:288628000-288966000 GCF_046630445.1 Rutidosis leptorrhynchoides | reverse complement strand
GACTTTTAAAGCGAGCTACGTACTTGGTACACGTTTAACTTTTGTCATAATTGGAAAATTATGACTAAGTAATACTAATTGTTATTTTCTAATGACAATTACTTGGCTTATTGGTTGCTTAATTATGCTTAGTATTTTACTAATGCACACTAGTAAGTCTTAATGGACTTTCTACCTTATTGGACTTAAGCCCACCCTACTCTAGCTATTGGACTTTTAAGTTAGCCCAATTTTAATGAAATTATGACCCATTAATATGTAGGACAAAAACCCATTAAGTTGAGCCAACATACTATCATTTTTGTTAACCATTACTAAACATGTTGCATGGGATTTCAACAATAAGCACCATCTTTAGACCACCACCATACAAAAAGTAAAAAGGTATCCCCTTGTCCCCCCCATGTACCCATGGCCAACCCTCACCACCACCACTATAAATACAAAGCTTCATTCACCCATTTCACACTTGATCTCATTCTCATTTTACATACGCTTGCTCTCTAATTTTCTCTCTAGTCTTTCTCATACCAAAAATTGTAAGTTTTAAGTTTTCTTCTTCTTCTTTTTCTCTTCATAAAATCGACATCATCATCATCTAAGATCAAGCTTTCTAGCTTTTTGATCTTGTTATATCTTGTAGATTCAAATTTTGATTTGAATCCTTCAAGAACATAAAAGATTCAAGCTTTCTAGCTTTGAATCTTCATTACTTTGTTGGATCTAAGTTTTCTAGCTTATGATCTCTTTTTTTTGTTAAAAGATCAATACTTGTGTTTATGATCTTCATGAAACTTGAAGATCTAACCTTTTGCTTTAGAGATCTTCAAGAACATAAAAGATTCAAGCTTTCTAGCTTTGGATCTTCATTACTTTGATGGATCTAAGCTTTATAGCTTAGATCAATTTGTTTTTTCTAAAAGATCAAAACTTGTGTTTATGATCTTCATGAAACTTGAAGATCTAGCTTGTTGCTTTAAAGATCTTCAAGGACATAAAAGATTCAAGCTTTCTAGCTTTGAAATCTCATAATTATTGTTAAGGGATCCAAGCTTTCTAGCATAGGGTTTCATTACTTTGTTTAATCTAAGTTATGTGACTTAAGGTCTTGCTTGATTTGAATCAAAGTTTGTAGCTTTAATCTTGAATAGAACTTGTATTTGTGTTAAGACTAAGAACTTGTAGCTTTAATCAAAGCGGCTCTATTGAGTCGACAACAATCGTCAATTTATTGGCGACTTGACTGACTCTTAGAGCCTAAATTAAATTCCAGGCAGGAGTTAAAACCCATGGAAATTTGATTCTACCATTTTCATGGCGTCTAATTATTTTTATTTTATTATTTTTATTTCTTTTTAAACATTTTCCTACTTAAAGGCCGGAGGTCCTCTCGGAAGCAATCTCTTTATCCGTCGAATAGAGAGAGGGATGACTTTCTCTACTTTTGAGAGTGTTTCACTCTGGGTGAAGAAATGACTTGTCTTTATTCTCTGATAGGGGAAGGATTGTCTACATCTCACCTCCCCCATACACCACTCATGTGGTATTGGGTTTTGTTGTTGTTGTTGTTGTTGTTGTACTAAGAACATGATGTAACCTTGGTTCATCATCCTTCTAAAACTCTTAAGTGAGTTGTATTTCTCCTTAGTCTTGACATTGTGTGTTGATGGTTGAAACTTGGTTAAAGTGATGCTAAAACATCAAGAGTTGCACACTTAAAGCTTACACGCATCAAGGATGAGAACCGTGATGAGCATCAAGCACCAAGAAATCCACCGAAGCACTTGTTTTTTGTTTTTCGTTGTCTGATTAGACTCCTGGGGCTTCTGGAAAGTTGATTTCCAGATAGTTCGGTTCGAGTAGATGACTTTCCGTTTAAGACTCGCCTAATTCCGATATACAGTTTAGGATTTATAGCCTTCCAAAAGTCACTACGCCTTTGTAACGACGTAATAAAAATTCTGACCTACTCGCGCTTGAACCGTCACCACGGTCAAACGACACCGAGTTAGGATCTGAAAATTGGACAGCAGTATGAGGACTCACATACGGAGCCTTGGCCACTAACCACGTATCTTTTTAGTTTTTATAGAGATCGTAGCAGCTGTCCAAAGTTAGCCTTTTGTTTCGATCTCTATTCTTGTTGAAAACTTACTTTATCTTATACGAATGATGATGATGATGATGATGATGATGATACTTAAACTTAATTTATTCACTTTTAAACTTTTGGGGACAATTTACTGACCTAGTGACCTTTGACTTAGGTTGAGGACCTTTCGGACCAACTTACTACTTGCATACTTTTCATAGCGACTTTTACCGCACATTCACTGTGAGTTATAGCTCCCTTTTACTTTAATTATTTTTGGGACTGAGAAGACATGCGCTTTTTATGTTTTACATACTAGACACGAGTACTTAAACTTTATATATGTGTGGGTGGCATAACGGCACAAAGATTCCCCTTAGCTCTGTAACGTTTAACTATTGGTTTAAGAACCGGTAGACGCGAATCTTAGATATGGATCCATAGGGTTTGACGGCCCCACTCGGGCTAGTCGCGATAGCATTCAATGGTGTTTAATACTTCGTAAACTTACGCACTTGCCAGGTGTACTTTTAGGGGGTGATATTACTTGTTAAGTTAGTTACCGGGTGCCCACAGATAAGCATATACTTTTCATACTATTTTGAATACGAAATCTCGTGGTCTACATTACATTACTGATTACAAACAAACTATAGCTCCCCAACATTCGTGTTAACTTTTTAAGCATGTATTTCTTAGGTGCTTAAACGTTGTTGCTTACACTGTTAGACTTGCTGTTATAGTCTTGGTGTTATAGACTTGCTGTTACAGACTCGCTGTGTTAGACTTCCGCTGCATTACTTAGAGATGTCTCAATCATGGAACTTTTACTTTGCATTCACAACTTATGTTACATTTGAACAATGGCTTTGTAATGACCGTTGTGTCACGTACTTATGTTAATGCTTTCTATTCGTAGAAGCACGTTATCTTTGTAAAACATTTGACGTTGGTAAAGACGTCACCTTTTCATGAATGCAAAACTTGTTTTAAAACAGCATGTAGTATTGTACCGTGTAATGGACCTGTTGTTGATGATCCGTACACGTTGATTTTGTATGGGGCATAACATTTGGTATCAGAGCATTGGTTGTAGGGAATTAGGTTGCATTAGTGTGTCTTGACCGAGTTGAGTAGGATTCACTAATAGGACTAATCTACAACTTGCTCGTTTACTTGTTTCTGCAGAACTGTTGCATGCTACTGCTTACTTTTACTGCCATGTGAACTTGCTATATGCTACTGCTTATTCTCGCTACTGCATGCTACTATCTGCTTTTTGCATGATAATTCTGTTTTATACTATTATTATTGCCATGCTATGTACTGTTGTAGACGATCTAAGTTGCTGTAGTTATTATACCTGATCACGTTCTTGCTACATGTCTGCTATTCACTGTACCGACTTGGAAAATTTATCTTTCCTAGTTCAGATGTTTTTCTGAACCCTTTTCACACTCGTCTAACCCTAAGGACTAGTATTGTAATCCACCTGTTACTACCGTTCCACCGTTCCGGAGATTTAAACATTACTTCACGCAATCTGGGAAGAGTACCCCTCGGATTACACGCCCACTAAAGTTGATCCTCAGAGGAGGAGATACGTGAGGACTTGTCGGAGTAACCGCACCTTGCCCCACCCCCGAGCTCACTCTAATTAGCCATGTATAACGTATGAGCATTATAAGGTTGTTTAGTTTCCGCAAGTTGACCCGTATCCCGTATGCTTTCATGACCGTCACTTATCTCTTTCATCCTTCACCACTGCTCGACGATCTAACGACACTTCTGGACTTAGGTCCCTAACACTCTTAGGTATTGGAGAAGTCGGGAGGATATCCCCTTCCACAAGGTCAGAGTGTCTTCTACTGATGCTCAGTCATACCCAAAGACTTGGGAGTCGCCTTAAGACATATCGTATTACTACTTGCTACATGTACAACTTGACACGTGACCCAGATTGAATTTCTAGAAAGGAACCTAACGACATTACCTGAACCCGAACATTTTGAAGAAATTTCGGGACATTTAGCCATTGATGCATGACCTACAGAACCTACGCACCTACACCGAGAAACCGTGAGATTAATTATGTAGATTTTGTTTTGAGATAGCATAGATAAAGCACCGTTAGATGAAATTGAGTAGAACTTGAAGTGATCACGTTACATTGACCATATGGAGTGATATTGGAATGAACGTACGATTTAGTACAATATAATGACGTCAGGCCAGCGTGATTATATTGAATTAAATCATGCAGAAGTTCCAATGTTACTACGTAAGGAATATGAAGTGATTGAAAGAAAAATTTGGTAGGAACCACTTGAGTATACGCATTATGGTCTGTTAGAGGTAGGGAAAGAATAACCACATGGCCTAGATACCGTACAAGAAGGGCCTTGATTGCAGAATTGATAACCCAAAAATTTGTTATAGATATAGACACCCTTGACACTTAAGGAAAAAGTTCTCAAATAGGAAAAACTTTGGATTTACTTGCGGTAGAGCAATCGTTATCTCAGCTATGGAGACTAGCACGGATCCTGATTATAGTTAGGGTAAGATTCGTCACAATGTTTTATTGTCTCGGAGTTATTTAATACTAGAGTTATAGAAACCTTATATCTAAGGACCCTAGTGTTATGACTAATAAGCCATTAACAACCATGAGAGTTAAGTATTCTATAAGACAAGCTAATGGTAAGCTGGCAGAGATAGAGGAATAATTTAAGGTAGTACCTTAAAATTAACAGGTGGGTCATTTGAAGATGACCTCATGTCAACAAAACTTGGAAGTTTTAAAGTAGTAGTGGAAAGGATTAGTTACCTACGCACAAGCAGATGTTATTTGAGAAGATTGATAGAATTCTTTTCACGGTAGTATAATAAGATTTGGTTGGAATAAACCTTAAGACTAACCTAACACCCATCAATTTGGGAAGCTTGATGCAATAGTTAGAATGGACTTTAGGATTAACCTAATACTCATCAAGTTAGGAAGCTTTAATGAAATAGTTGGAACAGACTGGCTTTCAAGGATGAAAGCGAAAGTTATTTATAGTGAGAAGATTATTCGTATACCTCGCGAGAATGGTGAGCCATTAATAGTTTACGGGGAGAGAAGTAGCCCGAAGCTGAACCTTATTAGTTGCATGACAACAACTCGAAATCCCACAATGGAAATGGGAAGGAATAACAATGGATTTCATCACGAAGCTACCGAAAACGGTAGGCGGTTATGACACTATATGGGTTATCATTGACCGCCTCACCAAATCTGCTCACTTTCTAGCCATGAAGGAAACCGATACAATGGACAAACTTGCACAACGATACATAAAGGAAATTGTATCCCGTCACTTCAATAATTCAAATTCTATATTAAAGACTACCCAAGAATCTTATTTGATACTCTTTCTTACGCGACTCTAAATCCTAACTTATTCCGAGAAATTTCTTATTTAATGATAATCACACCATCATCCTTCTTACTTCGATATTAGTCATACCAGTTCAAAATTTTCCAAAATCAGTGGGTGGTTAATTCCCATCCTCACACTCTCCCATTCTTGTCTCACTTATAAGCAACGGCTTCACACTTAAGCATTTTTGGTTAAAGGACTTATGCCCTACTAATAGTCATCAACCATATTTAAATTCAATAGTTTTCATTACCTCGTGACATTGTTGATCAAATATCACCCGAAATTTTCAAAGATCTTTTACTCGATCCTCATCAATCTTTTTCCAACTTGTAACCTCCGAAATATGAAAATTTTGTTTGCCAAAATTTTACACACACTATTTTACTGTGCGATCCTCTCAAAGTTTTATAAAAAAAAATAAATTTATTTTATTGCCATTCGTACAAATTTTAGAAACCGTATATGTTATATATAATAAAGTAAATAATTACTTATTTTTTACTAGTACATATGAGATTTTACTTTCACTTTTACAAATCAATTCTTATATTCAAAAGATATTTTACTTAGAATAGTACATGTTGTACATAACTCTAGTTTACTAAGAACTTCATTTCTTTTCTTACATTGTCACCTTAAACGTTTTCTACAAAATTTTCGTTGCTTGTTATATAAAATTTTTAGTGTTATTCGTATCCAAGTCATCATGAAGACTTTACAACCATCAAAATCGAGAGATTCATGTGTGTGTGTGTGTGTGATAAAGACACTTACTGTCACGTCATGCAGAGCCTTTGGGCATCCACTAACACTTAAACTATTCAAATTTATTGCGTTACCCCAGGGATCTTATTTGCCACACCTGTTGGAACGATGCTCTTTCCTACATAACTCTAAGTCCTGACTTATTCCAGGGGAATTCTCATTTAGTGATATTAACACCATCAATATTCCAACTTTAATATTAGACATAATCTGTTTGGCATTTTGCAAAGTCAAGAAGAGATTAACTTCTTGTCCTCATGCTCTATCCTTCATACCTCACTTTTAGCAACGGCTTCGCACGTGAACATTTTTGGCCCAAAGACTTATGTCCTGATAATTATCAGAACTACATTTAATCCATTAGTTTTCATTACCTAGTAACATGTCACCCGATGATTCAAATATTTTTCACTCGATCTTTTTCAACTCGTAACCTCTGAAATACGAAAAACTATGTTTATCAAAAAATTTACACGTTGTTTATTTGTGCGGTCCTCACGAGATTTATGGACAAATGAAATTAATAAAAATTTTCTGTCACTTATGTGATTTATAAAATCATATATGTATGTATATAATTAAGTTAATAAATTTACCTTTACTTATTTTGGTTAGTACATACTAAGTTATACCTTCAAGTTATTTAATAATCGCTCCTTTATTGAGTTGTTTAACTTAAGTCAAACAGTTTTGTGCAAAATGGTACACGTTGTACACACTTCTAAATTTACTAAGAGCTTCGTTCCATTTATGTTATCACATCAAACGTTTAAAGGTATTTCAAAACTGCCTTGGTTGATTTTATTAAACGTTTTCGTATTAGTCTACATCATGTATGGATCACACTTCTTCTCGTCCTCCGTTTAGGGATAAATCTTACAATTAAGATCTTTGTTAAAAACTCTTGAGCCACTTTGGATAGCAGTTTTATAAAATTTGTTAGGAGGTCTTTGCGCTCATAAAATGTTCCTCCTAAGGTTAGACATGGCAAAAACGCGGGCCGATGAATCGGTTTTCTGATGTACACTCAGTGGTCACCCCATTGTAGGAAAGACACTAGGTGGGTTTCTACTCTCAATATTTCACGGCTAATCGCAACCCCCTCGTAAACATCATCTATATGAATCAGTATATTGAGGTACAAGAAATCATTTTTGGGATTCTTTTCACTTGGAGTAAACCATTCTTTATGACCAAGGGTTCACGTATCTTCTCATCCGCGCATCCCCTTAAGTATAAGGATAAATTCAGATCAACTCGCTCGTTGTACAAAGAGTTCACTCTCGTTCAAAGATCACACCTTTTGTGCAATTTCCTTTCGAAAATGTAATGTAAATTACTTTAAAAATCTATGAATCATGTTATCCTCTTGGAAGGGACTGCTTAAAACATCTATAACATTGAGGTGGTTACTCTATATATTTCTTCCTTCGTTGGTTGCTACTATATGTTGTTCTAGTCGATGTTAACCATAACTTCAACATGTAGCTGAAAGGATATAGTTACATCATGGAACTGTGCCTTCATTCCATCCAAGGATAAGTTTACATACAGTAGGTTGTGATCGCCATGTTGTCCATTCTATCTGTCAGCTTTATATTGCGACATAAGCGCTCAATGTTTTAGATGAGTTGGTAACATTCATGATGCATTTCATGCATCCAGCTTACTGAAGATGCCTGTAAGGCTAAAAACATCATCTTTCCTTTTGTGGGTATATATTCAGATTACATACTCATGTTAACAAGAAACAAAATCAATTTGTTGATCTCTAAGGTCAAGAGACTTAATTAATGGCATATACATATTCTTACTTTTATACGTCCAAGTATCTTTCAAGGTAAATGGTTCCCTTCTGAGCCCACAAGTCTCTCGAAACTTTGATACGCTCCTTCTTCTTCAAATTCGGTATCGTTGTAGGTCACTCCTCAAAATTTCAGGATGAATTTTTCTTTAACAGGTGGGTAATGTAACGACCCGACTTTTTCGACTTATATTTTTGTGCTCTATACTTTCACGAATCTGCATATATGTGCGTACTGAGCCAGTTTATGCTCTGGGATCTTATTTCATGATTAATTACTTTCGTTGATACCTTACAACGTGCTATTAAGTGCTTAATCACTTAACCTGATCCTCGAATGCTTTTATGACCGTTAGTGTCACTTGACGTTTAAAGCGAGCTACGTACTTGGTACAAGTTTAACTTTTGTCATAATTTATGACTAAGTAATACTAATTGTTATTTTCTAATGACAATTACTTGGCTTATTGGTTGCTTAATTATGCTTAGTATTTTACTAATGCACACTATAGTCTTAATGTACATTCTACCTTATTGGACTTAAGCTCACCCTACTCTAGCTATTGGACTTTTAAGTTAGCCCAATTTTAATGGAATTATGACCCATTAATATGTGGGACAAAAACCCATTAAGATGAGCCAACATACTAGCATTTTTGTTAACCATTACTAAACATGTTGCATGGGATCCCAACAATAAGCACTACCTTTAGACCACCACCATACAAAAAGCAAAATGGTGTCCCCTTGTCCCCCCATGTATCCACGGCCAACCCTCACCACCACCACTATAAATACCAAGCCTCATTCACCCATTTCACACTTGATCTCATTCTCATTTTACATACACTTGCTCTCTAATTTTCTCTCTAGTCTTTCTCACACTAAAAATTGTAAGTTTTAAGTTTTCTTCTTTTTCTTTTTCTCTTCATAAAATCGACATCATCATCTAAGATCAAGCTTTCTAGCTTTTTGATCTTGTTATATCTTGTAGATTCAAACTTTGATTTGAATCCTTCAAGAACATAAAAGATTCAAGCTTTCTAGCTTTGAATCCTCATTACTTCGTTGGATCTAAGTTTTCTAGCTTATGATCTCTTTATTTTTTTTAAAAGATCAAAACTTGTGTTTATGATCTTCATGAAACTTGAAGATCTAACCTTTTGCTTTAAAGATCTTCAAGAACATAAAAGATTCAAGCTTTCTAGCTTTGGATCTTCATTACTTTGATGGATCTAAGCTTTATAGCTTAAGATCACTTTGTTTTTTCTACAAAAAAAAAAAACTTGTGTTTATGATCTTCATGAAACTTGAAGATCTAGCTTGTTGCTTTAAAGATCTTCAAGGACATAAAAGATTCAAGCTTTCTAGCTTTGAAATCTCATAATTATTGTTAAGGGATCCAAGCTTTCTAGCATAGGGTTTCATTACTTTATTTGATCTAAGTTATGTGACTTAAGGTCTTGCTTGATTTGAATCAAAGTTTGTAGCTTTAATCTTGAATAGAACTTGTATTTGTGTTAAGACTAAGAACATGATGTAACCTTGGTTCATCATCCTTCTAAAACACTTAAGTGAGTTGTATTTCTCCTTAGTCTTGACATTGTGTATTGATGGTTGAAACTTGGTTAAAGTGATGCTAAAACATCAAGAGTTGTACACTTAAAGCTTACACGCATCAAGGATGAGAACCGTGATGAGCATCAAGCACCAAGAAACCCACCGGAGCACTTGTTTTCTGTTTTTTGGGGTCTGATCAGACTCACGGGGCTTCTGGAAAGTTGATTTCCAGATAGTTCGGTTCGAGTAGATGACTTTTCGTTTAAGACTCGCCTAAATCCGATATACGGTTTAGGATTTATAGCCTTCCGAAAGTCACTACGCCTTTGTAACGACGTGCTGAAAATTCTGACCTACTCGGGATCTGAAAATTGGACAACGGTACGAGGACTCACATACGGAGCCTTGGCCACTGACCACGCGTCTTTTCAGTTTGTATAGAGATCGTAGCAGCTGTCCGAAGTCAGCTTTTAAACTTTTGGGGACAATTTACTGACCGAGTAACCTTTGACTTAGGTTGAGAACCTTTCGGACCGACTTACTACTTGCATACTTTTCATAGCGACTTTTACCGCACATTCACTATGACTTATAGCTCCCTTTTACTTTAACTATTTTTGAAACTGAGAATACATGCACTTTTTATGTTTTACATATTAGACACGAGTACTTAAACTTTATATATGTGTGGATGACATAACGGCACAAAGATTCCCCTTAGCTCGGTAACGTTTAACTATTGGTTTATGAACCGGTAGACGCGAATCTTAGATATGGATCCATAGAGTTTGACATCCCCACTCGGGCTAGTCGCGGTAGCATTCAACGGGTGTTTAATACTTCGTAAACTTACGCACTTGTCAGGTGTACTTTTAGGGGGTGATATTACTTGTTAAGTTAGTTACCGGGTGCCCACAGATAAGCATATACTTTTCATACTGTTTTGAATACGAAATCTCGTGGTCTACATTACATTACTGATTACAAACAAACTATAGCTCACCAACATTCGTGTTGACTTTTTACGCATGTATTTCTCAGGTGCTTAGACGTTGTTGCTTCCGCTGTTAGACTTGCTGTTATAGTCTGGGTGTTATAGACTTGCTGTTACAGACTCGCTGTGTTAGACTTCCGCTGCATTACTTAGAGATGTCTCAATCATGGAACTTTTACTTTGCATTCACAACTTATGTTAATGCTTTCTATTCGTAGAAGCACGTTATCTTTGTAAAACATTTGACGTTGGTAAAGACGTCACCTTTTCATGAATGCAAAACTTGTTTTAAAACAGCATGTAGTATTGTACCGTGTAATGGACCTATTGTTGATAATCCGTACACGTTGATTTTGTACGGGGCGTCACAACCCCGGTCGAACCTGGAACTTTACACTCGATATTTTGGCTCCGAAACACTTGAAAGCCACACAAAAATCACCAACTCTCACCCAAAACACCACCTTGACATAAAAGGCGTAATCTTCAAATATAATCGTCATAAAATCCTCGTTATTACCCCGGAAATACATCAAATGGAATCCGATATTGCAAGATAATGTAGTGTAAACCGAACAATATCATTAAAATAAATAGTAAAACACTTGCATTGATTAAGATCAGCAAATATTGTTCAACATAAATAGTAAAACACTGCTTATTACTTTCATCGCCAAATACATGTGGTAATCTATAACGCCACATCTAAAATTTTCTTAGTCTCATCTATAGCTCTACATAAAAAATCCTCTAGCCCCAACGTAACCATTTTTCCTATGGTCCAAAGTGGACTTACCTGATCAATTGATTACTCCTAATTACTAATTTTCTCTCATCACAAATTATAAGCGTCCATATAATTTTTGCACACAATTTTAAAAGTTTCACTAAACTTCATTATCCACCAATAAAAAACTCTTTCTCTACTGTAACCTTTCTCGATTGGTTGAAATAAAATTGACACTTATAATAAACGTTCAAACAATAATAATGTAGACATTTAAAGTGAGACGGATGATAAGCAGTTTTATTAATATTATTTATTGTTATTTTTTTAATAAAAAAGGAATATATGATTGTCATGTATTTAACTCAGGTATAGGTATAGACTCTAACCAAATTAGTATTTAATATTATTTTGTTTAAAAAACAAATCACTTCTCATTATTCAAATATGAACTTAAAGAGATATAAAAATGAAATGTAAGCTAAATATTATTGGTGTTTATAAGTTTTCATGAATATGAATGTTAGCTATAAAAAGTTTGTTAGGTAGTATGTTAAGCCAGAAAAATAGATAGAACTAACAATATTACTATTTAGCTTTCAACCAACATTTGTATCACTAGAAAGTCGTATTTTAAGGAATGATGTGTTGGATGTTAGTTTTTTCTTATAAAATAATGTAGTTTTAGTTGAATTCTATTATACAAATTGGGTGTATTTTTAACGAAAAACGTAATAACATTGAAAGAATATGAAGAGCAACAAATACAACTTCACCAAACAAGAAAAACTAAAGGTCTGAACAAGAATACAATCAACCACAGAGCGGAGCACAAAAGTGTAGAAAAGTAAAATCAAACACGCTAAAGATAGGATTACATAAACAACAACTGCACTAAAAGGCATAAAATAAACAATAACAGTGGTGGGGAGAACGCCGACCTACACCGAAACAACATATTCTTCTTCATTTATTATTAGTGCAGTAATGTAATGATTATTCGTATATCATTAAAATTATATGTACACCACTAAAATGTTTTATAATTGTTCAACACTCTGAAGCGGGTTTAGTGATGTATGAATAGGGATGTGAAAGGACCCGTTCATATACATTATAAACGATTCACAATAGTTGATTACATCGCGAGGTATTTGACCTCTATATGATACGTTTTACAAACATTGCATTCGTTTTTAAAAGACAAACTTTCTTTACATCAAAAATTGACGGCATGCATACCATTTCATATTACATCCAACTATAATTGACTTAATATTAATCTTGATGTACTCAACGACTCGAATACAACGTCTTTCAAAGTATGTCTTGGATGACTCCAAGTAATATCCTTAAAATGAGCTAATGCACAGCGGAAGAATTCTTTAATACCTGAGAATAAACATGCTTTAAAGTGTCAACCAAAAGGTTGGTGAGTTCATTAGTTTATCATAATCCATCATTTTCGTAATAGTAATAGACCACAAGATTTCAGTTTCTATAAATATCCGTACACTCGCAAGTGTATAAAAGTATTCTATAAGTTGTAGGCACTCGGTAACAAGCCTTAACGTTCATGTTTTACCCTCTGAAAGTACACCGAATCAGGTGTGTTATATAAATCTCGAAGTACTAAAGCATCCCATAGTCAGGATGGGGTTTGTCAGGCCCAATAGATCTATCTTTAGGATTCGCGCCTACCAGTCATACACCAGTAGTTATAGTTACCAAGCTAAGGGGATATTTCTGGTTTAAACCCACGTAGAATTAGTTTTAGTACTTGTGCCTATTTCGTAAAACATTTATAAAAACAGCGCATGTATTCTCAGTCCCAAAAATATATATAAAAGGGAGCAAATGAAACTCACAATACTGTATTTCGTAGCAATTATGTATATGACGGCACTGAACAAGTGCAGTGTTTGTCTCGGATTCACGAACCTATATTAAGTATATATATTTATATGTTGGTCAATATCTGTCTAACAATTTAGGTCAAGTCGTAGTGTATCACAATCCTAATGCTCGAGACCGACATGCAAAAGTCAACAAAAGTCAACTTGACCCAAAATGACTTCCAAAATCTATACATGTTTATTATATAACTTATATATAGTAGTTTTATATATTTAAATATATTTATCAGATCTTATTATACTAAATAATACAAGTCATTTATTAATAAATAAAAATTTATATTAAAATTCATATATGATAAAAATATACTTTTATATATCTCAAATAATAAAATTTATAAAATTCACTTAATATCATAAAAATTTAGTGGTATGTATTATTAATGTAATTACATTACGTGTGGTAAAAATATCTTTGTACGCATATTTATTTGATAAAATAATATTGATAATAATAATAATGATAAAAATAATAAAATGATAGTTTCAATAAAAATATTAATTTTTAGTAATAAAGATAATTTTAGTAATAACATCAACTGATAACAGTTATAATAATCGTTTTAATAATAATATTAAAATTAATGATAATTCAGTTGACCATATCTTTTAATCCGTTCATCGAAACCACACGATTTCTAAATGAAAAGTTATTAATTTTTTCTTCGGATTTTCAACGACATGCATATCATATAACTTATCTCAGTAGCATATGTATCGAATTCGTGATTTATCATAAACTATTTAACGACGAAACTAAGCATACAAACATGCATAATCATATATACTCGAGCACTAGTCAGGGATACACTATTAATATATAAAAGATAAGATATGAATGCTCACGTATCAATATTGTGATTCAATATTGCAGGAAAGTACGTAGACGCAACGAAAATGATAAATGTTAGGTTGACCTCACGAGCAATACCCTTGATCAATACCCATAACCTTCATAGCTATAACTCATAATTTCCTTAGCTCTATCCCATTTGAAAACTTATTTTTAAATCGTCTGAATATAACTCCGTCGTAGTATTTTATGTATACTAATAATATCTTGAAATAATAATAAGTAAATATATATATATATATATATATATATATGTAATTCGATTGAGAGAGTTTAGAGAAATATATTTTCAAGTTTCTATGAAATAATGAAACCTATTGAATTCTATTTATAATAGATTTTTGAATTATTAAAGTGAATTATTAAAGTATGAATTATTAAAGTGAATTATTAAAGTATGAATTATTAAAGTGAATTATTAAAATATGAATTATTAAAGTGAATTATTAAAGTATGAATTATTAAAGTGAATTATTAAAGTATGAATTATTAAAATGAATTATTAAAGTATGAATTATTAAAGTGAATTATTAAAGTATGAATTATTAAAGTGAATTATTAAAGTATGAATTATTAAAGTGAATTATTAAAGTATGAATTATTAAAGTTAAAGTAAAGTAAAAGTAAAGTAAAGGTAAAGTTAAAGTATAGTAAAAGTATAAAACTATATACGTATAATACGCGTATAAAAATATATATAATATTAATTTAAATTGTTATATATATATATATATATATATATATATATATATATATATATATATAATAAAATATAAATATCGTTATCTTTATCTTTATCATACTGGTTAAGTAATGAGTTGTCAAAAAAATAGATTTCTTAAATCACAGTGGACCTCATAACATAGGCCCGTAATCATATCATAATGTATCTGATAATTCAATCATTTGATATTATCTCTTAATTCTGTTGATAAATATATCGAAACAAATATGTTTATGTAAAGTATCATATATCTAATACTTTGTTAATGTTTTCAGTTAATATTATATATTATATATACATATCTATATACACATAATTGTTCGTGAATCGTCGAACACGGTCAAAGGGTAATTGATTACATGAATGTAGTTCCAAACTTTTTGAGATTCAACATTACAAATTCTGCTTATCGTATCAGAAACATATAAAGGTTAAGTTTAAATTTGGTCGGAAATTTCCGGGTCGTCACAGTACCTACCCGTTAAAGAAATTTCGTCCCGAAATTTGATCGAGGTCGTCATGGCTAACTATAAAAATGTTTTCATGACGAATATGAGTTGATAAATAGAGTTTTATCATCATTGAGTAATATAGATAAAACAATTTGATTACGCGAAGAGTATAAGTAAAGCTATCGCAAGAGAGTGAAATGAGTAAACGTATATTCGTTTTAACCGATGACGTAGTTATGATTGATTTCCGGAATTCATGGGATTTAAAGAAAATCTTTGCAATAAGATTTGGTTCTTCGGCAATTAAGGAAATCAGGATCTTCTTTGATTAAATGCGATAATCTGTCTCGATTTCTCTGTCTGATATTTTACTATAATTCCACCCCCTTCGTTTCTTTATTTCCACAGCTCAAACCTTCTAGTCTTTCTCCCCAATTCATACTTTAAAGCATTCGTTAATATGCTTCATCCAGTATTGATTCTTGATATACTTTTAACTTTCATATCTGTCATTCTTCTTTTTCATCTACCACCGGAGGAAGTTATTTTCTTCTACCATTACCTTGGGGTTATTGTGTTTTTTTATTCTCCCGTGTCTTTATATTGCTATACGCATTTATATACACGGTTTGTAATTTCGGAGTTGTTATCGGGCTTTATATTCTCCATTATATTTCGGAGCTTCATGCTTTCGTTTTCTCTTCCCGATCTTAAGTCAAGCGGATAATAGTCCAGAATTCGTAGATATGAATTTTTGGATGAACATAGTTAATGTTCCAAGAAGAAAATCGTAATGGCACGATCTTGATTTGGAAAATTACCAGAATATCCGAAAATATAGAGCTATCAAGATGATATGTTCTTAATATGTTTGAAAATTGGGTAGAATGTAAGAGTCGTGTAAACAGTACATGATGACGGTATGTTCTGTGAATCATCACGTTCCATTAGAAACTCAGCATGACTTACTGTAATATAATCACGTTGATCAAGTGTCATTATATTATACTAACTCATGCTTCAGTTCCCAACACTACTTCAAAAACATTCCTATTTTAAATTCAAATTTTTTTTTTTTTTAAATTTAGAAACTAACACAGTTTCTTTTTATGTTGTAACGCAGATATTGCGAAGAGATAAAAGATATCGGATAAGAATAGTTGTGAAAATATCTTCAGGAATATCGAAGATATTATAATAAAAGATACGATAATATGGATGATGAAGAAGATTTGTCTGTGAAGGTTTAGAATAAGAAGTAAGGTGTTTGCTAATGATTTCAGTAGACACTGAATCATTTGGATCCTTTGAAGGCAGGTTTAGTCTTTGTGATTTGTCCACAGCCTCCTTCATGGTCTGCTCAATCCGTTTTCCAGTTTCAAACCTTCTCTTTTTCTCAGCTTTACCACCATACTATTCTTTATCATCAAACTTTTGACTGTTAAAGTCGTTTACAGTTTTTGCTGCTTCATCAGCATTTTTCCAATTTCGGAGAACTAGTTCATAGTTTGGGATGTTTTTCAGAAAATTCACATTCGAAGTATGTAAGTCTAGGAGATAGACGTTATATGTATAACTTTTGACGTAAAATTGTCGCGAAATTCAAAATACTGATTGCTAATTCCCAGTAGTTGGTGTGACAATTATTGTTACAGGATGTAGGTGAGTACATGATGGGGTTTTAATGAATAAGTATAGTGGATTTTCGGAGAGGCTTAAGTCGAAGGTTAATGAAGTTGTTGATAAGTTTACTGCTAATGTGACGAGATATGAAAGGTACCCCGGTAATAATGATGAAGGGGTAATTGTTATAATAAGGTTTATTCGTATAAACAAATGAAGGTGATTTGCTGGAGCTGTGACAAAACTGTCTATTTTGGAAAGAGATTGAAAAATTATATTTGGTAATAAATATCAAAGGATCTGACACGGATACGTGTTAAACTATAACTTTGGTTTCGAGAGCTTTTCAGATGCATGACAGTGGGTAATATGTGGTTGGATCATCATCTCGCATGTCTTTAGGAATTTCGAAGTGTTTGAACACATATTGTAATTGTTAATATACATATGATGTTCTAAGATTTTGAATGATACAAATATTTTTGTGAGTTCCATGAATAGAAATGAGGTTCTAGGATAGTTTTGAAGTCAAAGTATAGTTTTGAAAGATGTAGGAATCTAAGAGTGATGATTTCGGTTATATCTTGAATCGAATTCTGAGATTTCAAAATCAGAATATGTAATTAGATTTTGAATGAGTATGGTTGTTTTGATTTCTATAAAAGAATGTATATTGTTGTGAAAGTAGGGAGTATAATGGATGATTTGCTGAATCAGATTCGAAGAATGTAACATATTAATTGTGAATTTATATATCTCTCGGGTATTACCTACCCGTTAAAAAAAAAAATTTCACAATTAATATTTTGTATAAAAGAATTTTATTACAGTCTTTATGGAAATATATATGTGTATATTTCTTCAGATGTAATATTGATTTAATGAGTTAATATTAAATTAAGCTCATTTGATTTATGGTTAAGGCTAGGATAGATAATTTCTAAACTTTAAAAATTACATAATCGCCGTAGAATGTTTCCCCAATGAAGTTATGAATCAATACTTCATCGTTGTGGTATTCCTTGGTATCTACATGGCGTATGACGTCGATGCTCGTGGGACAGATTGTGAAGTTGAGGTTTGCGATGCGGTTGTTGTTGGTGGTGGTAATGGTACTGTTGATGTTGTTGATGGTGGTACTGGTTATGCTGCTGGTGCTACTGCTGATGTTTGTAACCTTTGCACCATATTCTCCAAAGCCACTACCCGAGCGCGAAGCTCATTGACTTCTTCTATTACACCGGGGTGATTGTCGGTTCGAACGAGCGGATAAATAAGATCTAGAATTTGGTGTAGTATATAATCATGACGAGATACTCTGGAAATGAGAGAGAAAATGGTGTTTCGGATAGATTCGCCGGTAAGTGCTTCAGGTTCTTCGCCAAGAGGGCAATGTGGTGGATGGAAGGGATCACCTTCTTCTTGTCTCCAATGATTAAGGAGGCTACGAACCCATCCCCAATTCATCCAGAATAGATGATGACTAATTGGTTGATCCATTCCGGTCACACTGCTTTCGGAACTTGAGTGGGATTCCATTTCGGAATCCGAGGGACTTGAACTAATGACGAATTCCATTTCGTACGATTGAATAAAGAATTTTTCGATATGAAATGATTTTCCGGTTATCGGGTGGTATTCTAATTATATAGAGCAAAAGGTTTCGTAGATTACGGAGGAATTTACGGAATATGTCAGGCAAAGTTTACAGTAACAGATACGCTAAGATATGAATTAGCAGATACGCTAAGATATGAATTTTGTCTATACACTATTCATGCAATCAATGCAATAAGATGTGTCTAGACTAAGAATGATAAGCAGGTAATTTCCAACAAGAATGATGAGCAAAACTTTTGAAATGCAGACACGGTCGAAGTCCAGACTCACTAATGCATCCTAACGACTATCAGTTAGACACACTAATGCAGACCTGGTTCGCTAAGACCACCGCTCTGATACCAACTGAAAGGACCCGTTCATATACATTATAAACGATTCACAATAGTTGATTACATCGCGAGGTATTTGACCTCTATATGATACGTTTTACAAACATTGCATTCGTTTTTAAAAGACAAACTTTCTTTACATCAAAAATTGACGGCATGCATACTATTTCATATTACATCCAACTATAATTGACTTAATATTAATCTTGATGAACTCAACAACTCGAATGCAACGTCTTTCAAAGTATGTCTTGGATGACTCCAAGTAATATCCTTAAAATGAGCTAATGCACAGCGGAAGAATTCTTTAATATCTGAGAATAAACATGCTTTAAAGTGTCAACCAAAAGGTTGGTGAGTTCATTAGTTTATCATAATCCATCATTTTCGTAATAGTAATAGACCACAAGATTTCAGTTTCTATAAATATCCGTACACTCGCAAGTGTATAAAAGTATTCTATAAGTTGTAGGCACTCGGTAACAAGCCTTAACGTTCATGTTTTACCCTCTGAAAGTACACCGAATCAGGTGTGTTATATAAATCTCGAAGTACTAAAGCATCCCATAGTCAGGATAGGGTTTGTCAGGCCCAATAGATCTATCTTTAGGATTCGCGCCTACCAGTCATACACCAGTAGTTATAGTTACCAAGCTAAGGGGATATTTCTGGTTTAAACCCACGTAGAATTAGTTTTAGTACTTGTGCCTATTTCGTAAAACATTTATGAAAACAGCGCATGTATTCTCAGTCCCAAAAATATATATAAAAGGGAGCAAATGAAACTCACAATACTGTATTTCGTAGCAATTATGTATGTGACGGCACTGAACAAGTGCAGTGTTTGTCTCGGATTCACGAACCTATATTAAGTATATATATTTATATGCTGGTCAATATCTGTCTAACAATTTAGGTCAAGTCGTAGTGTATCACAATCCTAATGCTCGAGACCGACATGCAAAAGTCAACAAAAGTCAACTTGACCCAAAATGACTTCCAAAATCTATACATGTTTATTATATAACTTATATATAGTAGTTTTATATATTTAAATATATTTATCAGATCTTATTATACTAAATAATACAAGTCATTTATTAATAAATAAAAATTTATATTAAAATTCATATATGATAAAAATATACTTTTATATATCTCAAATAATAAAATTTATAAAATTCACTTAATATCATAAAAATATAGTGGTATGTATTATTAATGTAATTACATTACGTGTGGTAAAAATATCTTTGTACGCATATTTATTTGATAAAATAATATTGATAATAATAATAATGATAAAAATAATAAAATGATAGTTTCAATAAAAATATTAATTTTTAGTAATAAAGATAATTTTAGTAATAACATCAACTGATAACAGTTATAATAATCGTTTTAATAATAATATTAAAATTAATGATAATTCAGTTGACCATATCTTTTAATCCGTTCATCGAAACCACACGATTTCTAAATGAAAAGTTATTAATTTTTTCTTCGGATTTTCAACGACATGCATATCATATAACTTATCTCAGTAGCATATGTATCGAATTCGAGATTTATCATAAACTATTTAACGACGAAACTAAGCATACAAACATGCATAATCATATATACTCGAGCACTAGTCAGGGATACACTATTAATATATAAAAGATAAGATATGAATGCTCACGTATCAATATTGTGATTCAATATTGCAGGAAAGTACGTAGACGCAACGAAAATGATAAATGTTAGGTTGACCTCACGAGCAATACCCTCGATCAATACCCATAACCTTCATAGCTATAACTCATAATTTCCTTAGCTCTATCCCATTTGAAAACTTATTTTTAAATCGTCTGAATATAACTCCGTCGTAGTATTTTATGTATACTAATAATATCTTGAAATAATACTAAGTATATATATATATATATATATATATATATATATGTAATTCGATTGAGAGAGTTTAGAGAAATATATTTTCAAGTTTCTATGAAATAATGAAACCTATTGAATTCTATTTATAATAGATTTTTGAATTATTAAAGTGAATTATTAAAGTATGAATTATTAAAGTGAATTATTAAAGTATGAATTATTAAAGTGAATTATTAAAGTATGAATTATTAAAGTGAATTATTAAAGTATGAATTATTAAAGTGAATTATTAAAGTATGAATTATTAAAGTATGAATTATTAAAGTGAATTATTAAAGTATGAATTATCAAAGTGAATTATTAAAGTATGAATTATCAAAGTGAATTATTAAAGTATGAATTATTAAAGTTAAAGTAAAGTAAAAGTAAAGTAAAGGTAAAGTTAAAGTATAGTAAAAGTATCAAACTATGTACGTATAATACGCGTATAAAAATATATATAATATTAATTTAAATTGTTATATATATATATATATATATATATATATATATATATATATATATATATATATATATATATATATATATATATATATATATTTAATAAAATATAAATATCGTTATCTTTATCATACTGGTTAAGTAATGAGTTGTCAAAAAAAATAGATTTCTTAAATCACAGTGGACCTCATAACATAGGCCCGTAATCATATCATAATGTATCTGATAATTCAATCATTTGATATTATCTCTTAATTCTGTTGATAAATATATCGAAACAAATATGTTTATGTAAAGTATCATATATCTAATACTTTGTTAATGTTTTCAGTTAATATTATATATTATATATACATATCTATATACACATAATTGTTCATGAATCGTCGAACACGGTCAAAGGGTAATTGATTACATGAATGTAGTTCCAAACTTTTTGAGATTCAACATTACAAATTCTGCTTATCGTATCAGAAACATATAAAGGTTAAGTTTAAATTTGGTCGAAAATTTTCGGGTCGTCACAGGATGACAATGGGCGGAAAAAAACCCGTGACCCGCTGGTACCCGTGCCCGTTACCGGCGGTATTTATGAAAAAATGTACCCGCGGGCACGGGTGGGTAAAATTTTGTACCCGTCGCGGGTAAACCCGACCTTTTAATCTGTGATGCCCGTTTGAGCTACCTGCGGGTACCCGCATACATATACTTAATTATATATTATATAATTTAAATTTTTAATATATTTTCATAATTATTCGCGGGTTACCCGCGGGTAGCAGGTATCCGTGACTAAAATTTAGTTAGAAATGCACAATGTAAACCCGCGGGTTTACCCGCGGGTTGCGGGTACCCTAGGGTCACGGGTACGGGCAGAAAAATTTACCCGTTGACGGGTAAAAGGGTGCCCGCGGGTAAAGAAAAATTTTGGCTGGCGAGTCGCGTGTAACAACCCAAACCAATAACCAACCGAATACGCGAAATAATTTTTTTTTTTTATACAGGAGGGGTGCGCGGCGCGCACCACCATATGTGCGCAGCGCGCACAGGCCCAATTCAGTTCTGTCCGGTTTTGTGAATTTTCAAAAAAAGATCTCCCACTTCCCGACATATTTAGACGAAACGCTTTTCACAACATGATATAATAGTTAAAACTCACACGTTTCAATAATAAAATAAGTTTTACGAAACCGGGCCCACATATGCCGTAATACGAGTTTTGTACAAAAGTATAAGTTTCAACCGAATTAGTTTAAATTCTAAACGACACTACAGCATGATGTTTGGGGGTTAAACTACCCAATTCTCGGTCAAACTTCGAAAGCTAATACATCCAAAAGCGTCCCCTAACAAACAAAGCGGGATCTCTAATCCAATCGAATGCCCTTACCCTTGTCCACGCCGGAGCCTATAAAAGGTAAACAACGAGAGGGTAAGCAAAGCTTAGTGAATGCAATGATTATACACGTACATATATAATATACCTACTTGCAAACACTTACACACATACCGCATACATGCTAGCAACACAATTAGCTTATCATCTCAAATACAAGGTATTAACCTCCAATACCACAAGCTAGCAATACAATAGCATATATACAATTCGTACAATATAATATGCTTACGCTACAACACAATAATCATGGTTAACCAATAGCACAAGGAATGGTACTCGAATTTTTCATCGGTGTTCATAACAACCATTAGAGTACTTAAAACGTCGTACACTAATTCCACGGGTGGCATCTTAACACATCGATACTTCACCCCGTATGGCGTCTTAACACGTCGACACTTCATCCGTTACTTTCTTAGAGTGGCATCTTAACACGTCGATACTTCACTCCGAGTGGTTCCTTAACACGTCGGCACTTCACTCTTCATCTTACTTGAGGTGTCATCTTAACACGTCGATACTTCACCCCGAGTGGCGTCTTAACACGTCGACACTTCACTCTTTACATTGCTTTGAGTGGTGTCTTAACACATCGACACTTCACTCATTTCATTACTTAGAGTGGTGTCTTAGCACATCGACACTTCACTCTTCACGTGAACGTGGTGTCTTAACACATCGACACTTCACATCTCACGCTATACAAATAAATACATTATATACCTACGCATATAATTATTCCACTCACCTTAACGATTCGGTGACGGTTTTATACTTCCTCAAGCTTCAAAGCAAAGTACCTAATACAATAAGTACTCAATCAACACACAAACTAGTTGGACTAAACACCAACAATTCACTCATGTGCATTTAATGACTTAAAATGCATTAAATGCCCCATTTACTCCAAAACCGTCCATTTAAGGTCAAGACCTTCTTAAATCACTCAAAGCTAGTGATTAAGGTCCAACAATGCTAACTAATACATAATTAGGGTATTTCATACCCACCTTTCCCAACTAGGTCAATCATTACCCATTTGGCCATTTCAAGGTCAACACACCCATTTCGGGTCATCCACTAACCCAAGTAACACCCATTCACTTTAATAGATAGGTGTGCTAACAATTAACTAACCAATTATGACTCTTAAACACCAAATAACCCTTTGAAACCCTAGGTTAGTCATTCTTGAGTCCTCATGACTCAATCTTACCCAAGAACACCCAAAATCACCAGTACGGATTTTATGTTCTTCTTTTAACCTAACCCTAACCCTAACCCTAACCCATACATAAATCAAAGTAAGGAAATCAACGTTAGAATATACCACTACAACCAAAATGTAGCTAGTGGCTAGATGAACGACTTTAATGCACGCGCTTTGACCCGTAATCAACTTCTTCCTTCTTGATTTGAGCTTTCTCTCTCTCAAATGCGTTTCTCACTCTGGAACTTTTATTTGGAGAGATGAAGTGGTTGGTGATAATGTTAAGTGTGTTTCAACCACCAAACAACTGGCCACTAAAGCCCCAAACTCGTCCTCATGTGATTTTACCAAAAAGCCCTTCCAAATATCCAATTAAATGAAACAGAATCTGCCAGCTGAAAAGGGTGCGCGGTGCGCTCCCTTACATGTGTGCGGCGTGCACAGTGGTCTGAACGGGCTCTGGTCACAGTTTAATGACACACAGCTTCCCACACTTCCAGTAGCTTATTTACACTTATGTACAATAAATATTAGGGTCTTACAACTCTCCCCTACTTAGATTGGATCACGTCCTCTTGATCCGCACCAAATACTAGAAGTTGAGCACTTCTACCTTGAACATTTCCGTCTCCAATACGGAATCCCACATGTAGTAATCACCCATCCAGGCTCTCACTTCGTACACTAATGCATCATATTACAATGAGCAAGGGTAATCATCCCTCGAGACAAAACAACCGCAACCGCTCGCTCCTACACCTAGTATTTAACTCGTACCATACATTCACAATAAATCCAAAGGTGGAATAATCCCCTGACAACCTCCGTCATCATGCCTTCCTACCATAGAATACTCGGGAATCATCCCGACACCTTCCTAAAATCTCCCTCAAAGATCATCGGAAAAACTCGCCACTTTGACTCGTGTCACTAAATACCTTCACAATTCATTCCAAAGTTCAATTTGGGACTTTTTCGAAGACCACCAAAGTCTTTCTTTCCTATATAAGCGTCACCCGTTTGCTCATCACATCTACTAGTTAGGGACTTTTTCCGCATTCTCCGGTACTTAACTCCCCCATTTAGGGTTTTAACCCCCTACTTTCACCGTCAAGATGATAACGCCCTGCGGAATTCTGACATTCCACAACGCCCATTACATTTTCCGGCGTTGGTCATACTCAATAGTCCTTCCAAGGACTCACTATAAGATATTCGAACCTCGATCTTTCAAATCAGTTAAGTGTTTACGCCCGCTAAACACCATAATATACCACAGTTATAACTTCGGGTTTCTCACCGGTACCCAAATCCAAAGTAATCATACCATCGGAGTCAAAAGTTACACTAGCAGGTATAAGGAGACACCTGACGTTGTGTTATCCAACTCCAATTTCTAACACCGAGTCTCTAAAGACTTGACCCTTACGGGGTCTACTCCCGGCATCACACGCCACCTGACTACACGCGGTCACACAAATCTAACGAACCTTACGACTCAACGCCCATGACTTCCTAGCGAAACCCGTTAGTCACTACCCACCTAGGCCGCATAGCTAGCCTATTTATCTTTAAACTCAACACTAAGGAGGCGCTTGGAACACCAAGGCTTACACCTTTCTAACTTCGTCATAACCATTAACCCGGTTACCTACATACATAAGAATAGTTAACCACCATGACTCTACCCGCACACGAACGTGGTTAACGGAAATGCCTCTCGAACGACATACCGCGTACACCCCCAAAATTATAAAAGAAAAGAGTGGCCTTCAAGAGCGTACAACACTCGCCACACAATCACAAAACCGCCATCGAAATCGAACCGCCAATTAACATGTGTTTATACATCATAGTATGTTATTATCGTCAAGCGTACTACCACACTCTGGTTATGGCCTATTTGGTTTTACCATAAGTTCAACACAACAATTGGGACTACGCCTTACACGGTCTCATCACTATACGCTCGGTTAAGCTCTCGCGGCTACACCAAAACAAAACACAACACTCTCGATAAGACGATTACACGTCACATACTCTCACATGGTGATATAACACCCGGTGCATACTAACCCAATAACACGCGCACACAAGCAATTAGTTGTTAAACTCACATACGAGCAACAATACACACACAATCTACAAAGCCTACGGGTCTAACTCGAACGAGCTTAACGACCCAAAACCACAACCATCTCGTAAAAGAGAGACGAGGTTCACGCGTCTTGCATCTCATAACACACATATCACCAAACTTTGCTCCACCCTTGAGCATACGAAGGATTTCGGATTATCCTTTGCTACTTAACCGAAGCACTTACCTAACCGTACGAGTATTACTCTAGCAATCATCGAGTTGCTATCGCTTGTAACTTCCACACCGCCACTAGAACACCTAAGGGTTTCTTACCGTACCCTATGTTCGATGTAACCGTAACACCATCGGAGTCGAATACCACGCTAGTAGGTATGAAAGAGACACCTAACGTTGGGTCCCATAGACTCCATTACCAACATTCATCTAAATCAAACACTTTGTCTTATCGGTTTCATCAACTTCCACACGAAAGCGAACACGCTCAACATCCGAAAACCAAAGCCCGTCTCCATGGTTTGGTAGAAACATTTTCCCAAACACTAAGGAATGCTTGGTTGCACCAAGTCTTACGCCCTGCAATCGTCAATTCAACTCCAACATAGGGTAATTCCATTAGGAATGCTACCCGTAACAATACAACGTATTTACACTAATGCATTCGCCCCTAAGTCGCATTCTCATGAGTCAATGACTCAAGCGCTACCCTAGTGCACTGTCATCGTAATTACTAACCCCGCACTTATATGGGTACTATTGAAATATACGTTCACTCGAGACTAATTAGGTTTCGTAACGAGACTTAAGTCTCAACTTCTTAACCGAATACATCGACACACAAAAAATAATAATAAGGCATATTTGAATCGAAAACGAAAGTACCTGAAGCAGTATCGCTGGACTTCTGTGCTTCACTACCCATCAAGTAGTCGCGCTCTAATCTCTTAACCTGGTCAGCAAATGATTCGGAACACTCCGACCTTTTGTGTCCCTCCGCCTGGCATATAAAGCACCTGATCGTGCTCACAGGTACACCCGTACAATCCCGTGCCAAATGGCCTCGTTGCAGACAACTATAACATGTAAGCACGAAACATCCTAACTTCTTAGTCTGATTACTAGCCCGATCGGGACACTCAGACCTTTGGTGCCCTTCCTTCCGACAATAAAAACATACAGTTTTGCCCGACGGACATTCACAAGACTTATGTCCCCGTTGCCCACAATTGTAACACTTCAACCCACCGGAGCCCGACGCTCCCTTCCTCATGCTACTAGCTGCCTCAATTACACCTCTACTTTGATCAATAAACAATTCGGGACACTCTGACCTTCGGTGCCCCTCTTTATGACAATGGTAGCACATTCCGTTATCACTCCTCGGCAACGTGCACTCCCATATCTTGTGGCCCCTAACACCACAATTGAAATATTTAGATGTGCAACCTCCCTTACTCTTCTTTTTCACATTCCCGACGCCTTCAGACGTACCTCTCTTCCTATTGCCCGGAGCACCATGTGGCTCTAGCCTTGCAAGTACTTCTTCTTCACCACTACCTTGAGGTTTGGAGAACCTCTTCTCAAACTCTTCCCTTACAACCTTAGTCACTTGGTCTCGGACCATCTCGGTTACTCATCCTTCGATTGACTCCTTGACTACTTGACTAACTCCATTGGCGAAACCCGAGATGCATTGTTCAACCGCGGCTTCAACCATTACCGTTAACTCGTTCTTCCTTTCATGAGTAGTCTCTTCCGTTCCGTACCCATCTTCCGTCTTCATTATTAAGAAATGAATTAGATTAAACAACGAAACAAAAAGACATAACACGTATGTATATATACATATATATATATATACCACACTACCCCATCTTGCTTAACAATCGTCGTACCTCGCTTGTTTGACAAGATTTGCACCCGTAACAATGGTAGCTAGTCATTGCGACGCGAGCACGTCGCATTAACTCGTTAGTACAACGTCTATCTTGCTTGATGATTACAAATACAACACAAAACCAGTAGTGCAAGGTTAGTTCACATAAACCTATGCACTATCCAAACCTGATCCAACCCGAAGTCCTACAAGTCCCGCATAAAGTGCATACACAATAAAGTCTAAGTCTAGGCACCTATCTCAAGTCGCCTAAATCCCTTAGACAATGCTCTGATACCACTTGTAACAACCCAAACCAATAACCAACCGAATACGCGAAATAAATTTTTTTTTTTATACAGGAGGGGTGCGCGGCGCGCACCACCATATGTGCGCGGCGCGCACAGGCCCAATTCAGTTCTGTCCGGTTTTGTGAATTTTCAAAAAAAGATCTCCCACTTTCCGACATATTTAGACGAAACACTTTTCACAACATGATATAATAGTTAAAACTCACACGTTTCAATAATAAAATAAGTTTTACGAAACCGGGCCCACATATGCCGTAATACGAGTTTCGTACAAAAGTATAAGTTTCAACCGAATTAGTTTAAATTCCAAACGACACTAGAGCATGATGTTTGGGGATTAAACTACCCAATTCTCGGTCAAACTTCGAAAGCTAATACATCCAAAAGCGTCCCCTAACAAACAAAGCGGGATCTCTAATCCAATCGAATGCCCTTAACCTTGTCCACGCCGGAGCCTATAAAAGGTAAACAACGAGAGGGTAAGTAAAGCTTAGTGAATGCAATGATTATACACGTACATATATAATATACCTACTTGCAAACACTTACACACATACCGCATACATGCTAGCAACACAATTAGCTTATCATCTCAAATACAAGCTATTAACCTCCAATACCACAAGTTAGCAATACAATAGCATATATACAATTCGTACAATATAATATGCTTACGCTACAACACAATAATCATGGTTAACCAATAGCACGAGGAATGGTACTCGAATTTTCCATCGGTGTTCATAACAACCATTAGAGTACTTAACACGTCGTACACTAATCCCACGAGTGGCATCTTAACACATCGATACTTCACCCCGGATGGCGTCTTAACACGTCGACACTTCATCCGTTACTTTCTTAGAGTGGCATCTTAACACGTCGATACTTCACTCCGAGTGGTGCCTTAACACGTCGGCACTTCACTCTTCATCTTACTTGAGGTGGCATCTTAACACGTCGATACTTCACCCCGAGTGGCGTCTTAACACGTCGACACTTCACTCTTTACATTGCTTTGAGTGGTGTCTTAACACATCGACACTTCACTCATTTCATTACTTGGAGTGGTGTCTTAGCACATCGACACTTCACTCTTCACGTAAACGTGGTGTCTTAACACATCGACACTTCACATCTCACGCTACACAAATAAATAAATTATATACCTACGCATATAATTATTCCACTCACCTTAACGATTCGGTGATGATTTTATACTTTCGCAAGCTTCAAAGCAAAGTACCTAATACAATAAGTACTCAATCAACACACAAACTAGTTGGACTAAACACCAACAATTCACTCATGTGCATTTAATGACTTAAAATGCATTAAATGCCCCCATTTACTCCAAAACCGTCCATTTAAGGTCAAGACCTTCTTAAATCACTCAAAGCTAGTGATTAAGGTCCAACAACGCTAACTAATACATAATTAGGGTATTTCATACCCACCTTTCCCAACTAGTTCAATCATTACCCATTTGGCCATTTCAAGGTCAACACACCCATTTCGGGTCATCCACTAACCCAAGTAACACCCATTCACTTTAATAGCTAGGTGTGCTAGCAATTAACTAACCAATTATGACTCTTAAACACCAAATAACCCTTTGAAACCCTAGGTTAGTCATTCTTGAGTCCTCATGACTTAATCTTACCCAAGAACACCCAAAATTACCAATATGGATTTTATGTTCTTCTTTTAACCAAACCCTAACCCATACATAAATCAAAGTAAGGAAATCAACGTTAGAACATACCACTACAACCAAAACGTAGCTAGTGGCTAGATGAACGACTTTAATGCACGCGCTTTGACCCGTAATCAACTTCTTCCTTCTTGATTTGAGCTTTCTCTCTCTCAAATGGGTTTCTCACTCTAGAACTTTTATTTGGAGAGATGAAGTGGTTGGTGATAATGTTAAGTGTGTTTCAACCACCAAACAACTGGCCACTAAAGCCCCAAACTCGTCCTCATGTGATTTTACCAAAAAGCCCTTCCAAATATCCAATTAAATGAAACAGAATCTGGCAGCTGGAAAGGGTGTGCGGCGCGCTCCCTTACATGTGCGTGGCGCACACAGTGGTCTGAACGGGCTCTGGTCACAGTTTAATGACACATAGCTTCCCACACTTCCAGTAGCTTATTTACACTTATGTACAATAAATATTAGGGTCTTACATCGCGAGTATTAAGGATTCGTGTCCGTCGCCCGCGAGCGTCATCTCTATGTATGAATCAATTTTAGTGGTCTATCGATCACTCCTCTTATTAATATACTCCCTTTGTCTCAATTCAATAAATCACAAACAAAAAACTCACAATTTTTTAAATGTCATTATCACACTATATTTTGTATTTACTTTACCATTTTACCTTAATTTTTATCTACATTTTAATTTTACATGAATAAACTAAATTTTTAAAAGAACTTTACCTTGTTATTTGAAAAGTAAACTATTAACTTTGGATAACCCAAAAGGCAAAATTAACTACTTCCTCCTCTAAATTTAGTAATCTGTATTTTTTTTTTATGGGTTGTCACAAATTAATACTTCACTTTCATACATATGAATAATGTGGTGGATTTCTTTTATACACTTAATATTTTTTAATGTAAAACAAAATGATACGTAAAAAGTAAGGATAAAACTGTAAAACAAATAAAAATACACTATATTAATGATATTTCAAAACTGTGTGTTTTGTATATTAAACTGGGGGTGGCGATATTAAATCGGGAGAGAGAGAGCTTAATAGTTATACGGAGTACATAGTTACCACACATTATTTTTTTTGAATGGCGATATGGATATCGAATGCTTTCATTTGTCACTCATACATGCGTTAGGAGGAAACTCAATTCGTGACGATGTTGGCAGTACTATCGAAGGTTGGAAACTCCCTGCTTTGAGTGAGAATCGAATGTGAGTTGACAGTACTCCAAGTTGAATCTCACACCATACCACTCAAGGCAAGATTTGGTGGTTACCACACATTGATTAATACAGAGTAATACTGTATAGAAGTTCATAAATTTTTTTTTTTGAAAAAAGTAATTATTTATAAATACAAGAAAAATATACAACTAGCAAAAAGCTAGAAAGAACAACGAAAACATACCGACAAAAATCTAAGCTACCTAACCAAACACCGCAAAAAAAGCTAAAGACGACAAGTCACGACAAAATATCTCAAATGACCTCGATAAAACAACCACATAACCAAAAAAAAAAAGGAACACAAACACGAGTGTGAGCTAAACTCATAGAGTCAGTTCCAAACATGGACCCTTAACCATAGGCTTCTACGATTCTGATTCCAAGGATGACATACTGTTACAATCGCATTCGCAACAACTGTGGCAATCGCAATCACAATCGCAATGGCAATCGAAATCGCCATCGCCATCGCCATCGTACTCATCCGAGCTAAATTCATTGAAGTTCATAAGTTGATTTCATTCTCAGTCCATATACATTCACGGCGTTATTTTTTCAACGATGTCGACCCACTAAAGCTATAAACCTCTGGGAATTTAGGTTTGGTTCCTTAACTATTTTCAATGAGATATAAATCCTATCCGGTTCTACCGATTTTTGCAAAACCAAACACAACCTTATAGTCAAATGACAAAAATATATCGATTGAGCACTATAAATTAGATTAGACCACCCCTAATCATATTATACTGACATAAGGGCCTCCTCAGTTCTCATAATTAAGTATCAGTTTCTAATTATAATCAGAATTCAGAATATATATTATTTATCTAAGGAAACATGGGGAGTGTTGCAGTTGTAACATTCAAGACTTTGTTCACTATATTGGCTTGTGTCAAGACTACGGCACTATTATATGGACTCATCATGGATGGTTTCTCTTCTTGTTTCGATTCACGCGCGAGGTAAATAATACATACATGTTTATTGATATAATTTAATGTTGATTTATAAAAATTTAAATTTATAATTTCTATTTATCCTGTACGAATCATATCCCCAATGTAGTAATTTAGCTTTCATTTTAGGCCACTCACTATCAGTGTGCCACATCATATATATGTAGTAGTTATAGTTATGGTGAGCTAAGTATTTGTAGTTTGTTAATTACCATTTTTACCTCAACTTTGCTGCTTTGCATTTATAAATTTTAATTTTATGCCTGAATAAGTTTGTTGTCAAACGTTTTGCAGATGGATGCAAGTGGCATTGACAGATGTTATCATTGATATATGCTTGATAGGGGTATAAAACAACATTTCATCGCAAGTCTAAATTTTTTTGTCGTTAAGTTTGAAATTTAAACTAGATTTCAAGAACTTGGATTAAACTTTGTGGCTTATTATGACCTGAGTGATTGTTAGTATTTCTTAACACAGTTAGCAAAGTAATCATAGTGGATTTAAAGTTATGTAAATCGCTCTGTTTATTTACTTTTGGAATTAATTAGAGTTGTATGTGTCGTCTTTAGGTATGGTTTGGATACAAGGAATCAAATTGGATCTATGGCGTTCTTTTTACATGTCTTCTATTTTGGATAGGAAGGTAATGATTTCATTGTTGTTTATTAGAAGTGCATACAACAATTGTAAACTTCTCTGTAAGAGTTATAATCGAAATTATTATATTCTTCCACTGCGTTGGTACTTGTGGATACATTGCTGTACAGTTCTTCAAGTTGTCACATGAAGAATGTTCCAAAGATCCCTTGTACTTTGTTCTTGCTAGACATCAAAAAAAGGTACTGATACATAAACGACTTTAGATTGACTTTCCAAATTAAATATAGAGAGTATATTTCTGATTAGGTTTGTATGTATATATTTTGCTTAGGAGTGTTATGGAGCAAACGAGAGGAGTATCTATTGTAACAGCAAGAGTATTAGTTACTATATTAGGCTGCTTCTTGCCAGGGTTTCTAGTTTATGCTCTTGTCGTTGATGGATTACCATTTCGAGGGGAAGTATTATCTCCGTAAATTTCCTATTCTATCTCTTATAACAATCATAAATCTTTTCAATACTGTAATGACCCAACCCGTCATTATACCGACCCGAAAAAAAAATTCTTACAACACATTAATATTAATAGCACGACGCCACAACTTATGTTTTCAAAACACTTCCAACTCGCCAATAAGTTTAAACAACGTTAATGTGTTTCGTACAATAATTTAAATATCAAAGTGGGCATAACCCAAGACCCGTTTTAACATAACCAAAAGACACTTTCGACCCAAAGCGTTTAAACTCCAACATAAGATCGAGCATGGTGATTGAAAATGCTCTACCCAATCCTAAATCAAATCCAAAAGCAAAGTCTTCTAAAGCAACCCGCAATAATCCACTAATTTCGGCGCTTACCCTTGCCACATCTTCCATGCGAATCTATAAAAATATAAACAACGAGAGGGTAAGCTATAAAGCTTAGTGATGATAAACATACTATATACATACATATGCATACAATGAATATGTATCACCTACACAAGTAATAAACACATACCGCATCCACGTATAATTAAGCAAGCTATACACTACGTACCACCATGTCAAGTCCTCAAGATTAGCTACATCATATATATATATATATATATATATATATATATATATATATATATATATATATATATATATATATATATATATATATATTTATACTAGTGAAATGACCCGTGAAATCACGAGTTTGTTTAAACGAAACAGTTTAATATATTTTAGGTATTAAGTGAATGTAAATGTCAAAGTCATTTAGTTTAATGGCTCGTGAAACAACGAATTCCGACTAAGAAACTTGTCGTTATTTTTACAAATATATTGATGTACTTAATTTGGTAAGAATAAATGAACTAACTTGATATACTTAACTTTGTCAAAAACCTATATTACAACCTTTTATTGAGACATGTATTTCGCATGCATATGTAACATAATTAATCTCGTAAAAAGCAACCATATTTGAATAATAATAATAATATAATAACTATAATTATAATAAATAATAATAAATTTTGTTTAAAAATTGAGTATTTATATTTTAAATAATAATAATTATTAGTAATAACAAATGCCTCTTGATAAATTTTTAAAAATTAAAATACAATTATTACATGAAAGTTGTACAATATGCTTCGAATTTTGTACACGTGTTTATGAGGTGATTTGTAAAAGATTGTACAATTTGTTTTAAAGTTTATACATATGGTCATGTGAGTATTTCATCATAAAGTTATACATAATGCTTCAAATATTATACATATGGTCCTGAGCGTGTTTTATCATAAGGTTGTACATAATGTTACATATATTATAAAATTAACATGTTAATATTTTTACTAAATACAATTAATTATTTTAATAACATCATCATTTGGACTTAGAATTTTTTTTCTTTATTTTTAATTTTTTTTAAAACTTAGATAATCCTTATTTATGATGTCATTAAGTAGATTTAATTTAATTGTAAAAATAATTCTATTTATGACATCACCTCGTCACAATTTTTCTTTTTGTTTTTTTATAGAAAGAAAAAAGATAATTATTGCATCATCATTTTAGGATTATAATAGAAACTATATATATATATATATATATATATATATATATATATATATATATATATATATATATATATATATATATATATATACACATACGCAATACCCAAAAATCCCAAGGTTAACCCCTTAACCTCAAACACATGAGGGTTGGCCGAAACCACACGCGATTCACTACCTTCATCTCAACTACAACTTGGGTTGGCCAAAAACACACGCGCCCGAGTGAATCCGAAAGCACACACGATTCACTACCTTCACCTCAACGACAATAGGGTTGGCCGAAACCACACGCGCCCCCAGTGAATCCGAAACCACACGAGATTTACCACCCTAAGTCATAACAATAACAATGGAAATGTCTGAAACCACGCGCGGCATTGTAAATCCGAAACCACATGCGATTCACTACCCAAATCACCTCAACAACATCAACGGGGTTGACCTATTTATCGATGTGAATTCGAAACTTACGAGATTCACTACCCCACAGGTGGTAACCCAAAACTCACAAACGTGCCAAGTGGACCCGAACTCATAGGTTCATCATCCCACACATATGTAAAGTGAACCCCGACGAACAAGGATTACTCAACCCCACCCGCACTCATCTTATGCATACATACGCATATAATATATTTACACTCACCTTCTCGCCTTGATGAATGCAAATGCCAAAGCCGCAACCGTCAATAGAATGTACCTATTTCATTTATCACATAACAAACAACACAATTAGGGTGGATTAAAAACCAACAAAAATTGACACTTAGTGCAATTTCGACCCAATTGCACTTCCGAGCACAACAAATGGCCAAACTAACCAATAATTACTTAACACTGGTGAAAATGGTCCTATAACGCCAATTAAATCAAAACACAAGTGTTAAACACTTGTCCTCCCTAAATTAATTCACAAACCCTAATTTTGATCAATTTCAAAATCAAGCTTTCAAACACACCCATTTGGGTTCCAACATCAACATAATCACTAAGACCACTCCAACCATGACATGCTTCATTAGAAAGACTGACTGCCACATTAGCGCCACCTTAATACTTTTTAGAAAAGACTTAAAAAGACTGAATGCTACCAACAATTACATACTTCTTTCTAAATAATGGACCCACTTATTATTTAATTAAAAAACTAACTTTTTTAAAATACATTCATAAATTAAATTAAAAATATAACTTAAAATAGTGACCACACGTTTCTTCAAAAAGTAGACATTCAAATAATACAAATAAATTGCTAGAACCCATATTCACTTGGACCATCCTAATATTTAACATAATTCTTTGTCTGACCCACATTCACTTCTGTCTTTTTGGTTCTGCAGTGAGACGATGTCATATTAATCTTTTGCACCGACGTTAAATGATGATATACTACCAACGCTGTCATTTGATTTTGAAAAAAGACTCTCCCAACGACTCTAGCGTTGGCAGTGGTCTAACCCTAGTGATTATACCCAAATTACAAGCCCTAACATGGTCAATTAGTCTTCCAACCCAAATCCCACCAACAATGAGTCTAAACCCAATCACTAGAAACAATAAACTCACTTCATGAGCATCAATGAGTTTCTCATCAATTTAAGCTTAAACTCTAACTTTGAATATCAAATCAACAAATGAAATTCGGAGTTAGAACTTACCACCACTACCAAAATGTAGCTAAAAATGAGATGAACAACTTTAACACTTGCACCTTGAAGAGATTCCAACTTCTTCTTCCTTGAATCAAGCTTTTTCACTCTAAAATGGAGGTTTCTCTCACTAGATAAGATGAGAGAGTTTGAGTGGGTGAAATGAGATCCAAAATGGGATCTAGATCTACTTTATGGCTCCCAAAATGACACTCAAATGATTTAACCAAAATGCCCCTTAAACAAGCCTTTTAAAATGGTTTTAATATTCCAGTCTGGCAACTGGAACGCCGTTCCAGACATAGGAATGTCGTTCCACTTATACATTAAACAAGAACATCATTCCACATAAGGAACGTCGTTCCTCAAGCGGCTCCAAAATGTTCTTTTCAACTTTCTACCCATTTCCTTGTTACACGATGTCGTTCTTGGTTTTGGAACGCCGTTCCAACATTTGAAACGTCGTTCATCCCTTCTGAAATGTCGTTCCTCATTCCTTAACTCACAAAATACGTGCAAGTCTTAGATTCAGTTTTACCCACGAAATAGAGTGCATTTTGTCAGTTTTACACCAAACAAGGCTTTTTGGCATTGAACCATGATGTGCGAGCGGAGGTGTACGAAATACTATTATTGTTTATTACGAAATACAACGAAATTACACAAGCCCCATCTATTTATTTATGTATATGGGATATACTTAAACCTTGCTACAACACTTATAGGCAGTGTACCTAATCGTAGAGTAGTGTAGTTTTTAGTAAGTCCGGTTCATTCCATGATGTTAAAGCGAAGGGGTACAAAATAGTTATATTTTTACTACAAAATACTATTAAATACGATACAATTTTACACAAGTTATTTATTTATTTATAGAGTGGATATACCTAAACCTTGTTACAACACTTATAGGCAGTGTACCTAATCGTACAGTAGTGTAGTTTTTAGTAAGTCCGGTTCGTCCACAGGGAACTCGCCAAGTTTAACGCTATATTTTTAAAACTATATTTGTAAATAAATATATATATAAATATAAGTAGTATTATTATTATAAAAGGGGGTTTTTACCGTTTAATGACCGGTTTGTCGATTTTAAAACTTAAGTCGCAGTTAAAACCTAATGTAAAATCTTAAATATATAAAAGACTTAATTTAAAACGTAAAGTAAATGACAATAATTAAAGTGCGATAAATTAAAGTGCGATAAAATTGCGATAATTAAAAAGTACGATAATTAAAAGTGCAATTAAATATGAAATGACAGTAAATAAAAGTGCGATAATTAAAAGTGCAATTAAATATGAAATAAAGGAATTATGCTTATTTAAACTTCCGTAATCATGATGTTTGACGTGTTGATTTTAGTTTATTCCCATGGGTTAATTGTCCTTTGTCCTGGATTATTCAATATGTCCGTCTGGTTTTTGTCCATAACAGTCCATCAGTCATAAATATAAAGTACGAGTGTCCTCGTCAAATTATCCTTATATCCGAAGTCAAATATTCCAACTAATTGGGGACTTAAACTATAATTACACCAAGTGTCCTTGTATATAATTCACCCCTGTTTTAATAAGTCCATTGAATATTAATCCATTCCCGTGTCCGGTTAAATGAACGATTATTAGTACTTATAAATATCCCGCCCATCGTGTACGATCGAGTGTATATGGTTATTTATAGGTACGTCCAATTGTAAATCTTTATATTAAATTAACAAACTATCATTTAATTAAACAAATATAAAACCCATTAATAGTCCATAGTCTAATTTCCACAAGTGTCGTTCTTTTGTCCAAACCCCAATTATGGTACAAAGCCCAATTACCCAATCTTTAATATTTTAGCCCAACATCACGATTACTTCGGCTTAAATAAGCATAATAATAACTTAGCTACGAGACATTAATTTAAAAAGGTTGAACATAACTTACAATAATTAATAATAGCGTAGCGTTATACGGACAGAATTTCGACTTACACCCTTACAACATTCGCTAACATACCCTTATTATTAAAATTAAAATTAAAATTAAAATTTTAATATATATATATATATATATATATATATATATATATATATATATATATATATATATATATATATATATATATATATATATACGTTTGAGAGATGGAGAAAGAAAAAGATGTATTTTTGTTCGACCAAAACTGCGAAATTAATAGGACCTGACCCTCAAATTTGGGCCATGCGACCGCATGGATTTTCTTCTTCCTGGCCATACGATCGCATGGCCAGCTGAGTGAGCTCACATGTTGTTGTTTGCTTCTTGCCGACGGTTTTAAATAAATATATATAATATATAAATAATTTTAAGAATTATTTATATATTATATTATATTTATGTACATAGTTGACTTGTAATTTTCGCTCCGTTGCGTCGCGCGTTGAAACTTGACTTTGGTCCCAGTTCCGGATTTTCGAACGTCCTTACGTACAATTTAATATCTTGTATTTTGCGTTTCGCGTCTTGTACTCTTGTAATTTTGAGACGTTTCTCATCAATAATTTGAACCACTTTGATTGTACTTTGTACTTTTGAGCTTTTTGGTCGTTTGCGTCTTCAATTCGTCGAATCTGTCTTTTGTCTTCATCTTTTATTATTTAAACGAATATCACTTGTAAATAGAACAATTGCAACCAAAAGCTTGTCTTTCTTGAGGGATAATGCTATGAAATATATGTTCGTTTTTAGCATTATCAAATATTCCCACACTTGAGCGTTGCTTGTCCTCAAGCAATATAGTCTTGAAAATAAAAATACTAGAATCACTTCTTTTATTCTTCACACTTTGTACATCAGTGATTTCTATACGGTGGTATAAACAATGATAGTAACGTTGTGGTTTACAGTCCCACATGACTATAAAAATTTAGATCCTTTAGGAAATTGGATCTTTATGAAAACATTTGATCTTTTGAAAATTAAATCTAGCTTTTATCCTAGATAAGTTTTCCGAAATAACCCTTCATCGGTGTTTGCAAATTGTTTTTGTGGGTTTTAGATTTAAAAATTTTAGCTCAAAACTTGAGGTTTTGTGTCACCCACTTGCTAACCTTGTATTGGGAAAGCAACACGTCCAGTATACTTGCTCCGTATATTACCTTTTGGTAAACTACCGTCCGGTTGTAAAGAAAAGCGTTGAACAAGCAACTGTTAAGGCAATGTCCCGTGACATGCTTTTAATTATGGTCTATAACGTGTCGAATGCAATTACTATCCTTTGTAGGAGCAATAGTAAAGCTCAACCTATAGTTTTTCGGTCTAGCACAAGGTCCTGTCTTTGACCATGCTATGCAACCACCGTTCTTACGGTTGACACCCGATTTGGTTCAGGTGACCTAATGAATTCCAGGTGAATTCCTAGGATTTTACGTTCAATGGTAATGAACGCATTAAAAATGGGTTTTCAGAAAACAAATCGGTTTGTAATTTTGATCAAAATATTTTCTCGTTCAAGCTCGAGTTTAGATATCATCGAATTCCATGAGTTTGTAATTCTCAATCTTTAAAAGTCAATCTCAAGGATTGAGTAATATCAGGCTTAAAAGCTGATTTTTGATATTTTAAGGAGATTATCCTTTCTGGGGATCTAATTCATTAGTCTTATCAAGCTAATTTGCACGGTGCCCTCCCCATTTTACGAGACAGATCCTCTCATGGTTAGGATAAGTCTGACCACTTGGCGACCCTGTTTGATGCTGAGGTCCGTGGATTTCCAGCTGATTTTCGAGAAAACTTTTCAAGGTTTTTCGTAGACTCTACAACTGGTCTGGACGACAACTTCCTGACCTAAATCAAGAAGCGCGTATCTTTTTCGGAAGACTTTACTTCCTTTTAATGATGGAATTGATTCATCGTGTAGATCCATCTTTCTTTCAAATATATTACAATTTACCTGGTAAAATGGTCAATTTTGTCCAAAACAAAAGTATCTTCAATTATTTGTACAAAAATATGTGACATATGTTCTAAATAACTTGGTAAATTTTTCCCACACTTGGCTTTTATTTTTCTTTCTTTATCTTTTTATTGTCCTCTATTATATTTTAAATGAATTCTAACATTTTGGGTTGTTTCTCAATTTATGTCCTTTCCGAGGTAACAATAATTTCGGTGTTAACACCTAGTTTTATCGCTCATAAATATGTATGAACATGATTTTGAATTCATTTATTTGAAAATTTTGAAAATTTTTACTAGAATTGGGTAGTCAGTATATAAGACTAGGGCTGTTCTTTATTATCAGAGAGCACTAGATTCTAATACAACTACAGCATTACTAGTATTTTTAATGGTAACCAAGTGTTTAAGTCAAAAAATTTTAAAATCCGAAAGAATTTAACCCCTTCCCACACTTAAGATCTTGCAATGCCCTCATTTGCAAGAAATCAGTAACAATTTAAATTATTGAGGGTGATTAGCGTAGAAAAATGATTAAATTTTACCAAAGTTTTCAAACATATTGGCTTTTGTTTATTGAATGATAAATAGTGCACATCATTTGTTCATTCGAACAAAAGCTTTTTATAAACCAAGGCATTCTTGGAACGTTCTTCGAATGTCTTACAAACTGATCTCGCCTTAAATAGTTGTGCCGAGGAATTCTGACCGACTCTAGACAAGATTTCATCAATCATGTCTCCGGGTAGGTCTCTTAAAATATTGGGTTGTCTATCTATTTTGTGTTTTTATACTGTAAAATAGACAAGAGTTAGATTCATAAAAAAAAATACTTATTAATTCAAGCAATTTTTACATATATCATAAAGCATAAGCACACTATATTACATATATTACACCACACGAATACAACTATCTTATTCCGACTCGCTCGTTTCTTCTTCTTCGGTTTTGGTTCATTTTGCCAAGTTTCTAGGGATATATGATGTTCCCCTAATACGAGCCGTCGTTTTCCACATTGGTTTAGAAAAACCTGGTGGTTTAGAGGTTCCCGGGTTATTGTCACAACTTAAGAAATACGGGTGTTGACGATACATATAAAGTTCATCGGGTTTGGAATCAAATTTCTCTATTTTTATGCCCTTTCCCTTATTGTTCTCTTTTGCCTTATTAAATTGTGTTGGGGTAATTTCTATAACATCATCGGAATCCTTGTCGGGATCCGATTCATCGGAGAATTGGTAATCCTCCCAATACTTTGCTTCCTTGGCGGATGTAACATCCCGCCTTTTTCCGTTTACTTTTCCGTTTAATTATTTAAAGTCCGTTATATGACTATAACATCTCCTGTTAATACGCGTTTTAAATTATCTCGTTTAGGTATATGACTAAACGAACGAAAGTTGAGGGACTAAATTTGACAAGGGATCAAACCTTTGACTAGGTCAAAGGGTCAAACCCCTTTCATCCATTCATTTTCATCCTCATCTTTTACTACTTCCAAATCCTCTCAACATTCAATCCTTAATTCATCATCTAAATCCGATTTTGGAGGCTAACATCAAAACAAATTACATATTTGGAATCCTCTCTTCATTCTCTACATTTTGATACTAATTTCATCTCGATTGGGTAACTTTTTAAAAACTTTAAATTTCATAATTTTAGTGTTCTTGACTTAAAGGTGTGTTAATTAGTGTCTATGGCTCATTGTGATGTCGTATATGTGATTTGTATGCTCGATCTTGTGAATTGACATAACTAGCATGAACTTGAAAAAGAGCTTGCTAAATCTTTGATTTTGGATGATGAAATGTGTTTATATATTAATGGTTGTGTGTTCAACGTGTTAGTTACTTCATTAGCTTCGTTTTAATGTGTTGATTGACATGAAAACCTTACATTAACATGATTATTGGTTTTGAGATTTTGGTTAGGGTTTGATAAGCTTTATATGAACTTTTGATGTATCAAATGCTATGAAATATTGTTGATAAGTGTTTTGTTGCAATGTGTGTTTGATTACCTTCGAAACGGCATATTATACATGTAAATTGGTTGCTCGAATCATGAAATACGTTTTTAGAACTTGAACCTTTGATTATGAATGTTTAATGCGGTTTTGGGTTGTTGTAAGTGTTGAATTACTCATTGAAATGTGTCTATTCGTTTTCCTCGTCAAAATATCTTTCCGATGATATAAGATACATGTTTTGGTTGTTTGCGGATCATAAAATGTGTTAGTTTGGTTTTTGGTTCTTGCACTTAGGAGTTTTCTGCATCAGACTTGAATACGGACCTGGACGCCGTCCAGATCCTTAGACGCCGTCCCAGTTTTCAAAGCTGGATGCCGTCCAGATCTTTGGACGCCGTCTCAGCCTTCAAAGCTGGACGCCGTCCAGACAATCTGGACGCCGTCCAGATACACTGGCAGGCTTCTGTCTTCGCTGGTCATTTTACGGAAAATGTTTGCTATGCTATGGACCTCCGATTCACATGTAACTTGTTCTACCATGCTCATATATGATTAAAAACCTCAGAAAAATAGTTCGGGACCCGACTCGAACGTGTTGACTTTTTCGTTGACTTTGACCCGACCTAAGTTGACTTTTAATCAAACTTAACCAAATGATTGTGCAATCGTTCTAACATGCTTTTATACTTGTACCTTGCATGAAACATGACAATTTGATTCACATGCTATTATGATCGAGTCTTAACGAGCCATAGGACTAATTGAACATCTTTGACCAATCGTGACTATCGTTATTGATACAACCTATTTGTTTAGGTCAAGACTAGCATTGTTCTTTGCACACGTTACTCGTCGAAGTACTTATTTGCTCTTGCGCTCAAGGTGAGATCATAGACCTACTTTTACTCTTTTGTACTTACATTTGGGATGAGAAAACATAAACGTTTATTTTTACTAAGTGAACACAAGTACAGGAAAACAAACATTCTACATACGAGTTTGAACAAAAATCCTCAATTCGATTATCATTAGTTACACTTGCCGGGTGTAAGCGAGAACTTATGTTATATGGCCATATGGGTTTGACAAACCCTCATTTAAACGGTTCGCTACCGTTTACGAATGAAATATATTTTCAAGAAACAGTGTATGTTCTAACACTATTGTGATGGGGTTCTATGGAAGGAATGTTAAGCATTGATAATTGGGTGCTCGTGAAACAAACTTTTGGAATGTATTACTATTAATTCATTGTTGCAAATCTTGTGGTTCACTTGTACTTACTTATTCAAACCTATGATTTCACCAACGTTTTCGTTGACAGATTTCTATGTTTTTCTCAGGTCCTTGAACATTTGTGTGATACATGCTTCCGCTCATTTCTTTTGATACTTGCTTGGATGTCGAGTAAACATGCATACATGGAGCATCTTTTGGCTACTTTCATTTGTGTCGCATATGTTTAAATTGTACTTTAAACTTTGTTATGTAACTAGTTGTCAAACTACCTTGTAAACCTTGAAACATCTTTACTTTTGAAATGAATGCGACATACTTTTGTTCAAACGTTGTTTTAAATACTTATGACCACGTAACGGGACCTAAGTAGACGGCGCCGTCAATGACGATTTTGTCGGGTCGCTACAGATGGTATCAGAGCGTTGGTTGTAGGGATTTAGAGTTCATTGGTGTTAACCCCGAGTCATAGGGTACATTAGTGAGTCTAGACTACAACCGGCATATAGACTTGAAGTAGGAATTACTTGACTACTTGTGCATTATACTCGAATGTTTCTACTCATCTACTTTTATTTCATCTTAATCTCACGTTGTTTAATTTGATTGACGCGCTACCTTGACTTAGTGAAGTAATGTCGGATGCACATATGAATTAGGGTAATATAATTTCCGGGATTATATTACGGTGACTCATATGAACGTTCTGACATTATGACACAAAGAATTTAAGGCGAGTCAAGGAAAATTTTTCTCTCTATCCTATTTCCATATCATGATTAGTATTATTGAAAATACTAATCAACGGTATTCTTGTGTTTTGAAGGAACAATGCCTCCTCGTCGTGTGCCACGCCATGAGACTCCCGAACAAGCTCTACAACGAATGATAGCCACCGCCGTGGAAGCGGCCATGGCCGATCACTCCTCCAACAATAACAACAACCACAACAACAATAATCAAGGGGCCGGTTGTGATGACCCGGAAATTTCCGACCAAATTTAAACTTTAATCTTTATATGATTCCGACACGATAAGCAAAAGTCTGTAATGATGAGTCTCGAAAACTTTGGAACTATGTTCATAAATTCAATTGACCTTTTGACTAATCTCGATGATTCACGAACCTTTAATTGTAAACAGAAATATATGTATAAATAATTATATTTGTAAATAAATATATAAAATAAACTAATTATATTAATGTACTAGTATGTGATTTAGTTATTATGAACGATAACTTAAAATGACTAAAACTTATTATTTTGAATATAGAGAGTAGATTGAATATACATAATCTATCAATATTAACAAAGTAATTAAATGTTATACTCAGATATTATTTGTTTCAATATATATAATTGATATAGTTATATACCTAATACTTAAAACATAATTGTATATATATAGTAATATATACATAAAGGAATTCTATTTATAATTGGTAATTGTATGGATATAATAATATGTTAAAATGTATAAATAATAAATACTAAAAATATGTTATCTCAAGTTTAAAGTACAGTTGTATTAGTAATGTTATTATTACATTAAATAATAACATCAATTTTAGTATTAGTAGTAGATATATATCATATAGATATGAAATTAGTGTATAAATTGTTATATTATTACTATTACTATTATTATTATTATTATTATTATTATTATTATTATTATTATTATTATTATTATTATTATTATTATTATCATTAATAATAATAAACATTAAAATAACTAATATTATTAATAAAAGTATTATTAGTATTATTTTTAGTTATTATTAAAATCTTTATTTTGTGATCATCATATTATTATTACACTTATTATATTTATTATTATTAATTGTATTATTATTGTTATTAGTCATTTTTATTATTAATAATATAATTATAATTATTTATTAGTAATATTATTTATATAAAAATTCTATAAACAAATGAAGAATCATAATCTGTTACCTGTTATTATCATCCTGTAGATGATTTTGGTTTTGTCCCTAAACTGGTTACAATCGAATATAAGCACAGATAACATAATCCAAGAATCAATTTGAAGTCACTTTCACTTTTCATTCTTTTTATTTAATGGTGTACTGGGTGAGTCTGTCGACCTCAAAACCATATTTAATTCAATCAAATCCAGTTGTAAACGGGGAAAAGAGGTGTCACATTATCAGTATCAATTATCATCTAAATCTGTTTCTCGTATTCTATTTATTTTAAATCTCTTTTTAAAGAAAACAGAAGTTAAAACTCTGTTATTGAGTCAATTTGTAAAAACTTGGAATTCGAATCAAATTTGAAAAAGTAATAATGCAATTCTATTAGTAATCGTCTATATAAACTTTCTGTGAAGATTCAAGTCCTAATTTTATCTATCAAGTTATAATTTGAAAGTCAAAGTTTTGAAAATAAAAAGTCAAATTGTGTTCTTAGATCGAATTTGAGGTATATGTTTGGATTTAGGTCCAATTGACAATTTAAGAAGTTTCCTGGAGCGGTTTATAATCCTTTTCATGTTGAAGTCTTAATTCAAAACGATCTAAAAACCGATTTGAATGTTTGAGTTTTCAAAGGTATTTCGCGAACCATATTTTTTTTTCTTCTTTCAGCTGTTATTAAAATTGTTCTTATTTCTGTTAAATTGAACTCACAGTTACATGTTATTATTATTATTAAGTTTTAAATTTAAATCAAAACAACTAATTGAAGTCAGAAGGGATTAACTGGTCGACTGTTATTCGATGGAGGAAGAAGATGAACAAGGTTAATACGAGTTATATATTTACGGGTCCGAGGTTTAACCAGAAAAGAATGAATGGCCGAATGGTTTAGTGTGTTTGTCGGGTATCGAGAGGTCGCGGGTTCAAGTCCCGTTCAAGGCAGAAATAGTTTTTTTTTTAGAAAAGCTCCTTTAAGGTAGTCTTCCTAATATTTTTATTATTTATATTATTATTACTATTTTTATTATTGTTATTATTATTATTATTATTAATTATGTTATTGTTATTATGATAAGTAGTATTGTCACTAATATAAATATTACTAATATTATTATCATTAACCAACCTAAATATTATTATTATCATCATTGTCATTATTATTATTATTAACATTATTATTGTTATTGTTATTATTAGTAATTATTATTATACATATTAAGACTAGTAATATAATTGATATTATCACTAATATTATTATCATTAATAATAATATCATTAGGAGTAAAATTATTAAAGTTATTATTGTTATCAGTATTAGTGTTATTGTTATTATTATCATTAATATTAGCGCTGTTATCACATGTATAGTTATTATTGTCATTACAATCAAAAGCATCATTTTCATTAATATTAGTATTATAAGTACCATTTAACATTAATGATAGTATTATTAATTTTATGATCATTAAAATTTTCATTGAAGCGATAACTATTATTAAGCTTACCATTACGATTAACCTTGCTAAAAGTATTAGTCTTAATATATCACTATAAGTTAAATTATCATTTTTATTAAAATTATTATTAACAATATTACTATTATCTTTAAACTAGTATTATTACAGGTAATAATTTTATAAAGCAAAAGATATATATATAAGTATAAATATAATTATTATATATATAAAGTATACTAATACTACTTAAAATTTCGTTTTTAACTAATAACATTAATTAAAAATCAAATAAGTATCATAATGTAATATAAGCATTAATAAAATCATATATAAGAATATTAATCTTAATACATAAAATAATAATATGCATATATATAATTGTTTAAATTACGATTATTTATTTTAATATATATATACAAATGATATAGGTTCGTGAATCCGAGGCCAACCCTGCATTGTTTAGTTGTTCAACGTCATTCTATGTATTTTTACTACAAAATACAATAGGTGAGTTTCATTCGCCCTTTTTACTCTTTACATTTTTGGCCTGAGAATACATGCAAATGCTTTATTAACTGTTTTACAATATTTATATGCGTGAGTTTCATTCGCCCTTTTTACTCTTTACATTTTTGGCCTGAGAATACATGCAAATGCTTTATTAACTGTTTTACAATATTTATATGCGTGAGTTTCATTAATCCCTTTTTAAATGCTTTCACAATATATATTTTTGGGACTGAGAATACATGCGCTGTTTTTATAATTGTTTTACGAAATAGACACAAGTAATTGAAACTACATTATATGATTGAATGATCGAAATCGAATATGCCCCTTTTTATTAAGTCTGGTAATCTAAGAATTAGGGAACAGACACCCTAATTGACGCGAACTCTAAAGATAGATCTATCGGGCCCAACGAGCCCCATCCAAAGTACCGGACGCTTTAGTACTTCGAAATTTATATCATGTTCGAAGGACGATCCCAGAATGATGGGGATATTCTTATATGTATATTGTGAATGTCGGTTACCAGGTGTTCAATCCATATGAATGATTTTTATCTCTATGTATGGGATGTGTATTGAAATATGAAATCTTGTGGTCTATAAAAATATTGAAATGATTGTTATGATAAACTAATGAACTCACCAACCTTTTGGTTGACACTTTAAAGCATGTTTATTCTCAGGTACGAAAGAAGTCTTCCGCTGTGCATTTGCTCATTTTAGAGATATTACTTGGAGTCATTCATGACATATTTCAAAAGACGTTGCATTCGAGTCATTAAGTTCATCAAGATTATTATTAAGTCAATTATAGTTAGATATATTATACAATGGTATGCATACCATCAACTTTCGAAATAAAGAAAGATTGTCTTTTCAAAAACGAATGCAATGTTTGTAAAATGTATCATATAGAGGTCAAGTACCTCGCGATGTAATCAACTATTGTGAATCGTTTATAATTGATATGGACTTCGTCCGGATGGATTAGGACGGGTCATGAAAGTTGGTATCAGAGCGGTGGTCTTAGTAAACCAGGTCTTGCATTAGTGTGCCTAACTGATAGTCATTAGGATGCATTAGTGAGTCTGGACTTCGACCGTGTCTGCATGTCAAAAGTTTTGCTTATTATTTCGTGTCAAAAATTACCTGCTTATCATTCTTAGAGAATCACTTGCTTATCATCCTTAGTCTAGACACATCTTATTGCATTGATTGCATGATTAGTGTATGGACAAAATTCATATCTTAGCATATTTGCTAATTCATATCTTAGCGTATCTGTTATTGTAAACTTTGCCTGACATTTTCTGTAGATTCCTCCATAACTTATGGGATTTTAGTATTATATATGCATATGTAAATTATGTATTGCAGGGTACTAATCTACATCCTATAATCTATTTCTTATCGAAAATCCTTCTTCCAATCGTACGAGATGAATCCCTCAACCAGTTCGAGTCCCTCAGATTCCGATAGCTATTCCGATAGTTATTCCGACAGCTATTCCGATATGGAGTTTCACCTAAGCTTCGAAAGCAGTGTCACTAGAATGAATCAAATAATCATCCATCCCCAATTCATCTGATGAGTTCGTAGTCAACCTAATCAATAGAGACGCGAAAAAGGCGATCCCTTCCATCACCCGAATTCACCTCGTGACAATGAAACTGAAACGTTTACCGGCGAATCTATTCGAAACACCATTTTCAGCCTCATTTCAGAGTAGTCGACACGATTATATTCTATCCACAAATTCTAAACCTTATTCATCCACTTGTTCCGACCGACAATCATCCCGGAGTAATACAAGAAGTCAACGAACTTCGCACTCGAGTAATCAATTTGGAAAATATGGTGCAAAATGTACCAGCTTCAACAACATCACCGGTGCCAACAGTACCATCATTAACAGCACCATTACCATCAACAATCCATGCCTCAACATCTCATTCTGTACCTCGAGTATAATTATCGTTCTACGAATTGTTCTACATCAGTTATCTTCGTTCGACATGGCGATTATGTAATCTCTAATGTTTTAGAGATTATATATTCTTATTCTAACGGTAAATCAAATGAGTTTAATATCATATTAACTTATTAAATCCATGATTACATCTGAAGAAAATATATATGTATGCATGTTTTCATAAAGATTGTAATTAATAATTCTTTTGTACAAACTGTTAATGGTGAAAATATTTTAACGGGTAGGTAATACCCGAGGAGTATATAGATTTCACATTAATAAATTACACTGTACATTCTTCGAAGTTGATTCAACAATCGTTTACTATCCTACTTACGTCCATCGATATACAAATCCATTCACCACAGAATAACCATATTCATCCAATTTCATATTTGGATTTTGATTTATCAAAAATCAAGTGGCATAATGAAGGAAACATTTGACAAAATAAAATTTGTTAGAAACAAACAAATTAACTATGAGAAATTTTGTTAATAATCCACGCTAACTGTTCCTAGCTAATTGTTCCCAGCTAACTGATTACACTTTATTTATCGCAATTTAATTATCGCAATTTACATTCTCGCAATTTTATTTATCGTCATTTAATTCCTGTTATTTACTTTACGCACTTTATTTATCGTCATTTAATTTCTGTGATTTATTTTACGCACTTTAAATATCGGGACATGTATACAAGGTTTTGACATATCATATCGACCCATCTATATATATTATTTGGAATAACCATAGACACTCTATATGCAGTAATGCGGGAGTTAGCTATACAGGGTTGAGGTTGATTCTATAATAATATATATAGTTTGAGTTGTGATCGAGTCTGAGAAGTATACGGGTCACGATACGTATTAATTAATTCGAATATTATACATTAAACTATATATGAATTATTGGACTGTCAACCGTGGGCTATCGACTGTGGACTACCAACATTGGACAATTAAAATGAATTAAAATATTGATTATAACATATGAAACTAAACAAATCTTCAAGTTTGCCACTTGATCTTATTTTAAACCTCATTTGTATCTTGACGATTTCAATCTGTGTTCAAACCTTTCATGATTCTTGAAAACATTTCAATCGAGAGGATGAACCAATCGCACATCATTTACGGAAGGAAAGAGTGATGCATATAGCTATGCACCTGAAAATACTCGGAACCTGAGTAAACGTTTAACATGTATCTGTGTTAGATCCTTTAGCATTATTATTACCCAAAATAACTTCACAATCCCTTTTTCAAGGTAGTAAATTATGTCACAGCTCCAACAAGTCAACTTCGACTTTTCACTCGGTTTTGCTTATTATAACCCTGATATAAAAGTTGCCTTTCGTCGTCAATACTGGAAAACCGTTTATAACTCACTACATTAGCAGTAAACTTACCAGCAACATCATTGATCTTTGACCTTATGAAAAGTTATTATATTCATTGAAATCCTATCATCTACTCATCTGCATCTGATAATGAGAATTACCAATCAGTATTTTGAAATCTCGCAGCATGTCTACATCAACAGTTATATGTAAACATATAACATTTATCTCTTAGAATTATGATCTTCCATTCCGAAATTCTGAAAAGCATCCAGTCTACAAATCAATACCACAAATTCTGAAGAAAAAAAAAAAAAGCTGAATACAGCAGCAAAAACTGTACACAACCTTAACGGTCGAAAGTATGATGATAAAGAATGGAGTATTGGAAACACTCAATAGAAAAATTTAGTACCGAAAAGCGGATTATGCGAAACTATGAAGGAAACCGTGGACAAATCACAAAGAATAAGTTTGACTTCAAAGAATCCAAATGATTCAGTGCCTGCTGAAGTCTTTAGCAAAAATCTTGCTCCTTACTCTAAACCCTTGCGGACAATAGTTTTCGTCATCCTCTGATCTTAGATATTCAAAGATATTATCGTATCTTTCATTTTAAATATCCTCGATATTTCTGAATATATTCTCATAACTAATCTTATCTAAAATCATTTATCTCTGTGAACTATCAGTGTTACATCATATGAGAAACTATTAGTTTCTATATTCTGTAAACTTTCGAACTTAAAATATGAATGTTATTGAAGTAATGTTGGGAATTGATGCATGAGTTAGTATAATATAATGACACTTGATCAAAGTGATTATATTACAGTAATTCATGCTGAGTTTCTAATTGAACGTGATGATTCACAGAACATACCGTCATCATGTGCCATTTACACGACTCTTACATTCTACTCAATCTCCAAACATATTAAAAACATATCTTATTGATAAATTCTGTCTTTTCGGATATTATGGTAATTTACCAAATCAAGATCGCGCTATAACAATCTCTCTCGTAGAACATTAGTCATGTTCATTCGAAACTCCATACCTACGAATTCTGGACCATTACTTGTAGTACTTAGAGTCGAGAAGAGAATAAAAAGGCAAAGATCTCCGAAGTATAAAAAAAAAAAAATTAAAGCTCGACAACAACGCATAGATTACAAACAGTGCATATCAATATGTATTGCCATGTAAAGGCACAGGAGAATTAAAATTACTATAACTCCAAGGTAATAGTAAAAATAAATAAAATCTTCCGGGGTAGATGAAAAACAAGAATGACCGGTATGAAAGTTAGGAGTATATTAAGAATCATTATTGGATGGAGCATATTGACGAATGTTTTAAAGTATGAATTGAGGGGGAAAGAATAGAAGGTGTGAGTTGTAAGGAAACGAAGGGGGTGGATTTATAGTGAAATATCCGACAAAGTAATCAAAACGGATGATCGCATTTAAAAGGGGATCCTAATTTCCTTAATTATCGAAGAATCAAATCTTATTACTAAGATTTTCTTCAAATCTCTTGAACTTAGAAATCAATCATATCTACGTCAAAAGATATGACGAATCTATACCTACTCATTTCACTCTTTGGTGATAGCTTCACTCGTACTCTTCACAAAAATCAAATGGTTTTATCCATATTATTCAATAATGATAAAACTCTATTTATCAGCTCATATTCGTCAGGAAAACATATTTATTGTTAGCCATGACGACCTCACTCAAATTTCGGGACGAAATTTCATTAATGGGTAGGTACTGTGATGACCCGGAAATTTCCGACCAAATTTAAACTTTAATCTTTATATGATTCCGACACGATAAGCAAAAGTCTGTAATGATGAGTCTCGAAAACTTTGGAACTAAGTTCATAAATTCAATTGACCTTTTGACTAATCTCGATGATTCACGAACCTTTAATTGTAAACAGAAATATATGTATAAATAATTATATTTGTAAATAAATATATAAAATAAACTAATTATATTAATGTACTAGTATGTGATTTAGTTATTATGAACGATAACTTAAAATGACTAAAACTTATTATTTTGAATATAGAGAGTAGATTGAATATACATAATCTATCAATATTAACAAAGTAATTAAATGTTATACTCAGATATTATTTGTTTCAATATATATAATTGATATAGTTATATACCTAATACTTAAAACATAATTGTATATATATAGTAATATATACATAAAGGAATTCTATTTATAATTGGTAATTGTATGGATATAATAATATGTTAAAATGTATAAATAATAAATACTAAAAATATGTTATCTCAAGTTTAAAGTACAGTTGTATTAGTAATGTTATTATTACATTAAATAATAACATCAATTTTAGTATTAGTAGTAGATATATATCATATAGATATGAAATTAGTGTATAAATTGTTATATTATTACTATTACTATTATTATTATTATTATTATTATTATTATTATTATTATTATTATTATTATTATTATTATTATTATTATCATTAATAATAATAAACATTAAAATAACTAATATTATTAATAAAAGTATTATTAGTAATATTTTTAGTTATTATTAAAATCTTTATTTTGTGATCATCATATTATTATTACACTTATTATATTTATTATTATTAATTGTATTATTATTGTTATTAGTCATTTTTATTATTAATAATATAATTATAATTATTTATTAGTAATATTATTTATATAAAAATTCTATAAACAAATGAAGAATCATAATCTGTTACCTGTTATTATCATCCTGTAGATGATTTTGGTTTTGTCCCTAAACTGGTTACAATCTAATATAAGCACAGATAACATAATCCAAGAATCAATTTGAAGTCACTTTCACTTTTCATTCTTTTTATTTAATGGTGTACTGGGTGAGTCTGTCGACCTCAAAACCATATTTAATTCAATCAAATCCAGTTGTAAACGGGGAAAAGAGGTGTCACATTATCAGTATCAATTATCATCTAAATCTGTTTCTCGTATTCTATTTATTTTAAATCTCTTTTTAAAGAAAACAGAAGTTAAAACTCTGTTATTGAGTCAATTTGTAAAAACTTGGAATTCGAATCAAATTTGAAAAAGTAATAATGCAATTCTATTAGTAATCGTCTATATAAACTTTCTGTGAAGATTCAAGTCCTAATTTTATCTATCAAGTTATAATTTGAAAGTCAAAGTTTTGAAAATAAAAAGTCAAATTGTGTTCTTAGATCGAATTTGAGGTATTTGTTTGGATTTAGGTCCAATTGACAATTTAAGAAGTTTCCTGGAGCGGTTTATAATCCTTTTCATGTTGAAGTCTTAATTCAAAACGATCTAAAAACCGATTTGAATGTTTGAGTTTTCAAAGGTATTTCGCGAACCATATTTTTTTTTTATTCTTTCAGCTGTTATTAAAATTGTTCTTATTTATGTTAAATTGAACTCACAGTTACATGTTATTATTATTATTAAGTTTTAAATTTAAATCAAAACAACTAATTGAAGTCAGAAGGGATTAACTGGTCGACTGTTATTCGATGGAGGAAGAAGATGAACAAGGTTAATACGAGTTATATATTTACGGGTCCGAGGTTTAACCAGAAAAGAATGAATGGCCGAATGGTTTAGTGTGTTTGTCGGGTATCAAGAGGTCGTGGGTTCAAGTCCCGTTCAAGGCAGAAATAGTTTTTTTTTTAGAAAAGCTCCTTTAAGGTAGTCTTCATAATATTTTTATTATTTATATTATTATTACTATTTTTATTATTGTTATTATTATTATTATTATTAATTATGTTATTGTTATTATGATAAGTAGTATTGTCACTAATATAAATATTACTAATATTATTATCATTAACCAACCTAAATATTATTATTATCATCATTGTCATTATTATTATTATTAACATTATTATTGTTATTGTTATTATTAGTAATTATTATTATACATATTAAGACTAGTAATATAATTGATATTATCACTAATATTATTATCATTAATAATAATATCATTAGGAGTAAAATTATTAAAGTTATTATTGTTATCAGTATTAGTGTTATTGTTATTATTATCATTAATATTAGCGCTGTTATCACATGTATAGTTATTATTGTCATTACAATCAAAAGTATCATTTTCATTAATATTAGTATTATAAGTACCATTTAACATTAATGATAGTATTATTAATTTTATGATCATTAAAATTTTCATTGAAGCGATAACTATTATTAAGCTTACCATTACGATTAACCTTGCTAAAAGTATTAGTCTTAATATATCACTATAAGTTAAATTATCATTTTTATTAAAATTATTATTAACAATATTACTATTATCTTTAAACTAGTATTATTACAGGTAATAATTTTATAAAGCAAAAGATATATATATAAGTATAAATATAATTATTATATATATAAAGTATACTAATACTACTTAAAATTTCATTTTTAACTAATAACATTAATTAAAAATCAAATAAGTATCATAATGTAATATAAGCATTAATAAAATCATATATAAGAATATTAATCTTAATACATAAAATAATAATATGCATATATATAATTGTTTAAATTACGATTATTTATTTTAATATATATATACAAATGATATAGGTTCGTGAATCCGAGGCCAACCCTGCATTGTTTAGTTGTTCAACGTCATTCTATGTATTTTTACTACAAAATACAATAGGTGAGTTTCATTCGCCCTTTTTACTCTTTACATTTTTGGCCTGAGAATACATGCAAATGCTTTATTAACTGTTTTACAATATTTATATGCGTGAGTTTCATTCGCCCTTTTTACTCTTTACATTTTTGGCCTGAGAATACATGCAAATGCTTTATTAACTGTTTTACAATATTTATATGCGTGAGTTTCATTAATCCCATTTTAAATGCTTTCACAATATATATTTTTGGGACTGAGAATACATGCGCTGTTTTTATAACTGTTTTACGAAATAGACACAAGTAATTTAAACTACATTATATGATTGAATGATCGAAATCGAATATGCCCCTTTTTATTAAGTCTGGTAATCTAAGAATTAGGAAACAGACACCCTAATTAACGCGAACTCTAAAGATAGATCTATCGGGCCCAACGAGCCCCATCCAAAGTACCGGATGCTTTAGTACTTCGAAATTTATATCATGTCCGAAGGAGGATCCCGGAATGATGGGGATATTCTTATATGTATATTGTGAATGTCGGTTACCAGGTGTTCAATCCTAAGAATGATTTTTATCTCTATGTATGGGATGTGTATTGAAATATGAAATCTTGTGGTCTATTAAAATATTGAAATGATTGTTATGATAAACTAGTGAACTCACCAACCTTTTGGTTGACACTTTAAAGCATGTTTATTCTCAGGTACGAAAGAAGTCTTCCGCTGTGCATTTGCTCATTTTAGAGATATTACTTGGAGTCATTCATGACATATTTCAAAAGACGTTGCATTCGAGTCATTAAGTTCATCAAGATTATTATTAAGTCAATTATAGTTAGATATATTATACAATGGTATGCATACCATCAACTTTCGAAATAAAGAAAGATTGTCTTTTCAAAAACGAATGCAATGTTTGTAAAATCTATCATATAGAGGTCAAGTACCTCGTGATGTAATCAACTATTGTGAATCGTTTATAATCGATATGGACTTCGTCCTGATGGATTAGGACGGGTCATGAAAGTTGGTATCAGAGCGGTGGTCTTAGTGAACCAGGTCTTGCATTAGTGTGCCTAACTGATAGTCATTAGGATGCATTAGTGAGTATGGACTTCGACCGTGTCTGCATGTCAAAAGTTTTGCTTATCATTTCATGTCGAAAATTACCTGCTTATCATTCTTAGAGAATCACTTGCTTATCATCCTTAGTCTAGACACATCTTATTGCATTGATTGCATGATTAGTGTATGGACAAAATTCATATCTTAGCATATTTGCTAATTCATATCTTAGCGTATCTGTTATTATAAACTTTGCCTGACATTTTCTGTAGATTCCTCCATAACTTATGGGATTTTAGTATTATATATGCATATGTAAATTATGTATTGCAGGGTACTAATCTACATCTTATAATCTATTTCTTATCGAAAATCCTTCTTCCAATCGTACGAGATGAATCCCTCAACCAGTTCGAGTCCCTCAGATTCCGATAGCTATTCCGATAGTTATTCCGACAGCTATTCCGATATGGAGTTTCACCTAAGCTTCGAAAGCAGTGTCACCAGAATGAATCAAATAATCATCCATCCCCAATTCATTTGATGAGTTCGTAGTCGACCTAATCAATAGAGACGCGAAAAAGTCGATCCCTTCCATCAACCGAATTCACCTCGTGACAATGAAACTGAAACGTTTACCGGCGAATCTATCCGAAACACCATTTTCAGCCTCATTTCAGAATAGTCGACACGATTATATTCTATCCACAAATTCTAAACCTTATTCATCCACTTGTTCTGACCGACAATCATCCCGGAGTAATACAAGAAGTCAACGAACTTCGCACTCGAGTAATCAATTTGGAAAATATGGTGCAAAATGTACCAGCTTCAACAACATCACCGGTGCCAACAGTACCATCATTAACAGCACCATTACCATCAACAATCCATGCCTCAACATCTCATTTTGTACCTTGAGTATAATTATCGTTCTACGAATTGTTCTACATCAGTTATCTTCGTTCGACATGGCGATTATGTAATCTCTAATGTTTTAGAGATTATATATTCTTATTCTAACGGTAAATCAAATGAGTTTAATATCATATTAACTTATTAAATCCATGATTACATCTGAAGAAAATATATATGTATGTATGTTTTCATAAAGATTATAATTAATAATTCTTTTGTACAAACTGTTAATGGTGAAAATATTTTAACGGGTAGGTAATACCCGAGGAGTATTCAGATTTCACATTAATAAATTACACTGTACATTCTTCGAAGCTGATTCAACATTCGTTTACTATCCTACTTACGTCCATCGAGATACAAATCCATTCACCACAGAATAACCATATTCATCCAATTTCATATTTGGATTTTGATTTATCAAAAATCAAGTGGCATAATGAAGGAAACATTTGACAAAATAAAATTTGTTAGAAACAAACAAATTAACTATGAGAAATTTTGTTAATGATCCACGCTAACCGTTCCTAGCTAATTGTTCCCAGCTAACTGATTACACTTTATTTATCGCAATTTAATTATCGCAATTTACATTCTCGCAATTTTATTTATCGTCATTTAAAACCTGTTATTTACTTTACGCACTTTATTTATCGTCATTTAATTTCTGTGATTTATTTTACGCACTTTAAATATCGGGACATGTATACAAGGTTTTGACATATCATATCGACCCATCTATATATATTATTTGGAATAACCATAGACACTCTATATGCAGTAATGCGGGAGTTAGCTATACAGGGTTGAGGTTAATTCTATAATAATATATATAGTTTGAGTTGTGATCGAGTCTGAGACGTATACGGGTCACGATACGTATTAATTAATTCGAATATTATACATTAAACTATATATGAATTATTGGACTGTCAACCGTGGGTTATCGACTGTGGACTACCAACATTGGACAATTAAAATGAATTTAAATATTGATTATAACATATGAAACTAAACAAATCTTCAAGTTTGCCACTTGATCTTATTTTAAACCTCATTTTTATCTTGACGATTTCAATCTGTGTTCAAACCTTTCATGATTCTTGAAAACATTTCAATCGAGAGGATGAACCAATCGCACATCATTTACGGAAGGAAAGAGTGATGCATATAGCTATGCACCTGAAAATACTCGAAACCTGAGTAAATGTTTAACATGTATCTGTGTTAGATCCTTTAGCATTATTATTACCCAAAATAACTTCACAATCCCTTTTTCAAGGTAGTAAATTTTGTCACAGCTCCAACAAGTCAACTTCGACTTTTCACTCGGTTTAGCTTATTATAACCCTGATATAAAAGTTGCCTTTCGTCGTCAATACTGGAAAACCGTTTATAACTCACTACATTAGCAGTAAACTTACCAGCAACATCATTGATCTTTGACCTTATGAAAAGTTATTATATTCATTGAAATCCTATTATCTACTCATCTGCATCTGATAATGAGAATCACCAATCAGTATTTTGAAATCTCGCAGCATGTCTACATCAACAGTTATATGTAAACATATAACATTTATCTCTTAGAATTATGATCTTCCATTCCGAAATTCTGAAAAGCATCCAGTCTACAAATCAATACCACAAATTCTGAAGAAAAAAAAAAGCTGAATACAGCAGCAAAAACTGTACACGACCTTAACTGTCGAAAGTATGATGATAAAGAATGGAGTATTAGAAACACTCAATAGAAAAATTTAGTACCGAAAAGCGGATTATGCGAAACTATGAAGGAAACCGTGGACAAATCACAAAGAATAAGTTTGACTTCAAAGAATCCAAATGATTCAGTGCCTGCTGAAGTCTTTAGCGAATATCTTGCTCCTTACTCTAAACCCTTGCGGACAATAGTTTTCGTCATCCTCTGATCTTAGATATTCAAAGATATTATCGTATCTTTCATTTTAAATATCCTCGATATTTCTGAATATATTCTCATAACTAATCTTATCTGAAATCATTTATCTCTGTGAACTATCAGTGTTACATCATATGAGAAACTATTAGTTTCTATATTCTGTAAACTTTCGAACTTAAAATATGAATGTTATTGAAGTAATGTTGGGAATTGAGGCATGAGTTAGTATAATATAATGACACTTGATCAACGTGATTATATTACAGTAATTCATGCTGAGTTTCTAATGGAACGTGATGATTCACAGAACATACCGTCATCATGTGCCATTTACACGACTCTTACATTCTACTCAATCTCCAAACATATTAAGAACATATCTTATTGATAAATTCTGTCTTTTCGGATATTCTGGTAATTTACCAAATCAAGATCGCGCTATAACAATCTCTCTCGTAGAACATTAGTCATGTTCATTCGAAACTCCATACCTACGAATTCTAGACCATTACTTGTAGTACTTAGAGTCGAGAAGAGAATAAAAAGGCAAAGATCTCCGAAGTATAAAAAAAAATATAAATAAAGCTCGACAACAACGCATAGATTACAAACAGTGCATATCAATATATATTGCCATGTAAAGGCACAGGAGAATTAAAATTACTATAACTCCAAGGTAATAGTAAAAATAAATAAAATCTTCCGGGGTAGATGAAAAACAAGAATGACCGGTATGAAAGTTAGGAGTATATTAAGAATCATTATTGGATGGAGCATATTGACGAATGTTTTAAAGTATGAATTGAGGGGGAAAGAATAGAAGGTGTGAGTTGTAAGGAAACGAAGGGGGTGGATTTATAGTGAAATATCCGACAAAGTAATCAAAACGGATGATCGCATTTAAAAGGGGATCCTAATTTCCTTAATTATCGAAGAATCAAATCTTATTACTAAGATTTTCTCCAAATCTCTTGAACTTGGAAATCAATCATATCTACGTCAAAAGATATGACGAATCTATACCTACTCATTTCACTCTTTGGTGATAGCTTCACTCGTACTCTTCACAAAAATCAAATAGTTTTATCCATATTATTCAATAATGATAAAACTCTATTTATCAGCTCATATTCGTCAGGAAAACATATTTATTGTTAGCCATGACGACCTAACTCAAATTTCGGGACGAAATTTCTTTAACGGGTAGGTACTGTGATGACCCGGAAATTTCCGACCAAATTTAAACTTTAATCTTTATATGATTCCGACACGATAAGCAAAAGTCTATAATGATGAGTCTCGAAAACTTTGGAACTATGTTCATAAATTCAATTGACCTTTTGACTAATCTCGATGATTCACGAACCTTTAATTGTAAACAGAAATATATGTATAAATAATTATATTTGTAAATAAATATATAAAATAAACTAATTATATTAATGTACTAGTATGTGATTTAGTTATTATGAACGATAACTTAAAATGACTAAAACTTATTATTTTGAATATAGAGAGTAGATTGAATATACATAATCTATCAATATTAACAAAGTAATTAAATGTTATACTCAGATATTATTTGTTTCAATATATATAATTGATATAGTTATATACCTAATACTTAAAACATAATTGTATATATATAGTAATATATACATAAAGGAATTCTATTTATAATTGGTAATTGTATGGATATAATAATATGTTAAAATGTATAAATAATAAATACTAAAAATATGTTATCTCAAGTTTAAAGTACAGTTGTATTAGTAATGTTATTATTACATTAAATAATAACATCAATTTTAGTATTAGTAGTAGATATATATCATATAGATATGAAATTAGTGTATAAATTGTTATATTATTACTATTATTATTATTATTATTATTATTATTATTATTATTATTATTATTATTATTATTATTATTATTATTATTATTATTATTATTATTATTATTATCATTAATAATAATAAACATTAAAATAACTAATATTATTAATAAAAGTATTATTAGTATTATTTTTAGTTATTATTAAAATCTTTATTTTGTGATCATCATATTATTATTACACTTATTATATTTATTATTATTAATTGTATTATTATTGTTATTAGTCATTTTTATTATTAATAATATAATTATAATTATTTATTAGTAATATTATTTATATAAAAATTCTATAAACAAATGAAGAATCATAATCTGTTACCTGTTATTATCATCCTGTAGATGATTTTGGTTTTGTCCCTAAACTGGTTACAATCGAATATAAGCACAGATAACATAATCCAAGAATCAATTTGAAGTCACTTTCACTTTTCATTCTTTTTATTTAATGGTGTACTGGGTGAGTCTGTCGACCTCAAAACCATATTTAATTCAATCAAATCCAGTTGTAAACGGGGAAAAGAGGTGTCACATTATCAGTATCAATTATCATCTAAATCTGTTTCTCGTATTCTATTTATTTTAAATCTCTTTTTAAAGAAAACAGAAGTTAAAACTCTGTTATTGAGTCAATTTGTAAAAACTTGGAATTCGAATCAAATTTGAAAAAGTAATAATGCAATTCTATTAGTAATCGTCTATATAAACTTTCTGTGAAGATTCAAGTCCTAATTTTATCTATCAAGTTATAATTTGAAAGTCAAAGTTTTGAAAATAAAAAGTCAAATTGTGTTCTTAGATCGAATTTGAGGTATATGTTTGGATTTAGGTCCAATTGACAATTTAAGAAGTTTCCTGGAGCGGTTTATAATCCTTTTCATGTTGAAGTCTTAATTCAAAACGATCTAAAAACCGATTTGAATGTTTGAGTTTTCAAAGGTATTTCGCGAACCATATTTTTTTTTCTTCTTTCAGCTGTTATTAAAATTGTTCTTATTTCTGTTAAATTGAACTCACAGTTACATGTTATTATTATTATTAAGTTTTAAATTTAAATCAAAACAACTAATTGAAGTCAGAAGGGATTAACTGGTCGACTGTTATTCGATGGAGGAAGAAGATGAACAAGGTTAATACGAGTTATATATTTACGGGTCCGAGGTTTAACCAGAAAAGAATGAATGGCCGAATGGTTTAGTGTGTTTGTCGGGTATCGAGAGGTCGTGGGTTCAAGTCCCGTTCAAGGCAGAAATAGTTTTTTTTTAGAAAAGCTCCTTTAAGGTAGTCTTCCTAATATTTTTATTATTTATATTATTATTACTATTTTTATTATTGTTATTATTATTATTATTATTATTAATTATGTTATTGTTATTATGATAAGTAGTATTGTCACTAATATAAATATTACTAATATTATTATCATTAACCAACCTAAATATTATTATTATCATCATTGTCATTATTATTATTAACATTATTATTGTTATTGTTATTATTAGTAATTATTATTATACATATTAAGACTAGTAATATAATTGATATTATCACTAATATTATTATCACTAATAATAATATCATTAGGAGTAATATTATTAAAGTTATTATTGTTATCAGTATTAGTGTTATTGTTATTATTATCATTAATATTAGCGCTGTTATCACATGTATAGTTATTATTGTCATTACAATCAAAAGTATCATTTTCATTAATATTAGTATTATAAGTACCATTTAACATTAATGATAGTATTATTAATTTTATGATCATTAAAATTTTCATTGAAGCGATAACTATTATTAAGCTTACCATTACGATTAACCTTGCTAAAAGTATTAGTCTTAATATATCACTATAAGTTAAATTATCATTTTTATTAAAATTATTATTAACAATATTACTATTATCTTTAAACTAGTATTATTACAGGTAATAATTTTATAAAGCAAAAGATATATATATAAGTATAAATATAATTATTATATATATAAAGTATACTAATACTACTTAAAATTTCGTTTTTAACTAATAACATTAATTAAAAATCAAATAAGTATCATAATGTAATATAAGCATTAATAAAATCATATATAAGAATATTAATCTTAATACATAAAATAATAATATGCATATATATAATTGTTTAAATTACGATTATTTATTTTAATATATATATATACAAATGATATAGGTTCGTGAATCCGAGGCCAACCCTGCATTGTTTAGTTGTTTAATGTCGTTCTATGTATTTTTACTACAAAATACAATAGGTGAGTTTCATTCGCCCTTTTTACTCTTTACATTTTTGGCCTGAGAATACATGCAAATGCTTTATTAACTGTTTTACAATATTTATATGTGTGAGTTTCATTCGCCCTTTTTACTCTTTACATTTTTGGCCTGAGAATACATGCAAATGCTTTATTAACTGTTTTACAATATTTATATGCGTGAGTTTCATTAATCCCTTTTTAAATGCTTTCACAATATATATTTTTGGGACTGAGAATACATGCGCTGTTTTTATAACTGTTTTACGAAATAGACACAAGTAATTGAAACTACATTATATGATTGAATGATCGAAATCGAATATGCCCCTTTTTATTAAGTCTGGTAATCTAAGAATTAGGGAACAGACACCCTAATTAACGCGAACTCTAAAGATAGATCTATCGGGCCCAACGAGCCCCATCCAAAGTACCGGATGCTTTAGTACTTCGAAATTTATATCATGTCCGAAGGAGGATCCCGGAATGATGGGGATATTCTTATATGTATATTGTGAATGTCGGTTACCAGGTGTTCAATCCATATGAATGATTTTTATCTCTATGTATGGAATGTGTATTGAAATATGAAATCTTGTGGTCTATTAAAATATTGAAATGATTGTTATGATAAACTAATGAACTCGCCAAACTTTTGGTTGACACTTTAAAGCATGTTTATTCTCAGGTACGAAAGAAGTCTTCCGCTGTGCATTTGCTCATTTTAGAGATATTACTTGGAGTCATTCATGACATATTTCAAAAGACGTTGCATTCGAGTCATTAAGTTCATCAAGATTATTATTAAGTTAATTATAGTTAGATATATTATACAATGGTATGCATACCATCAACTTTCGAAATAAAGAAAGATTGTCTTTTCAAAAACGAATGCAATGTTTGTAAAATGTATCATATAGAGGTCAAGTACCTCGCGATGTAATCAACTATTGTGAATCGTTTATAATCGATATGGACTTCGTCCGGATGGATTAGGACGGGTCATGAAACCGGTAACTCAAGCGAAGGGTGCTCCTACAAAGCCTTCATGGGGTGCAAACCTCACACTTTTGATGGAACCGGGGGACCGGTTGTACTCACTCGATGGTTCGAACAAACGGAAGCCGTTTTTAGCATAAGCGGTTGTCGAGACCAAGATAAAGTCAAATATTCCACCCACACCTTTGCCGGTATCGCCCTCACGTGGTGGAACACCTATGTACAATCGGTGGGTACCGATGAAGCTCACGCCCTCTCTTGGGCCGACTTGAGGGAAAAGATGATTGTCGAATATTTCTTTCGTGAAGAAACCCGAAAGCTCGAACAAGAGCTAAGAACCTTAGAGGCTGTCGGAAACGATCTCAAGGCCTATAATCAACGATTCGCCGAACTATCCCTGATGTGTCCAAACCTCGTGAACCCCGAATCTCAAAGGGTCGAACTTTATATGTATGGTCTTCCAAAGAGCATCAAACAAGGGGTGATGTCATCCAAACCCGCTAACCTATAACAAGCTTTGAACATGTCCTGCCAATTGATCGAAACGGTTGACGAAATTGTAGTTCTGGCACCTAAGGCCGAGGATAAATCGGGCGGCAACAAAAGAAAGTGGGAACCCTCCCAATCAAGCAACAACAACTTTGCTAAGAATCCTTACACCTCCGACGGAAAGAAGGGTTATGCCGGGAACCTACCTCTTTGCAACAAATGCAACAAACATCACTTTGGTGAATGTGGCAAGTTAATTTGCCACCGGTGCCAAGGAGTTGGTCATAAGGCCAATGAGTGTAAAAGTGTTACCCCCATCGCTCGAAAGGGGTCCAATGCACCAAAAATGGGCACTTGTTATGAATGTGGCCAAACGGGCCATTATAGAAATGCATGCCCGAAGAGGAAAGATAACCCCAATACACGCGACCAAGCTTTCAACATCAACACCGAGGAAGCCCGAGATGATAATGAATTAGTCACGGGTACGTTTCTTCTCAACAACACTTATGTTACTTGTTTATTCGATTCGGGTGCCGATAAATGCTTTGTATCCAAGACTTTGATTCATTCTTTTAGCACTCCACCACTCCCACTAGATACCACTTATACCATTGAAGTGGCCAACGGGAAACTATTGAGTGCCGACATATATTACTGGGGGTGTACGATAAACATTTTGGGTAATGAGTTTGAAATTGACTTGATACCCATGGAACTAGGAAGCTTTGATGTAATAATCGGTATGAATTGGCTAGCCAAAACGAAATCTCACATCCTTTGTGATCTTAACGCAATCCGAATTCCTATCGAGAATGGTGAACCTTTGATCGTCTATGGCGATAAGAGTTGCACCGGACTCAACCTCGTTTCATGCATTAAAGTTAGAAAACTACTCCGTAAGGGTTGTTTTGCCATCCTTGCTCACGTTAAGAAAGTCGAGTCCGATGAGAAGCACATCGATGATGTGCCAATTGTTAGTGGCTTTTCCGATGTATTTCCCGATGAATTGCTGGGTCTTCCACCTCATCGACCGGTTGAATTCCAAATCGATCTTATTCCGGGAGCCTTACCCGTAGCTCGTGCACCATATAGACTTGCTCCATCCGAAATGCAAGAATTGCAAAGTCAAATCCAAGAACTACTTGACCGTGGTTTTATCCAACCTAGCCATTCACCATGGGGCGCTCCGATTTTGTTTGTTAAAAAGAAAGACGGATCCCTACAAATGTGCATTGATTATCGTGAACTAAACAAATTGACGGTTAAGAACCGATATCCTCTTCCTCGCATCGATGACCTCTTTGATCAACTACAAGGGTCTTGTGTATATTCAAAAATCGACCTCCGCTCGGGTCATCATCAATTAAGGGTTAAGGGGGAAGATGTCTCCAAAACTGCTTTCCAAACTCGTTATGGTAGTTATGAATTTCTTGTAATGCCATTTGGTCTCACTAACGCACCGGCGGTGTTCATGGATCTTATGAACCGCGTGTGCAAACTGTATCTTGATAAATTCGTTATTGTGTTCATCGATGACATCTTGGTCTATTCTAAAAGCGAAGAAGAACACGAACAACATCTCCGACTTGTGCTTGAACTCTTGAGACAAGAACGACTCTATGCCAAATTCTCCAAATGTGAATTTTGGTTGAAGGAAGTTCAATTTCTTGGTCATGTTGTAAGTGACCAAGGTATTAAAGTCGATCCATCAAAAATCGAAGCCATTAGTAAATGGGAGACTCCTACAACACCTACTCACATTCGTCAATTCTTGGGTCTCACCGAATACTACTGTAGATTCATCAAGGATTTCTCTTTGGTTGCTCGTCCTCTAACCGCATTAACTCACAAGGGAAAGAAATTCATTTGGGCGACCGAACAAGAATCCGCATTTCAAATCTTGAAAATAAAGCTAACCACCGCTCCTATCTTGTCACTTCCCGAAGGCAATGACGATTTTGTTGTGTATTGCGACGCCTCGAAACATGGTTTTGGGTGTGTGTTGATACAACGAACGAAAGTCATTTCTTATGCTTCTCGACAACTCAAAATTCATGAACGAAACTACACGACACATGATCTCGAACTCGGAGCCGTTGTCTTTGCACTTAAAATGTGGAGGCACTATCTTTATGGAACCAAGAGTACTATCTTTACCGATCACAAAAGCCTCCAACACATCTTCGATCAAAAGCAACTAAACATGAGACAACGACGGTGGATTGAAACTTTGAACGATTACGATCGTGAGCTTCGTTACCATCTGGGAAAGGCAAATGTAGTAGCCGATGCCTTAAGTCGAAAGGAAAGAGCGGTGCCTCTTCGTGTCCGAGCTTTAAACATCACCATTCACACCAACCTTAATAGCCAAATTCGGGCAGCCCAAGATGAGGCTCTCAAGGATGAAAACGTTTCACACGAGCTCTTGAACATTCTCGTCTCTTGATTCGAAGTTAGGGAGACCGGACTTCGATATTTCGCCGGAAGGATTTGGGTGCCTAGATATGGGGACCTACGAAGTCTTATTTTAGATGAAGCCCATAAGTCACGATACTCGATTCATCCCGGTGCCAATAAGATGTACCACGACCTTAAGGAACAATATTGGTGGCCGAACATCAAAAGGGACGTAACTACTTATGTTTTCAAGTGTTTGACATGTTCCAAAGTCAAAGCCGAACACCAAAGACCGTCCGGACTACTTCAACAACCCAAGATCCCACAATGGAAGTGGGAAAGGATAACGATGGATTTTATCACCAAGCTACCAAAAACGACGGGCGGTTATGATACCATTTGGGTTATTGTTGACCGTCTCACCAAATCCGCACACTTCCTTGCCATGAAAGAAACGGACAAAATGGAGAAACTTGCACAACTTTACATTAAGGAGATCGTAGCCCGACACGGTGTACCTTTATCGATTATCTCCGACCGAGATGGCCGTTTCGTTTCTAGATTTTGGCGTACATTACAAGAAGCATTGGGAACGCGTTTAGACATGAGCACCGCATATCATCCTCAAACCGATGGACAAAGTGAATGTACAATTCAAACCTTAGAGGACATGTTACGAGCTTGCGTGGTTGATTTCGGAAAAGCTTGGGACAAGCACTTACCTCTCGCCGAGTTGTAATGACCCGGACTTTTCCGATCGTTCTATACTTATGAGATTAATATTTACATAAATTAAACCTTACCAACATGATAAGCAATCCAAATTGTTGAGACTTATGTTTTTGAAAAGAGTTTTACACAACGTTTGACCGTCTAGTTTGACCGATGATATCACGAACTATACAATATATGATAATTATACATACATATTTAACATGATCTAAGGATGTTTTAATATCTCATTTTGTATTAATAACAAAAAGTCATAAGTATATTTTGAAACTACTAACTTAAGTTTTCAAAACAATAACCATACGTAACGTTATTTGACATAAATACTGATGATTTATAATGTTTATACATATATCGTATAAGTAATGTATTTAATCATTTTTAAAGGGCTTTTATACATAAAACAATATAAGTATATTTACAAAAGATAGTTATATTTGAATTCTCGTTCCGTTTCCTCAATAATCCTATACGTATATCTAGGGTACTATACACAGCTTCTAGAAGTATTTACTATTGGTATATACCAATAGAAATCTTCAATTATTGGAATAATATGTCATTCATGACATAATAAATTTTAACTTATCTTAGATATTTTCACTAAAAACCAAATTTTCAAGCCTATAAATAAGCACCATTTCTAACTCATTTTTACACATTCATTTTCCAAATTTTACTTCCAATTTTCACACACACTTACAAGAACTCTCTCAACTTTTATTTTACTACTTCTTTCTAGCAACTTTACATTTTAAACTTGAGGTAAAAACTCTACTTCAACTCTTTTTCAATTCATATATTTAAAGCTATATATATAAGAGTTTATAAACTAGAACATAGTTTGAATGATTTCAAACTTGTTCGCAAACTAAATAGATCCTTCTAACTTAACTTTTAAAATACTTCAAGACCTGTAACATATCTTAATTATATGCTAACTTAACAAGGTATAACTTGGTTTTTCAAAGAACACCTTAAAAACTGAATTTACGACGTCGGAGTGCAACCGGGGGCTATTTTGGGTTGGATAATTAAAAACCATCTTAAAATTTGAATTGGAGGTTTATTTTCTGGAAAAATGATTTTTACTATGAATATGATAACACATAAAAATTTCATGATTTAACTCAAAGTATAAGTATTTTTAGAAAAATAATCATTTAAGGTTGTTTACATGATGGAAAATGATTAACTTCATAAGTTTCACTAAAGTTTGACCTATGCCGTGTGATTTTGAATACAAACTAAGGTATTTACAGTTCATAGTCTAAAAGAGGGACTCGATCCAAGGAGATGGCAAGTTGAATCAACGAAAACGGAGTTGTAACGAAGAAACTATGACCGAAACAAAATCGGATATCCAAGACTAGTTTAGCCACGAAAATAATTGGGAAAAATTAAATAAATCACATCTTTTTAAGTTAACATGATATTTTATATATATGTACTTATAATTCAATTTTATATGATTCAGGATCACCCGTAAACAACACGAGAAGATTAATCATAAGATCCCATGATTGTACGCAACACGTCATTTGACAACACCGGTACTTTATGTACGCAACACGTCATTTGACAACACCGGTACCGTGGGTCAAGATTAATCTCGACCAATACATATACGATGGGGTTTTATTTATTTCGTTGGGGGTTTTATTTATTTCATTGCGGGTATATTAAACATCTAAAAATGAACCATTAAAATTGAATTACTAACAACGAACTGCTAACTACGGACTAAGGAATTATTCAAAGTATTAAAAGTATAACAAGTATATATATGTGACGTTTGTTTAAAAAGAAAAGGTATTGATATATTATATATGGATAGGTTCGTGATATCAACCGGAGACCAAGTCAAATTATATATATATCTTCAAGACGAAAGTGAGTATATAGTCCCACTTTTAAACTCTAAATATTTCGGGATGAGAATACATGTATTTTATGTTTTACGTTATGGACACAAGTAACTGAAAAATATATTCTACGTTGAGTTGTACCACTGGCATACTTCCCTGTAGCTTGGTAACTATTATTTACAGCGGTATTGTAAACGCGAATCCTGTTGATAGATCTATCGGGCCTGACAACCCCAACCGGACTGGACGACCAGTATTCAACGGTTGCACAGTACTTCGTTTCGTGACTACACTTGGTACGGTGTAGTAAGATCTCATAATAAAGGGAATATGCGACGTGATTAAATGTTAAGTATGGTTACCAAGTGCTCAACCACTTAGAATATTTTTATTAAACTGTTTATATACGAAATCTTGTGGTCTATATATATATATTGCTGCCGGCATTAAACCTATATCTCACCAACTTTATGTTGACCTTTTAAAACATGTCTATTCTCAGGTGATTACTAAAGCTTCCGCTGCATTATGTTGAATTTGAGCAGGATCTTGCGTACGCATATTTGTGTCAAAAATAAAACTGCATACCCAAGGATTTGTGTTGTAAAATATGCTCGAAATCGTGTTGTTATCATTATATGTAAAGTTTGTAAGTCGAAGATTATCGCTAAACGATAATCATCTTTTTATTGTCTAAAGTTTGTAACAAAAATAATGGTTATGGTTTGTAATGTATAATATATGCAGTTTCTCTTTTAAAAATGTCGCATATAGAGGTCAATACCTCGCAATGAAATCATACGTTATCTAACATGTTCTTATGGTTAAGGACGGGTTATGACATGTGGTATCAGAGCGGTGGTCTTAGCGAACCAGGTTTGCATTAGTGTGTCTAACTGATAAGTCGTTAGGATACATTAGAAAGTCTGGACTTTGACCGGGTCTGATTTAAAAACCATTGCTTATCATTGTTGGTTAAAATTTATATGTAAATATTATGTAGTACTAATGGGTTAGTTGTTGTGTGATAGATGTCGGGCTCAAAACTTGTCATCACGTTCAGCGACTCCGAACCAGAATCTTTAGATGGTGTTCCAGTCATTAACCTATCCGATGACGAAAATAATATCTTTGGGGAAGACTCACCAATTCCGGATGAACCGACTATAGAGAACCCGGAAAGTGAACCCGAGGAGGAAAGTGAACCCGAGGAGGAAAGTGAACCCGAGGAAGAAATACAGGAAATTACAAAAGACGAGTTCGAACTAGGAAAGAAACGAAAGGCTAATGAATTAGAAAATTCAAATCCCGAGTTTAGTAAGGATGATGTGGCACCAACTCCACTAGACACTACCACCCCTATTCCCGCTATTCCTATTCGTTCTATCCCGGCATCCAGTTCTTCAGCCCCACAGCCAAAATATAGGCAGACAGCTAGGATAAGCGTTAGGCCATTCCTTGAACCTAAACGTCCTAGAAAATAGACCAAACGATGCGCTGCCGTATTAAACCATGGGATCATATAATGTTTTGTATAATATTATTAGTGTGGTTTGCTTAATGTTCGATATAAGATAAGCATATGTAAAATAGTGAAGTGTGAAATGCAATAATTTTCCATGGTTAAGTATTATTTAGATGGTAGTAATTGATTCTGTACTAAGCTATTAAGTATGGACATTAACGGGTAGGTACTACCCTAGATATAATTATAAAACGCTAATAAGAAGAAAAGGCTTTTATAATAATACCTGGTTCATATTATTAATAAGCTATAATGTACTGTAAATATACACTACATCTATAATATTCCATGTGAATAATTATTTTCTTTTCATTCTTATAGAAGAATATGGCGCGATTGAACCGAATGACGGAACAAGAAATCCAGGAACTCATCAATCAGCGAGTGAACGACAGAATGTTATGGGTCGAGGCTGCAAGAGGTGCTGCAGTTAACCCAAATCCTCGTGTAGGATGCACCTACAAGACGTTTCAAGCTTGCAAGCCCTCATCATTCAGTGGAACAGAAGGACCGATCGGTTTAACCCGGTGGATAGAAAAGATGGAGACTGTGTTTAAAATCAGTGGTTGTGTTGAAAAGGACATGACCAAGTATGCATCGTGCACTTTACAAGATAGTGCACTCACGTGGTGGAAAAATTTTGTGAAGGCTGTAGGAGGAGATGTAGCTTATGATACTCCATGGGAAGAATTCAAAACAATGTTAATCAACGAATATTGTCCAAGGAACGAGGTTAGGAAGTTGGAAGATGAATTACGAAGTCTGAAGGTTATTGGTACTGAAATCACCAACTACAATCATCGATTCATGGAATTAGTTTTGCTATGTCCTGAATTGGTTCCAACCGAAGAACGGAAGATTGAAATGTACAAAGATGGTTTGCCCAAAAAGGTCAAGGCAAATGTTACAGCATCGAAACCTAAGACAATTCATGAAGCTATAACCATGGCAAACGAGCTAATGGATCAGGTCATCATGGATAAGAAAGTATCCAATACTGATGTGAAGGTATCAGGTAACAAAAGAAAGTGGAATGGAAATTATGATCGAGGTAACCAACAACAATCTTTTAAGAAACAAGAAATCACGCAAGGTGCGGGTAGTGGTTTAAGCTTTGGTTACAAAGGACAAAATCCTTTATGTAACCGATGCCACAAACATCACTCTGGCTACTGTAATGTGGTATGCAACAAATGTAATCGAAAGGGTCATCTTGCTGAAGATTGTAGGGCTCTCGTTACAAATACAAATGGTACCAAGACTCCTGCCACCAATGCAAATAGAACTGCTTTGGCTACCATTACTTGTTATGGGTGTGGAAAACAAGGTCACTATAAGAGCCAGTGCCCGAATCCAGAGAAGAATATCGGACCTGCACGAGGGAGAGCATTTGTTATTAATGCTAGAGAGGCGTGTGAAGACCCGGAGCTTGTTACGGGTACGTTTACCATTAATAACTTATCCGCATCTATTATATTTGATACTGGTGCCGATAGAAGTTACGTGAGTAGAGGCTTTTACGCTAAATTGAATTGTTCATCATTACCTCTAGATGCTAAGTACATGATTGAGTTAGCTAATGGTAAACTAATTAAAGCCGATAAAATTTGCCGTGATTGTAAAATAAATTTAGCCGGAGAAACGTTTAAAATTGACTTAATACCCGTAGAATTAGGAAGTTTTGATGTAATAGTCGGCATGGACTGGATGTCCAAAGTAGGAGCTGAAGTTGTGTGTGCCAAGAAGGCAATTCGCATTCCTGGTAAGGATAAAATGCCGGTGATGATTTATGGAGAGAAGGGTAATTCAAAGCTAAAACTCATTAGCTATTTGAAAGCCAAGAAGTTTTTAGAAAAGGGATGTTATGCTATTATAGCACATGTTAATAAAGTCGAAAAGAAAGAAAAAGAGAAGTGCATCAACGACGTGCCTGTGGCAAGAGATTTTCCTGAAGTTTTTCCGGAAGAGTTGCCGGGATTACCTCCATTTAGATCTGTAGAATTTCAAATAGATTTAGTACCAGGAGCTGCACCAGTGGCTCGTGCTCCATATAGACTTGCACCGTCCGAATTAAAAGAACTTCAAAGTCAGTTAAAAGAATTACTAGACCGTGGATTCATACGACCAAGCACTTCACCGTGGGGAGCTCCAATTTTGTTTGTTAAGAAGAAAGATGGATCTTTTAGGATGTGTATAGATTATCGTGAATTAAATAAGTTAACTATCAAGAATCGGTATCCACTACCGAGAATTGACGACTTATTTGATCAACTCCAAGGATCATGTGTGTACTCAAAAATTGACCTAAGGTCGGGCTATCATCAATTACGTGTCAAAGAAGAAGATATACCGAAAACTGCTTTTCGGACACGTTATGGTCATTACGAATTTTTGGTCATGCCGTTTGGATTGACAAATGCGCCAGCTGTATTCATGGACCTTATGAATCGAGTTTGTAGTCCGTATTTAGATAAGTTTGTTATCGTTTTCATTGATGACATTCTTATCTATTCCAAGAGTGAGCAAGAGCATGAGCAGCATTTAAGGTTAATATTAGAGTTGTTGAGAAAAGAACAGCTATATGCTAAATTTTCTAAATGTGCTTTCTGGTTGAAAGAAGTGCAATTTCTTGGCCACGTTGTTAGTAGCAAAGGAATTCAGGTTGATCCAGCAAAAATTGAAGCCATTGAAAAATGGGAGACTCCTAAGACACCAACGCAGATACGCCAATTTTTGGGTTTAGCCGGTTATTATAGAAGGTTTATTCAAGATTTTTCCCGAATAGCTAAGCCGTTGACAGCGTTAACGCAAAAAGGGAAGAAATATGAATGGACCTCTGAGCAGGAGAGTGCATTTCAATTACTAAAGAAGAAGTTAACTATGGTGCCTATTTTATCGTTACCAGAAGGGAACGATGATTTTGAAATATATTGTGACGCTTCGCGACAAGGTTTTGGTTGCGTTCTTATGCAACGGAAGAAAGTTATTGCATACGCATCCCGACAATTGAAGATTCACGAGCGAAATTATACGACGCATGATCTAGAATTGGGAGCAGTCGTGTTTGCATTGAAGATGTGGAGACACTACTTGTATGGGGTTAAATGCACTGTGTTTACTGATCATAAAAGCCTTCAACATATTTTTGATCAGAAACAGCTGAACATGAGGCAACGTAGGTGGGTCGAGTTAATAAACGACTATGATTGTGAAATTCGTTATCATCCCGGGAAAGCGAATGTGGTGGCTGACGCACTAAGCAGAAAGGAACGAGAACCAATTCGAGTACGAGCGATGAACATAAAAATTCGCATGAATCTCAACTCACAAATCAAAGAAGTTCAACGAAAAGCACTTACTAAAGAAAATATAGGAAATGAAATAATGAAGAAGTATGAGAAGCAACTCGTTATACGGGAAGATGGAATTCGATATTTTGCAAACCGTATTTGGGTACCGAAGTTGGGTGGATTAAGGAAGTTGATATTGAACGAGGCACATAAGACAAGATACTCGATACATCCTGGAGTTGGAAAGATGTATCAAGATCTTAAGACACATTATTGGTGGCCTAACTTAAAGACAGACGTTGCAACATATGTTGGGGAGTGTTTAACTTGTTCCAAGGTCAAGGCAGAACACCAGAAACCATCAGGGTTACTTCAACAACCAGAAATACCAGAATGGAAATGGGATGGTATTACCATGGATTTCATCATGAAGTTACCAAAGACTGCCTGGGGATACGACACCATTTGGGTGATTGTTGATCGTCTTACCAAATCTGCACATTTCTTGCCTATAAAGGAAACGGATAGAATGGAGAAACTATTACGATTGTATATAAAGGAAATTGTTTCAAGGCATGGAATACCTATTTCCATTATATCCGATCGTGATAGTAGATTTACCTCAAAGTTCTGGCAATCACTGCAGGAGGCACTAGGAACTCGTTTAGATATGAGTACCGCATATCATCCGCAAACCGACGGGCAGAGTGAAAGAACGATTCAGACTCTTGAAGACATGCTCAGGGCATGTGTGATCGATTTTGGAAACGGATGGGATAAGTATCTACCGTTAGCAGAATTTTCGTATAATAATAGTTATCATGCAAGCATTAAAGCTGCACCATTCGAAGCATTGTATGGAAGGAAGTGTAGATCTCCTATCTGTTGGAATGAAGTAGGAGATCGACATTTAACTGGTCCCGAGATCATACACGAAACGACTGAGAAGATAGTACAAATCAAGGAGAGATTGAAAACAGCCCGTAGTCGCCAAAAGAGCTACGCCGATGTCCGAAGGAAACCATTAGAGTTTCAGATCGGTGACATGGTTATGCTAAAGGTGTCACCTTGGAAAGGTGTGATACGTTTTGGAAAAAGGGGTAAACTGAACCCAAGATATGTAGGCCCGTTCAAGATCATCGAACGCATTGGACCGGTAGCTTATCGACTTGAGTTACCGCAACAACTCGCCGGGGTACATAATACCTTTCACGTCTCGAACCTTAAGAAGTGTCTTGCAAAGGAAGACCTCACCATTCCTCTTGAAGAAATCCATGTCGACGAGAAACTACAATTCGTCGAAGAACCAATCGAAATCATGGACCGTGAAGTTAAACAGCTCAAGCAGAGCAACATACCGATCGTCAAGGTTCGTTGGAGTGCTAGAAGAGGTCCCGAGTTTACTTGGGAACGAGAGGACCAGATGAAACAAAAGTATCCACACTTGTTTCTCGATGACGCAAAATAGGTACAATTTTAAAATTTCGGGACGAAATTTATTTAACGGGTAGGTACTGTAATGACCCGGACTTTTCCGATCGTTCTATACTTATGAGATTAATATTTACATAAATTAAACCTTACCAACATGATAAGCAATCCAAATTGTTGAGACTTATGTTTTTGAAAAGAGTTTTACACAACGTTTGACCGTCTAGTTTGACCGATGATATCACGAACTATACAATATATGATAATTATACATACATATTTAACATGATCTAAGGATGTTTTAATATCTCATTTTGTATTAATAACAAAAAGTCATAAGTATATTTTGAAACTACTAACTTAAGTTTTCAAAACAATAACCATACGTAACGTTATTTGACATAAATACTGATGATTTATAATGTTTATACATATATCGTATAAGTAATGTATTTAATCATTTTTAAAGGGCTTTTATACATAAAACAATATAAGTATATTTACAAAATATAGTTATATTTGAATTCTCGTTCCGTTTCCTCAATAATCCTATACGTATATCTAGGGTACTATACACAGCTTCTAGAAGTATTTACTATTGGTATATACCAATAGAAATCTTCAATTATTGGAATAATATGTCATTCATGACATAATAAATTTTAACTTATCTTAGATATTTTCACTAAAAACCAAATTTTCAAGCCTATAAATAAGCACCATTTCTAACTCATTTTTACACATTCATTTTCCAAATTTTACTTCCAATTTTCACACACACTTGCAAGAACTCTCTCAACTTTTATTTTACTACTTCTTTCTAGCAACTTTACATTTTAAACTTGAGGTAAAAACTCTACTTCAACTCTTTTTCAATTCATATATTTAAAGCTATATATATAAGAGTTTATAAACTAGAACATAGTTTGAATGATTTCAAACTTGTTCGCAAACTAAATAGATCCTTCTAACTTAACTTTTAAAATACTTCAAGACCTGTAACATATCTTAATTATATGCTAACTTAACAAGGTATAACTTGGTTTTTCAAAGAACACCTTAAAAACTGAATTTACGACGTCGGAGTGCAACCGGGGGCTATTTTGGGTTGGATAATTAAAAACCATCTTAAACTTTGAATTGGAGGTTTATTTTCTGGAAAAATGATTTTTACTATGAATATGATAACACATAAAAATTTCATGATTTAACTCAAAGTATAAGTATTTTTAGAAAAATAATCATTTAAGGTTGTTTACATGATGGAAAATGATTAACTTCATAAGTTTCACTAAAGTTTGACCTATGCCGTGTGATTTTGAATACAAACTAAGGTATTTACAGTTCATAGTCTTAAAGAGGGACTCGATCCAAGGAGATGGCAAGTTGAATCAACGAAAACGGAGTTGTAACGAAGAAACTATGACCGAAACAAAATCGGATATCCAAGACTAGTTTAGCCACGAAAATAATTGGGAAAAATTAAATAAATCACATCTTTTTAAGTTAACATGATATTTTATATATATGTACTTATAATTCAATTTTATATGGTTCAGGATCACCCGTAAACAACACGAGAAGATTAATCATAAGATCCCATGATTGTACGCAACACGTCATTTGACAACACCGGTACTTTATGTACGCAACACGTCATTTGACAACACCGGTACCGTGGGTCAAGATTAATCTCGACCAATACATATACGATGGGGTTTTATTTATTTCGTTGGGGGTTTTATTTATTTCATTGCGGGTATATTAAACATCTAAAAATGAACCATTAAAATTGAATTACTAACAACGAACTGCTAACTACGGACTAAGGAATTATTCAAAGTATTAAAAGTATAACAAGTATATATATGTGACGTTTGTTTAAAAAGAAAAGGTATTGATATATTATATATGGATAGGTTCGTGATATCAACCGGAGACCAAGTCAAATTATATATATATCTTCAAGACGAAAGTGAGTATATAGTCCCACTTTTAAACTCTAAATATTTCGGGATGAGAATACATGTATTTTATGTTTTACGTTATGGACACAAGTAACTGAAAAATATATTCTACGTTGAGTTGTACCACTGGCATACTTCCCTGTAGCTTGGTAACTGTTATTTACAGCGGTATTGTAAACGCGAATCCTGTTGATAGATCTATCGGGCCTGACAACCCCAACCGGACTGGACGACCAGTATTCAACGGTTGCACAGTACTTCGTTTCGTGACTACACTTGGTACGGTGTAGTAAGATTTCATAATAAAGGGAATATGCGACGTGATTAAATGTTAAGTATGGTTACCAAGTGCTCAACCACTTAGAATATTTTTATTAAACTGTTTATATACGAAATCTTGTGGTCTATATATATATATTGCTGCCGGCATTAAACCTATATCTCACCAACTTTATGTTGACCTTTTAAAACATGTCTATTCTCAGGTGATTACTAAAGCTTCCGCTGCATTATGTTGAATTTGAGCAGGATCTTGCGTACGCATATTTGTGTCAAAAATAAAACTGCATACCCAAGGATTTGTGTTGTAAAATATGCTCGAAATCATGTTGTTATCATTATATGTAAAGTTTGTAAGTCGAAGATTATCGCTAAACGATAATCATCTTTTTATTGTCTAAAGTTTGTAACAAAAATAATGGTTATGGTTTGTAATGTATAATATATGCAGTTTCTCTTTTAAAAATGTCGCATATAGAGGTCAATACCTCGCAATGAAATCATACGTTATCTAACACGTTCTTATGGTTAAGGACGGGTTATGACACGAGTTCTCTTACAACAATAGTTATCACGCGAGTATTAAAGCCGCACCTTTTGAAGCGCTATATGGCCGAAAATGTTGTTCACCTCTTTGTTGGGCCGAGGTAGGCGACGTGCAAATCACCGGACCCGAACTCATTCACGAAACCACCGAGAAAATCGTTCAAATCCGAGATAGGCTTAGGACGGCCTGAAGTCGTCAAAAGAGCTATACCGACAAATGACGCAACGACCTCGAATTTCAAGTCGGTGACCGAGTAATGTTAAAAGTCGTGCCTTGGAAAGGTGTAATCCGTTTTGGGAAACGCGGGAAGCTAAATCCAAGGTATATTGGTCCTTTCGAAATCTTGGAGCGTATTGGAACCGTTGCTTATCGTTTAGATCTTCCACCTCAATTGAGCTCCGTTCATCCTACCTTCCATGTATCTAACTTGAAAAAGTGTCTTGCCGAACCCGATATCGTCATCCCTCTCGAGGAACTTACTATTGATGACAAACTTCATTTTGTGAAGGAACCTATTGAAATTGTGGACACCACCGTCAAGACATTGAAACAAAGCCGAATTCCGATTGTTAAAGTCCGTTGGAATGCCAAAAGGGGACCCGAGTTTACTTGGGAAAGGCAAGATCAAATGCAAAGGAAATACCCTCACTTATTCCCGGCTCCGGAAACGCAAGATTTCGAGGAAGAAACAATGACTACTACGCCTACTTAAATTTCGGGACGAAATTTCTTTTAAGGAGTAGGTAATGTAACATCCCGCCTTTTTCAGTTTACTTTTCCGTTTAATTATTTAAAGTCCGTTATATGACTATAACATCTCCTGTTAATACGCGTTTTAAATTATCTCGTTTAGGTAATTCACGCACACGAACGAAAGTTGAGGGACTAAACTTGACAAGGGATTAAACCCTTGACTAGGTCAAAGGGTCAAACCCCTTTCATCCATTCATTTTCATCCTCATCTTTTACTACTTCCAAATCCTCTCAACATTCAATCCTTAATTCATCATCTAAATCCGATTTTGGAGGCTAACATCAAAACAAATTACATATTTGGAATCCTCTCTTCATTCTCTACGTTTTGATACTAATTTCATCTCGATTGGGTAACTTTCTAAAAACTCTAAATTTCATAATTTTAGTGTTCTTGACTTAAAGGTGTGTTAATTAGTGTCTATGGCTCATTGTGATGTCGTATATGTGATTTGTATGCTCGATCTTGTGAATTGACATAACTAGCATGAACTTGAAAAAGAGCTTGCTAAATCTTTGATTTTGGATGATGAAATGTGTTTAGATGTTAATGGTTGTGTGTTCAACGTGTTAGTTACTTCATTAGCTTCGTTTTGGTGTGTTGATTGACATGAAAACCTTACATTAACATGATTATTGGTTTTGAGATTTTGGTTAGGGTTTGATAAGCTTTATATGAACTTTTGATGTATCAAATGCTATGAAATATTGTTGATAAGTGTTTTGTTGCAATGTGTGTTTGATTACCTTCGAAACGGCATATTATACATGTAAATTGGTTGCTCGAATCATGAAATACGTTTTTAGAACTTGAACCTTTGATTATGAACGTTTAATGCGGTTTTGGGTTGTTGTAAGTGTTGAATTACTCGTTGAAATGTGTCTATTCGTTTTCCTCGTCAAAATATCTTTTCGAGGATATAAGATACATGTTTTGGTTATTTGCGGATCATAAAATGTGTTAGTTTGGTTTTTGGTTCGTGCACTTAGGAGTTTTCTGCATCAGACTTGAATACGGACCTGGACGCCATCCAGATCCTTGGACGCCGTCCTAGTTTTCAAAGCTGGACGCCATCCAGATCTTTGGACGCCGTCTCAGCCTTCAAAGCTGAACGCCGTCCAGACAATCTGGACGCCATCCAGATACACTGGCAGGCTTCTGTCTTCGCTGGTCATTTTACGGAAAATGTTTGCTATACTATGGACCTCCGATTCACATGTAACTTGTTCTAACATGCTCATATATGATTAAAAACCTCAGAAAAATAGTTCGGGACCCGACCCGAATGTGTTGACTTTTTCGTTGACTTTGACCCGACCTAAGTTGACTTTTAATCAAACTTAACCAAATGATTGTGCAATCGTTCTAACATGCTTTTATACTTGTACCTTGCATGAAACATGACAATTTGATTCACATGCTATTATGATCGAGTCTTAACGAGCCATAGGACTAATTGAACATCTTTGACCAATCGTGACTATCGTTATTGATACAACCTATTTGTTTAGGTCAAGACTAGCATTGTTCTTTGCAAACGTTACTCGTCGAAGTACTTATTTGCTCTTGCGCTCAAGGTGAGATCATAGTCCCACTTTTACTCTTTTGCACTTACATTTGGGATGAGAAAACATAAACGTTTAATTTTACTAAGTGAACACAAGTACAGGAAAACAAACATTCTACATACGAGTTTGAACAAAAATCCTCAATTCGATTATCATTAGTTACACTTGCCGGGTGTAAGCGAGAACTTATGTTATATGGCCATATGGGTTTGACAAACCCTCATTTAAACGGTTCGCTACCATTTACGAATGAAATATATTTTCGAGAAACAGTGTATATTCTAACACTATTGTGATGGGGTTCTATGGAAGGAATGTTAAGCATTGATAATTGGGTGCTCATGAAACAAACTTTTGAAATGTATTACTATTAATTCATTGTTGTAAATCTTGTGGTTCACTTGTACTTACTTATTCAAACCTATGATTTCACCAACGTTTTCGTTGACAGATTTCTATATTTTTCTCAGGTCCTTGAACATTTGTGTGATACATGCTTCCGCTCATTTCTTTTGATACTTGCTTGGATGTAGAGTAAACATGCATACGTGGAGCGTCTTTTGGCTACTTTCATTTGTGTCGCATATGTTTAAATTGTACTTTAAACTTTGTTATGTAACTAGTTGTCAAACTACCTTGTAAACCTTGAAACATCTTTACTTTTGAAATGAATGCGACATACTTTTGTTCAAACGTTGTTTTAAGGACTTATGACCACGTAACGGGACCTAAGTAGACGGCGCCGTCAATGACGATTTTGTTGGGTCGCTACAGCGGAAACACCATTGACCATAATTAACTTTGGTCGGTTGGTTGAGGATTTTCTTCTACTTAACCGTTTTATTATTTCCCCCACTGGTTCTATTTCTTCTTCCGGTTCCAATTCTTCTTTCGGTTCCGATTCTTCTTCCGGTTCCGACTCTTCTTCCGGTTCCGACTCTTCTTCCGGTTCCTCTTCGGGAACTTGTGAATCAGTCCACGAATCATTCCAATTTACATTTGACTCTTCATTATTATTAGGTGAGTCAATGGGACTTGTTCTAGAGGTAGACATCTATCACATAATATCAAACGCGTTAAGAGATTAATATATCACATAATATTCACATGTTAAAAATATATAGTTTCCAACAAAATTTGTTAAGCAATCATTTTTTCAAGTAAACACGGTCGAAGTCCAGACTCACTAATGCATCCTAACAAACTCGATAAGACACACTAATGCAAAATTCTGGTTCTCTAAGACCAACGCTCGGATACCAACTGAAATGTCCCGTTCTTATTGATTAAAAACGTTCCATATTAATTGATTTCGTTGCGAGGTTTTGACCTCTATATGAGAAGTTTTTCAAAGACTGCATTCATTTTAAAACAAACCATAACATTTATTTCATCAATAAAGGTTTAAAAAGCTTTACGTAGATTATCAAATAATGATAATCTAAAATATCTTGTTTACACACGACTATTACATAATGGTTTACAATACAAATATGTTACAACGAAATAAGTTTCTTGAATGCAGTTTTTACACAATATCATACAAGCATGGACTCCAAATCTTATCCTTATTTAAGTATGCGACAGCGGAAGCTCTTAATAATCACCTGAGAATAAACATGCTTAAAACCTCAACAAAAATTGTTGGTGAGTTATAGGTTTAACCTATATATATCAAATCGTAACAATAGACCACAAGATTTCATATTTCAATATACATCCCATACATAGAGATAAAAATCATTCATATGGTGAACACCTGGTAACCGACATTAACAAGATGCATATATAAGAATATCCCCATCATTCCGGGACACCCTTCGGATATGATATAAATTTCGAAGTACTAAAGAATCCGGTACTTTGGATGGGGTTTGTTAGGCCCAATAGATCTATCTTTAGGATTCGCGTCAATTAGGGTATATGTTCCCTAATTCTTAGATTACCAGACTTAATAAAAAGGGGCATATTTAATTTTGATAATTCAACCATAGAATGTAGTTTCACGTACTTGTGTCTATTTTGTAAATTATTTATAAAACCTGCATGTATTCTCATCCCAAAAATATTAGATTTTAAAAGTGGGACTATAACTCACTTTCACAGATTTTTACTTCGTCGGGAAGTAAGACTTGGCCACTGGTCGATTCACGAACCTATAACAAATATGTACATATATATCAAAGTATGTTCAAAATATATTTACAACACTTTTAATACATTTTGATGTTTTAAGTTCATTAAGTCAGCTGTCCTCGTTAGTAACCTACAACTAGTTGTCCACAGTTAGATGTACAGAAATAAATCGATATATATATTATCTTGAATCAATCCACGACCCAGTGTATACATATCTCAGTATTGATCACAACTCAAACTATATATATTTTGGAATCAACCTCAACCCTGTATAGCTAACTCCAACATTCACATATAGAGTGTCTATGGTTGTTCCGAAATATATATAGATGTGTCGACATGATAGGTCGAAACATTGTATACGTGTCTATGGTATCTCAAGATTACATAATATACAATACAAGTTGATTAAGTTATGGTTGGAATAGATTTGTTACCAATTTTCACGTAGCTAAAATGAGTAGTTTTTACAAATTTTGTTTTGCTCGCCATTTCTTCGTTTCTAATCCGTTTTGAGTGATTTAAGTGGCCACGCTTTCGTATTGAACTTGACTTTATGAAACTAAACAGAAAAGGTATAGGTTTATAGTCGGAAATACAAGTTACAAGTCATTTTTGAAAGAGGTAGTCATTTCCGTCGAAAAACGACATCTTGATGACTGTTTTGAAAAACATACTTTCACTTTGAGTTTAACCATGATTTTTAGATATGGTTTCATGTTCATAAGAAAAATCATTTTTCCCAGATGTATAGCTTTTAAATCAAAGTTTTTCATAGTTTTTAATTATCCAAACCAAAACAGCCCCCGATTGTAACTACGACGGCGTAAATCCGGTTTTATGGTGTTTATCGTGTTTCCGGGTTTTAAATCATTAAGTTAGAATATCATATAGATATAGATAATGTGTATAGTTGATTTTAAAAGTGTAGTTAGAAGGATTAACTTTATTTGCGAACAAGTTTAGAATTAACTAAACTATGTTCTAGTGATTACTAGTTTACCACTTCGAATATGATAGCTTTTTATGTATGAATCGAATGATGTTATGAACATCATTACTACCTTAAGTTCCTTGGATAAACCTAATAGAAAATAGAAAAATGGATCTAGCTTCAACGGATCCTTGGATAGCTCGAAGTTCTTGAAGCAGAATCATGACACGAAAACAAGTTCAAGTAAGATCATCACTTGAAATAAGATCGTTATAGTTATAGAAATTGAACCAAAGTTTGAATATGATTATTACCTTGTATTAGAATGATAACCTACTGTAAGAAACAAAGATTTCTTGAGGTTGGATGATCAATCTACAAGTTTGGAAGTGAGCTAGCAAACTTGGAAGTATTCTTGATTTTATGAAACTAGAACTTGTAGAATTTATGAAGAACACTTAGAACTTGAAGATAGAACTTGAGAGAGATCAATTAGATGAATAAAATTGAAGAATGAAAGTGTTTTTAGGTGTTTTTGTTCATTGGTGTATGGATTAGATATAAAGGATATGTAATTTTGTTTTCATGTAAATAAGTCATGAATGATTACTCATATTTTTGTAATTTTATGAGATATTTCATGCTAGTTGCCAAATGATGGTTCCCACATGTGTTAGGTGACTCACATGGGCTGCTAAGAGCTGATCATTGGAGTGTATATACCAATAGTACATACATCTAAAAGCTGTGTATTGTACGAGTACGAATACGGGTGCATACGAGTAGAATTGTTGATGAAACTGAACGAGGATGTAATTGTAAGCATTTTTGTTAAGTAGAAGTATTTTGATAAGTGTCTTGAATTCTTTCAAAAGTTTATGAATACATATTAAAACACTACATGTATATACATTTTAACTGAGTCGTTAAGTCATCGTTAGTCGTTACATGTAAGTGTTGTTTTGGAACCTTTAGGTTAACGATTTTGTTAAATGTTGTTAACCCAATGTTTATAATATCAAATGAGATTTTAAATTATTATATTATCATGATAATATGATGTATGAATATCTCTTAATATGATATATATACATTAAATGTCGTTACAACGATAATCGTTACATATATGTCTCGTTTCATTGTTAATATACTTAATGATATGTTTACTTATCATAATATCATGTTAACTATATATATATCCATATATATGTCATCATATAGTTTTTACAAGTTTTAACGTTCGTGAATCACCGGTCAACTTGGGTGGTCAATTGTCTATATGAAACCTATTTCAATTAATCAAGTCTTAACAAGTTTGATTGCTTAACATGTTAGAAACACTTAATCATGTAAATAACAATTTCATTTAATATATATAAATATGGAAAAGTTCGGGTCACTACAGTACCTACCCGTTAAATAAATTTTGTCCCGAAATTTTAAGCAATTGGAGGTGTTGACGTATCTTCTGGAAATAAGTGTGGGTATTTCTTCTTCATCTGATCTTCTCGTTCCCAGGTGAACTCAGGTCCTCTACGAGCATTCCATCGAACCTTAACAATTGGTATCTTGTTTTGTTTAAGTCTTTTAACCTCACGATCCATTATTTCGATGGGTTCTTCGATGAATTGAAGTTTTTCGTCGATTTGGATTTCGTCTAATGGAATAGTGAGATCTTCTTTAGCAAAACATTTCTTCAAATTCGAGACGTGGAAAGTGTTATGTACAGCTGCGAGTTTTTGAGGTAACTCAAGTCGGTAAGCTACTGGTCCGACACGATCAATAATCTTGAATGGTCCAATATACCTTGGATTTAATTTCCCTCGTTTACCAAATCGAACAACGCCTTTCCAAGGTGCATCTTTAAGCATGACCATCTCTCCAATTTCAAATTCTATATCTTTTCTTTTAATGTCAGCGTAGCTCTTTTGTCGACTTTGGGCGGTTTTCAACCGTTGTTGAATTTGGATGATCTTCTCGGTAGTTTCTTGTATTATCTCCGGACCCGTAATCTGTCTATCCCCCACTTCACTCCAACAAATCAGAGACCTGCACTTTCTACCATAAAGTGCTTCAAACGGAGCCATCTCAATGCTTGAATGGTAGCTATTGTTGTAGGAAAATTCTGCTAACAGTAGATGTCGATCCCAACTGTTTCCGAAATCAATAACACATGCTCGTAGCATGTCTTCAAGCATTTATATCGTCCTTTCGCTTTGCCCATCAGTCTGTGGATGATAGGCAGTACTCATGTCTAGACCTGATGGTTTCTGATGCTCCGCTTTGACCTTAGAACACGTCAAACATTCCCCTACGTATTTAGCAACATCGGCTTTCATACCCGGCCACAAAAAATGTTTCTTGAGATCCTTGTACATCTTCCCCGTTCCAGGATGTATTGAGTATCTGGTTTTATGAGCTTCTCTAAGTACCATTTCTCTCATATCTCCAAATTTTGGTACCCAAATCCTTTCAGCCCTATACCGGGTTCCATCTTCCCAAATATTAAGATGCTTCTCCGATCCTTTGGGTATTTCATTCTTTAAATTTTCCTCTTTTAAAACTCCTTGTTGCACCTCCTTTATTTGAGTAGTAAGGTTATTGTGAATCATTATATTCATAGATTTTACTCGAATGGGTTCTCTGTCCTTTCTACTCAAGGCGTCGGCTACCACATTTGCCTTCCCCGGGTGGTAACGAATCTCAAAGTCGTAATCATTCAACAATTCAATCCACCTACGCTGCCTCATATTCAGTTGTTTCTGATTAAATATGTGTTGAAGACTTTTGTGGTCGGTATATATAATACTTTTGACCCCATATAAGTAGTGCCTCCAAGTCTTTAATGCAAAAACAACCGCGCCTAATTCCAAATCATGCGTCGTATAATTTTGTTCGTGAATCTTCAATTGTCTAGACGCATAAGCAATCACCTTCGTTCGTTGCATTAATACACAACTGAGACCTTGCTTTGATGTGTCACAATAAATCACAAAATCATCATTCCCTTCAGGCAATGACAATATAGGTGCCGTAGTTAGCTTTTTCTTCAATAACTGGAATGCTTTCTCTTGTTCATCCTTCCATTCAAATTTCTTTCCTTTATGCGTTAATGCAGTCAAGGGTTTTGCTATTCTGGAAAGTCTTGGATGAACCTTCTGTAGTAACCAGCTAGTCCTAAAAACTGGCGTATGTGTTTCGGAGTTTTCGGGGTTTCCCACTTTTCAACAGTTTCTTTCTTTGCCGGATCCACCTTAATACCTTCTTTGTTCACTATGTGACCGAGAAATTGAACTTCTTCCAACCAAAATGCACACTTTGAAAACTTAGCGTACAATTCTTCCTTCCTCAATACTTCTAAAACCTTTCTCAAATGTTTACCGTGTTCTTGGTCATTCTTTGAGTAAATAAGTATGTCATCAATGAAAACAATGACAAACTTATCAAGGTATGGTCCACACACTCGGTTCATAAGGTCCATGAACACAGCTGGTGCATTAGTTAAACCAAACGGCATGACCATAAACTCGTAATGACCGTAACGTGTTCTGAAAGCAGTCTTTGGAATATCATCTTCTTTCACCCGCATTTGATGATACCCGGAACGTAAGTCAATCTTTGAATAAATAGACGAGCCTTGTAGTTGATCAAATAAATCGTCGATTCTCGGTAGTGGGTAGCGATTCTTGATGGTAAGTTTGTTCAACTCTCGGTAGTCGATACACAACCTGAATGTACCATCTTTCTTCTTGACAAACAAAACAGGAGCTCCCCACGGTGATATGCTTGGTCGAATGAAACCACGCTCTAAAAGTTCTTGTAATTGGCTTTGCAGTTCTTTCATCTTGCTGGGTGCGAGTCTGTAAGGAGCACGAGCTATTGATGCAGCTCCTGGTACAAGATCTATTTGAAATTCAACGGATCGATGTGGGGGTAATCCCGGTAATTCTTTCGGAAATACATCGGGAAATTCTTTTGCGACGGGAACATCATTGATGCTCTTTTCTTCAGTTTGTACTTTCTCGACATGTGCTAGAACAGCATAGCAACCTTTTCTTATTAGTTTTTGTGCCTTCAAATTAATAATAAGATGTAGCTTCGTGTTGCCCTTTTCTCCGTACACCATTAAGGGTTTTCCTTTTTCTCGTATAATGCGAATTGCATTTTTGTAACAAACGATCTCTGCTTTCACTTCTTTCAACCAGTCCATACCGATTATCACATCAAAACTCCCTAACTCTACTGGTATCAAGTCAATCTTAAATGTTTCGCTAACCAGTTTAATTTCTCGATTCCGAAATATATTATCTGCTGAAATTAATTTACCATTTCCTAGTTCGAGTAAAAATTTACTATCCAAAGGCGTCAATGGACAACTTAATTTAGCACAAAAATCTCTACTCATATAGCTTCTATCCGCACCCGAATCAAATAAAATGTAAGCAGATTTATTGTCAATAAGAAACGTACCCGTAACAAGCTCCGGGTCTTCCTGTGCCTCTGCCGCATTAATATTGAAAACTCTTCCGCGACCTTGTCCATTCGTGTTCTCCTGGTTCGGGCAATTTCTAATAATGTGGCCCGGTTTTCCACATTTATAACAAACTACATTGGCACTACTTGCTCCGACACTACTTGCTCCGCCATTACTCGTTCCGACACCATTTGTTCCTTTCGTTCTGTTAACCCATGGTCCGTAGACCTCACACTTCACTGCACTATGACCATTTCTTTTACACTTGTTGCAAAATTTAGTGCAGAACCCCGAGTGATACTTTTCACTCCTTTGGCATAACTGCTTCTGATTGTTGTTGTTGTTGCGGTTGTTATTGTTGTTGGGATGATTGTTGTAGTTGTTGTTGTTGCTGTTGTTGCTGTTGTTGCTGTTGTTGTTGTTGTTGTTGTTGGGCCATTTGTTGTAGTTGCGATTGATGTTGCGATTGTTGGGATAGTTGTTGCGATTATTGTTGTAATTGCTGTTGTTGTATTGGTGATTCTTATCACCGTTTTCCTCCCACTTTCTTTTGACTTGCTTCGCATTGGCCTCTTCAGCCGCCTGTTCTTTAATTCTTTCCTCAATCAGGTTCACTAGTTTGTGAGCCATTGTACATGTCTGTTGTATGGAGGCGGGCTTGTGTGAACTTATATCTTCTTGGATTCTTTCCGGTAATCCTTTCACAAACGCGTCGATCTTCTCTTCCTCATCTTCGAATGCTCCCGGACACAATAGGCACAATTCTGTGAATCGTCTTTCATACGTGGTAATATCAAATCCTTGGGTTCGTAACCCTCTAAGTTCTGTCTTGAGCTTATTGACCTCGGTTCTGGGACGGTACTTCTCGTTCATCAAGTGCTTGAATGCTGACCACGGTAGTGCGTAAGCATCATCTTGTCTCACTTGCTCTAGATAGGTATTCCACCATGTTAACGCAGAACCTGTGAAGGTATGCGTAGCGTACTTCACTTTGTCCTCTTCAGTACACTTACTTATGGCAAACACCGATTCGACCTTCTCGGTCCACCGTTTTAATCCGATCGGTCCTTCGGTTCCATCAAATTCCAAAGGTTTGCAGGCAGTGAATTCTTTGTAGGTGCATCGTACACGATTTCCTGTACTGCTAGATCCAAGGTTAATGTTGGTATGTAGCGCAGCCTGTACTGCGGCTATGTTTGAAGCAAGAAAGGCACGAAATTCCTCTTCGCTCATATTCAAGGTGTGTCGAGTAGTCGGTGCCATTTCCTTCAAAATAGTCAAATGAAACGAGTTAATCTTATAGAATATCAAGAGTAGTCAATAGTATTTCGTAGCGTAATATGAACTTATTTATAAAATCTCTTTCTTCATATTAGCATTTTATACTCTTTAATTCGAGTAGTACCTACCCGTTAAGTTCATACTTAGTAGCTAACATACCATTTCAACTACTACAATTCTATATGAAAAACTAATCACAAAAAAAAATATCATATTCAAACCTTTATACAATAACTTGCAAACTTACAATACCGCTTTTTTTTTTACATATAGCATGAAATATAGCACATAAAACTTTGATACAAAGTAGTTGCGAAGATAATTCTAGTTAATAAATAAGGCGTTCAGCAAAGGCATTAAAGACACGTAATTCATACGTCCAGAAACAAGTCATGCATTCTGGTTTTACTAGGACTACTTCCCATCCTTGATCTTGTGGAACACAACCGTTATGGCCGTTGATAAGACAACGTGTTGTAACGTTGTCAAAGGTATGAGGGTTACGTAATGTCCAACAGTCCTGTAACAATCTAAAAACCTCATTTCTTACCCCAATTACCGACTCCGTCACTTGTGGGAACGTTTTGTTTAATAGTTGTAGCCCGATGTCCTTGTTCTCACTTTGGTGAGAAGCGAACATTACTAACCCGTAAGCATAACATGCTTCTTTATGTTGCATGTTAGCCGCTTTTTCTAAATCACGAAGTCCTATATTCGGATATATTGAGTCAAAATAATTTCTTAACCCGTTGCGTAAAATAGCATTTGGGTTCCCCGCAATATATGCGTCAAAGTAAACACATCGTAACTTATGGATTTCCCAATGTGATATCCCCCATCTTTCGAACGAAAGCCTTTTATAAACCAAGGCATTCTTGGAACGTTCTTCGAATGTCTTACAAACTTATCTCGCCTTAAATAGTTGTGCCGAGGAATTCTGACCGACTCTAGACAAGATTTCATCAATCATGTCTCCGGGTAAGTCTTCTAAAATATTGGGTAGTCTATCCATTTTGTGTTTTTATACTGTAAAATAGACAAGAGTTAGATTCATAAAATATACTTATTAATACAAGCAATTTTTACATATATCGTAAAGCATAAGCACACTATATTACATATATTACACCGAACAAATACAACTATCTTATTCCGACTCACTCGTTTCTTCTTTTTCGAACTTGGTTCTTTTTGCTAAGTTTTTAGGAATATATGATGTTCCCCTAATACGAGCCGTCGTTTTCCACATTGGTCTAGAAAAACCTGGTGGTTTAGAGGTTCCCGGGTTATTGTTACAACTTAAGAAATACGGGTGTTGACGATACATATAAACTTCATCAGGGTTGGAATCAGATTTCTCTATTTTTATGCCCTTTCCCTTATTGTTCTATTTTGCCTTTTTAAATTCAGTTGGGGTAATTTCTATAACATCATCGGAATCCTCGTCGGGATCCGATTCATCGGAGAATTGGTAATCCTCCCAATATTTTGCTTCCTTGGCGGAAACACCGTTGACCATAATTAACCTTGGTCGGTTGGTTGAGGATTTTCTTTTACTTAACCGTTTTATTATTTCCCCCACCGGTTCTATTTCTTCTTCCGGTTCCTCCTCCTCCGGTTCCGATTCTTCTTCCGGTTCCGATTCTTCTTCCGGTTCCTCTTCGGGAACTTGTGAATCAGTCCACGAATCATTCCAAATTACATTTGACTCTTCATTATTATTAGGTGAGTCAATGGGACTTGTATTAGAGGTAGACATCTATCACATAATATCAAACACGTTAAGAGATTAATATATCACATAATATTCACATGTTAAAAATATATAGTTTCCAACAAAATTTGTTAAGCAATCATTTTTCAAGTAAACACGGTCGAAGTCCAGACTCACTAATGCATCCTAACAAACTTGATAAGACACACTAATGCAAAATTCTGGTTCTCTAAGACCAACGCTCGGATACCAACTGAAATGTCCCGTTCTTATTGATTAAAAACGTTCCATATTAATTGATTTCATTGCGAGGTTTTGACCTCTATATGAGACGTTTTTCAAAGACTGCATTCATTTTTAAAACAAACCATAACCTTTATTTCATAAATAAAGGTTTAAAAAGCTTTACGTAAATTATCAAATAATGATAATCTAAAATATCATGTTTACACACGACCATTACATAATGGTTTACAATACAAATATGTTACATCGAAATCAGTTTCTTGAATGCAGTTTTTACACAATATCATACAAACATGGACTCCAAATCTTGTCCTTATTTTAGTATACAACAGCGAAAGCTCTTAGTATTCACCTGAGAATAAACATGCTTTAAACGTCAACAAAAAATGTTGGTGAGTTATAGGTTTAACCTATATATATCAAATCGTAACAATAGACCACAAGATTTCATATTTCAATACACATCCCATACATAGAGATAAAAATCATTCATATGGTGAACACCTGGTAACCGACATTAACAAGAAGCATATATAAGAATATCCCCATCATTCCGGGACACCCTTCGGATATGATATAAATTTTGAAGTACTAAAGCATCCGGTACTTTGGATGGGGTTTGTTAGGCCCAATAGATCTATCTTTAGGATTCACGTCAATTAGGGTGTCTGTTCCCTAATTCTTAGATTACCAGACTTAATAAAAAGGGGCATATTTGATTTCGATAATTCAACCATAGAATGTAGTTTCACGTGCTTGTGTCTATTTTGTAAATCATTTATAAAACCTGCATGTATTCTCATTCCAAAAATATTAGATTTTAAAAGTGGAACTATAACTCACTTTCACAGATTTTTACTTCGTCGGGAAGTAAGACTTGGCCACTGGTCGATTCACGAACCTATAACAAATATGTACATATATATCAAAGTATATTCAAAATATATTTACAAAACTTTTAATACATTTTGATGTTTTAAGTTTATTAAGTCAGCTGTCCTCGTTAGTAACCTACAACCAGTTGTCCAACGTTAGATGTACAGAAAAAAATTGATATATATTATCTTGAATCAATCCACGACCCAGCGTATACACGTCTTAGGCTAGATCATAACTCAAAGTATATATATTTTTGGAATCAACCTCAACCATGTATAGCTAACTCCCACATTACTGCATATAGAGTGTCTATGATTGTTCCAAATAATATATACACATGGGTCGATATGATATGTCAAAACATTTGCATACGTGTCTATGGTATCCCAAGATTACATAATATATTAGAATACATGTATAATACAATATAAGTTAGCTAGGATATGATTAATATAGATTTGTTACCAATTTTCACGTTGCTACAACAAGAAAAATTATCCAATCTTGTTTTACCCATAATTTCTTCATTTTAAATCCGTTTTGAGTGAATCAAATTGCTATGGTTTCATATTGAACTCTATTTTATGAATCTAAACAGAAAAAGTATAGGTTTATAGTCGGAAATATAAGTTACAAGTCATTTTTGTAAAGGTAGTCATTTCAGTCGAAAGAACGACGTCTAGATGACCATTTTAGAAAACATACTTCCACTTTGAGTTTAACCATGATTTTTGGATATAGTTTCATGTTCATAAGAAAAATCATTTTCCCAAAAGAACAACTTTTAAATCAAAGTTTATCATAGTTTTTAATTAACTAACCCAAAACAGCCCGCGGTGTTACTACGACGGCGTAAATCCGGTTTTACGGTGTTTTTCGTGTTTCCAGGTTTTAAATCATTAAGTTAGCATATCATATAGATATAGAACATGTGTTTAGTTGATTTTAAAAGTCAAGTTAGAAGGATTAACTTTTGTTTGCGAACAAGTTTAGAATTAACTAAACTATGTTCTAGTGATTACAAGTTTAAATCTTCGAATAAGATAGCTTTATATGTATGAATCGAATGATGTTATGAACATCATTACTACCTCAAGTTTTCTGGATAAAGCTACTGAAAATGAGAAAAATGGATCTAGCTTCAAAGGATCCTTGGATGGCTTGAAAGTTCTTGAAGCAGAATCATGACACGAAAACAGTTCAAGTAAGATTTTCACTCGAAATAAGATTGTTATAGTTATAGAAATTGAATTAAAGTTTGAATATGAGTATTACCTTGTATTAGAAAGATATCTTACTGTAAATAAGAAAGATTTCTTGAGGTTGGATGATCACTCTACAAGATTGGAAGTAAGCTAGCAAACTTGGAAGTATTCTTGATTTTATGAAACTAGAACTTGTAGAATTTATGAAGAACACTTAGAACTTGAAGATAGAACTTGAGAGAGATCAATTAGATGAAGAAAATTGAAGAATGAAAGTGTTTGTAGGTGTTTTTGGTCGTTGGTGTATGGATTAGATATAAAGGATATGTAATTTTGTTTTCATGTAAATAAGTCATGAATGATTACTCATATTTTTGTAATTTTATGAGATATTTCATGCTAGTTGCCAAATGATGGTTCCCACATGTGTTAGGTGACTCACATGGGCTGCTAAGAGCTAATCATTGGAGTGTATATACCAATAGTACATATATCTAAAAGCTGTGTATTGTACGAGTACGAATACGGGTGCATACGAGTAGAATTATTGATGAAACTGAACGAGGATGTAATTGTAAGCATTTTTGTTAAGTAGAAGTATTTTGATAAGTGTCTTGAAGTCTTTCAAAAGTGTATGAATACATATTAAAACACTACATGTATATACATTTTAACTGAGTCGTTAAGTCATCGTTAGTCGTTACATGTAAATGTTGTTTTGAAACCTTTAGGTTAACGATCTTGTTAAATGTTGTTAACCCAATGTTTATAATATCAAAAGAGATTTTAAATTATTATATTATCATGATATTATGATGTACGAATATCTCTTAATATGATATATATACATTAAATGTCGTTACAACGATAATCGTTACATATGTGTCTCGTTTCAAAATCATTAAGTTAGTAGTCTTGTTTTTACATATGTAGTTCATTGTTAATATACTTAATGATATGTTTACTTATCATAATATCATGTTAACTATATATATAACCATATATATGTCATCATATAGTTTTTACAAGTTTTAACGTTCGTGAATCACCGGTCAACTTGGGTGGTCAATTGTCTATATGATACCTATTTCAATTAATCAAGTCTTAACAAGTTTGATTGCTTAACATGTTGGAAACATTTAATCATGTAAATATAGTTTTCATTAAACATATAATCATAGAAAGGTTCGGAAAAGTTCGGGTCACTACAGAATACACTTAAGGTAGAATAAATCATGTAAGGTCATTTTCTCCTTGTTGTGACCTCTCTGTGTAATCGAGTTAGCCAGAAATCTATGAATTATATGAAGCTCGGCTCTGTGAATATGTAAGTAGGAGTGTGTTCCTGCCGCCCAAAAACATTATAATCTGACATACGCCTCTAGACAGCGTTAGCATCAAAATTCCTATCTACCCTTTCACCATGATAAATCAAATTTGTACAATCGGGTAATAGTAATTCAGCGGGCGTATATATCTGTAAAGCCCTGGCCATGTCCAGCATGGATATCCTGTACATCCTACGGCCAAGTATAAATCTAAGAAAACTTCTATCATCTAATCTAACTATATCCGCATTTAATGCTATAGTACTCATAAGCTCAACGCACCATTCCTTATATACAGGCCTACGAATGGTGAATAAACGTTCCCAATCGGGAAAATAAGAACTGCCATACCTTTGGATCAGATGCTGTCTAACTGAGTTAGCAAGTTGGACCCTTTCCAAAGGCTCTCAATCGATTACCCTCGGCACTTCTACATTTTTCGTTACCAGTTTGAATTTGTTACTTTGATATGTCGGGTAATCTCTCCAACTCCGATCAAATCTCAAATTGGGATGCAACTGTTCTTCATGAATCATTGGATGTTGTACTATCGGATGCATCATAAATACTACGTAGGCATCAACATATTCTTGTTGCGGATCATAATAAGGTACGTGTTGATCAGGTTGTTGTTGTTGTTGTTGTTCCTATTCATATTGCATTTCTGGTTCAGGTTCAGGTTCTGGAGCAGGTTGTCTAGATGATGATGATGCACCATCAGTATCGGTAAATCTCTGCAAAACACATTAAACACAAAATTTGTGCATCCAAATATGCATTAGTGTTAGCAAAATAACAACTTGAAACAATTAAAATAACATGTTCAATCAAAATTAAACTTATACACATTTTCACAATCTTCACAATTCTACACTTTTTCAAATAAGCATATATGAAAATGGTTACAAAGTTCATAAGCATTGAACTCAAATAACATGTTAAAATAACCATTACTAGCAATTAAATAAGTTTCAAATGACATTTACACCAATTTAGTCAAGTTCATGAATTTTATACCTAAAAAGTCCACTTTAATTCTCAAAAATCATGTTTAGGATCAAAGTTTGGATCATCTAGCTACCTAAACATGTTACACTACTTAATTTAGCAATAATTCATAACAAAAATCGGCCATAACCTGTTTATATCAAAAAGCCCCAAATTGCTTAAGAACACAAACCCTAGATTCCTAAAAATTTTGAAGTTTTTGGCTTCAAATCATGTTAAATAGCATCAATCTAGGTTATACATGCATAATATACTAACAATTTAACTCTAATTACACTAGAAATTAACAAAATCAAATTAGGTAAAATATAGCTCAAGAACACTAAAAATCAAATTTAAAGAGGTTTAGGGGTGAAATCTTTACCTTCTTTGAAAAGCTTCTGAACAATTTCATGATTAGAGCGAGAAATTTGACGAATTATGGTGAAAAATTGCGAATTTTAGAGAGGTTTTTGGGTTATTTTCGTGTGTTTGTGTGTGTGTTGTGGTGAAGACAGAACCATTTCATGGCCTTTATGATCTGACCAGTTTTTTTATTCCATGCGACCGCATGGTTTTTGTGAAGGAACCCCATGCGATCGCATGGGGTCTTTTTTTTTTTTTTAACCATTACTAATAAAACATATAATTAATTAAAAATTAAAATTTTGTTTCTTTTTAGGATGAGGGCGTTTCGGATCGTTGTCCTAGTCCGTCCCTCGACAAAATTTTAAAAATTTTTCACGTTTTAAGCGCGGTTTTAAAAGTAAAGATTTTTGGGTTTTTTAATGTTTTTGGCATACTTTAATTCAATAAGATTAAAAATAATGATAATAAAAGTTCTCGTCCCGCCCTCGGGTAAAGCAATTTCGGTTCAACGACCTAGTTTTCAACTCACGACGAATTTTAAAAATCAATTTTTTAACTTAGTGAAATAAAGTAAATTTTTGTTTTTAAATTCACATCAAACTTAAATTTAAAATGCATAAAATTAAAAATTCATATTATTAAAATTAAAAATTCTCACCAAATTTATATTATATTCTTGTTTTTATACATACAAATTTATATTAAAAATATTAATTTTTCAAATATTTACAAACTTAAATATATTGATTTTAAGAAGTTTAGAATATTAATTTAATATTTGTATATTAATTTTAAAAACATGGTAAAAATTAAAAATTAAAAATCTTTTTGGTCTTTTATCCCACTTTAATCAATCAAATATATTCAAAAATATACGCCCCTCTTTTCGGTAAAGTAATTTCGGCTATATTACCTAGTTTTACTCCTGACGAATTTTTGAAATATTTTGGGTTGATTGATTAAAGATATTTATACCTTAAGAATAAACGGTAAATTTCGCAGTGATGTAGTAAATTTTTATATGATATCAATAATTTCGGTTACGCATACCTAATTTTATTGAATACCAATTTAATACTTTATAGCGAACGATTCAGCGTTTATTATCAAAAGGTTAAAAGCAATAAAAATAAAAATAAAAACTGTACATACTTACCTGTGAGATAGAATTCTCAGAGACCTGCTTTAGCCGACTCATAAGAGAGTTGTGTGATTTGATTTTCCATAGCTACGTAAGCATAACCTCAATTCTTCAATATCTTTTCTTCTAAACATATGAACAGTCCTTCTCTGCATAGAGTAACAAATTTGGTATTTGAATATGTTTGATTATTTGAACATTTACCTTCGTGTGACCATTTTCCGCATTTATAACATCTTTCAAGATGTCGTGCTCTTCTTTTTGTTGCGGATTTTGATTTTCCTTTACCAAAATGTATCTTATGATGATCTTTTCTGATTTCTTTTCTTACTCCTTCCATTTTTCCTCTTATGAATGATACCAATTAACTCGGAAGTGTGTCATTATTACGTTTAGTAATCATAGCATGTAGCATTAGACCATGGTTCAGATCAAAGGAATTCTTCATCTCGTAAAACCTAAAAAAAATAAAAATTCAGAATGGGGGGAGAAGACTAGTTCTTTAGGGTCTGCTAGGGAAAGACCATTCGGATTCCATTCTCGGACACTACACGAAAACAGAATATCTAACTCTAACAGAAATATATATTACCCTAAAAAGATTTGAACCTTCCCACACTTAATTAGCTGTGGTTTCGAAATTTTGATTAACTTCATCTTCAACTTCCATTAGATTATCTATGTAATGTTTAACTCTGTGACCATTAACCTTAAATTCAATTCCATTTGAATTTATTAATTCTACTTTTCCGTATGGGAAAACTCTTTTGACTATGAATGGTCCAGACCATCTTGATTTCAATTTTCCAAGAAATAGCTTGAATCGTGAATTGAAAAGAAGAACTCTGTCTACTTCTTTAAATTCTTTTGAACTTCTGATTCTTTTATCATGCCATTTCTTCATTCTTTCTTTATAGATTAACGAATTTTCATATGCTTCATGTCTCAATTCTTCTAATTCGTTTAATTGACTTAACCGTAGACGTCCAGCTTCATGTAAATCAAGATTACATGTCTTCAAAGCCCAAAATGCTTTGTGTTCAATTTCTACTGGAAGATGACATGCTTTTCCGTAAATGAGTCTAAAAGGTGTGGTTCCAATTGGAGTTTTGTAGGCTGTTCTAAAATCTCAGAGTGCATCCTCTAATTTCATGGACCATTCCTTCAGATTTCATCCTACGGTTTTCCTAGAATACGTTTTAATGCTCGGTTGGTATTTTCAACTTGTCCACTTGTTTGTGGATGATAAGCGGTTGAGATTTTATGAGTTACTCCATATATTTTAAGAACTTTCTCAAGTTGATTATTACAAAAATGAGTACCCCGATCACTTATTAAAGCTTTCGGTGTTCCAAACCTAGCAAAAAGACGTTTTAAAAAGTTGACTACAACTCGTGCATCGTTAGTTGGGAGAGCTTGTGCTTCCGCCCATTTAGATACATAATCAATGGCAACGAGAATATAGAGATTATTATGAGATTTTGGAAATGGACCAATAAAGTCAATACCCCAAATCTCAAATACTTCACATACTTGAATGACATTTTGTGGCATTTCATCACGTTGACTTATTTTTCCGGCCCTTTGACAAGCATCACAGGATTTGCAAAGAAGGTGTGCGTCTTTGAAAATTGTAGGCCAATAGAATCCAGCATCGTAAACTTTTATTGCTGTGAGTTGAGGCCCATAATGCCCTCCTGTTGGTCCTGTGTGACAATGGTTTAAGATTTGACTAGCTTCATCTCCGAATACACATCGACGTATTATTCCATCGGGACAACTTTTAAACAAATGTGGATCTTCCCAGAAATAGTGTTTTATATCACTAAAGAATTTCTTTCGTTTTTGGTACGACAATCCTTTTTCAAGGAATCCACATAATAAGTAGTTTGCATAGTCTGCAAACCATGGAATTTCACTATAATCTATCTTCAATAGATATTCATCAGGAAAGTTGTCTTGTATAGCCGATTCATTTAGAACTTCCAATTCAGGATTTTCAAGACGAGAAAGATGATCAGCGGCGAGATTTTTTGCTCCTTTTTTATCTCGGATTTCAATATCAAACTCTTGTAAGAGTAAGATCCAACGGATTAATCGTGGTTTGGCATCTTGTTTTGAAAATAGGTATCTAAGAGCAGAATGGTCAGTATAGACCACCGTTTTTGCTAGAACGAGATATGAACGAAATTTGTCAAAAGCAAAGACAATAGCAAGGAGTTCTTTTTCAGTAGTTGTGTAGTTTGTTTGTGCTCCTTGTAACGTCTTACTAGCATAATATGTAGGTTGAAATCGTTTTTCAATCCTTTGTCCTAAAACGGCTCCCATTGCAAAATCACTTGCATCGCACATAAGTTGAAACGGTAGATTCCAATTTCGAGTTATCATGATCAGTGCATTAGTGAGTTTTTCTTTAAGAATATTAAAAGATTTGATGCATTCATATGAAAAGATGAATGGAGTATCCTTTTCTAGGAGTTTATTCATAGGAGTGGCAATTTTAGAAAAAAAAATTATGAAACGTCGGTAAAAACCAGCATGCCCTAGAAAACTCCTAACTCCTCTAACATTGGTGGGATGTGGAAGTTTAGCAATTACATCTACTTTAGCTCTATCCACTTCAATTCCTTCCTTTGAAATTTTATGACCAAGAACGATGCCTTCTTTAACCATGAAATGGCATTTCTCCCAATTCAGAACTAGATTTGATTGTTCGCATCTAATAAGCATTCGTTCAAGATTAACTGAAAAGTCATCCATGAAAACTTCCATGCATTCTTCTATCATGTCGTGAAAAATCGCCATCATGCACCTTTGAAAGGTCGCAGGGGCGTTGCAAAGTCCAAATGGCATGCGTTTGAAAGCAAAAGTACCATAAGGGCACGTGAATGTGGTTTTCTCTTGATCTTCGGGTGCTATTGGAATTTGAAAATATCCGGAAAAACCATCAAGAAAACAATAGTAACTATTTCCGGCTAATCTTTCTAACATTTGATCAATGAAAGGTAAGGGAAAGTGATCTTTTCTGGTGGCGTCATTTAATTTTCTATAATCAATACAAACACGCCATCCTGTTACAGTCCTAGTAGAAATAAGTTCATTTTTTTCATTTGTGATGACAGTCATGCCACCCTTCTTAGGTACACATTGAACTGGGCTTACCCATGGACTATCAGAAATTGGATAAATTAAACCTGCATCTAGCAGTTTAATAATTTCTTTCTTAACAACATCTTGCATATTTGGATTTAGTCTTCTTTGGCGTTGCACATACGTTTTATGACTTTCTTCCATAAGGATTTTATATGTGCAATAAGAAGGACTTATGCCTTTAATGTCATGAATCTTCCATGCAATAGCTGGTTTATGAGCTTTTAGCACAGCAATGAGTTGAGATTTTTTATTTTCAGTAAGAGAAGACGATATTATTACAGGTAATTCAGATTCACCATGTAAATAAGCGTATTCCAAATGGTTTGGAAGTGGCTTTAACTCTAATGTCGGTGGTTCTTCTATCGATGATTTATATCGATATCTGTCTTCTTCTTTTAGCATTTGAATTTCTTCTATTGTTGGTTCATATCCATTAGCCATAAGTGTAGCTAACATTTCAGCTTCATCAATTGGTTCAGTTCCTTCTCCTAAAGAACATTCTCCTGTTCCTTGTAATTCTGAAAATTCTTCTAACAATTCTGCATGTGAATCTATAGTTTGAATATAATAACATGTATCATCTGCAGATTGCGGTTGTTGCATGGCTCTATCAACAGAAAAGGTAACACTCTCGTCCTCTATACTTAGGGTCAGTTTCTTACCAAACACGTCTATTATTGCTTTAGCCGTGTTTAAGAATGGTCTTCCTAATATGAGAGGTACTCGAGAATCTTCTTCCATGTCTAGAATAACAAAATCTACTGGAAATACTAAAGTACCAACTTTAACTAGCATGTTTTCCATTATCCCTCTAGGATATTTTACTGATCGATCAGCTAGTTGTATGCTTATTCATGTTGGTTTCAATTCTCCAAGGTCTAGTTTAGCGTATAGTGAATACGGCATTAAATTTATACTAGCACCTAAGTCTGCCAATGCTTCTATTGAACTAAGACTACCCAGAAAATATGGAATTGTGAAACTTCCTGGATCTGAAAGTTATTCTGGTATCTTATTCAATAGCACTGCAGAACAATTAGCATTCATAGTAACAGCTGAGAGTTCCTCAATTTTCTTTCTATTTGTGATTAGATCTTTCAAGAATTTAGCATATCTAGGCATTCCTGAAATCACATCAATGAAAGGAAGATTAACATTTATTTGTTTAAACATATCCAAGAATTTGGATTGCTCGGCTTCAAGTCTTTCTTTTCTCATTTTACTCGGGTATGGAAGCGGCGTTTGGTATGGTTTAATATAAGGTTTAGCCTTAACTGTATTATCTTCATTAACCTTTTCAACTACCGGTTCTCTTTCCTTATCTTGCTCAGATTGTGGTTCTTGTGGATTAGGAATAGAGTCATCAGAAATTACAGGAATTTCAGGTGATTTAAATGTAATACCACTTCTTGTGGTAATGGCTTTACTGTTTCATTCCGGGGGTTAGCATTTGTATCGCTAGGTAAACTTCCCGGTTTTCTTTCACCTATCAACCGTGCTAGGTTACTTACTTCTTATTCCAAATTTTGAATAGAAGCTTGTTGATTTCTAAATGCTTGAGCATTTTGTTCATTTGTTTGTTTCTGGGATGTGAAAAACTGTGTTTGAGATTCAACTAGCTTCGACATCATATCTTCAAAATTTGGCTTTTTATCATCGGTTTGTGGTGGTTTGTTTTGAAAAATAGGTCTTTGCTGATTGTAAGGATTGTTGGATACTTGTTGATTATTAGGACCTTATTGGTTGTTGTATGGAACATTTCGGTTATAGTTCTGGTTTTGATTGTAGATTGGTCTTGGCGGTTGATAATTATTCTGATAATTATTTCCAGGCCTTTGGTTCATATATGAAACATTCTCTCTTTGTTCCATTGTTTGTTCAATACTGAGACAATCTTTTGTCAAATGTGGTCCTCCACACTGCTCACAACTAATTCGTATTAAGTGAATATCTTTAGTCATCTTTTCCATTCGTCTCTCGACAGCATTTATTCTTTCTAGAAATGGAATCGAAGTCATGGCTAGAATCGGCTCTAGCCGCTTTAGATGATGTAACGATATCTTTTTCTTGATGTCACTCATGTGAGTGGGAAGCAGTGTTATCAATAATTTTGTAAGCGTCAGTTCCTGTTTTCTTCATAATGGAACCACCAGCTGCTATATCGATGTCTTTTCTTGTAGTGATGTCGCATCCTTGGTAGAATATTTTGTACTATTTGACAAGTGTCTAAACCATGTTGCGGACATCCTCTCAATAACTTTCCAAATCTTGTCCACGCCTCATATAGAGTTTCATTTGGCTTTTGCGTGAACGTAACAATTTCTCCTTGAAGTCTCACGGATTTAGATGCCCGAAAGAATTGTTTAAGAAATTTTTCAACTAAAACGTCCCATGTATCAATCGTCCCTTCGGGTAACGATTCTAACCAATCTTTGGCTTCTCCCTTTAAAGTCCAGGGAAATAATATGAGATATATCTGTTCATCCTCCACTTCTCTAATTTTGAATAAAGTACAAATCCTATTAAAGGTACGAAGATGTTCATTTGGATCTTCCTTCGGCGCACCACTAAATTGGCATTGATTTGTTACCATGTGTAGGATTTGTCCTTTGATTTCATAATCTGGCGCATTAATGCCTGGTTGAGTAATTGTGTGACCTTGGCCAGTGCATTTAGCTCTCATTCGGTCTTCCATACTTAGAGGTTCCGGATTTTCCATGATTGAATTTGTTGAATCTGAATCACTAGAGGATTCTGATTTAATGGGTTGTTCCTCGACAATCTCTGTTTGAATAATTGATGGTTTCGGAGGAAAGATTAGTGGTTCAGGATTTCTGAATTGTCCCTGAATATCCTCCAGATTCTGAATTATGAGGTCGGGTTCAAAAAATGGATTATCGGAAATTTGAATTGGAGTACTTGGTCGACTTGATGACCATTCTAAAGAAAAATCAACGGCGACAATATTGACTAGATGTCTTGATCGAGTTACAAGTGGTGAACGTATAAAAGGTGGTGAAGGTTTTGCTCGGTGCATTCACTGAATATCCTATTAGTTATATAAAAAAAAATATATAAGTTATCAAATTAATAGACTTTTCTGCTTTTGCCCACGTTTCGAATAGCCAATAGATGCAGCAGGTAGCCAGGACCTTTTAAATCGAAAGCCCACAACTCGCCACTAACAAATCCAACTATTACTACGAACCAAAAAATTTAGGATGTCTATCAATTTAACCACTTAAAATAATTTTTTGTTGAAATTTAAAGAAATTTTAGAGAAGAAATAGAAAATTCTATGTCCTAAAAACTAGAGCGTCGAGAAATAAGAAAGAAAAAAAGCGCGTCGAAAAACGTCAAAAAATAAAAGGTCGAAAAATAATAAAAAGAACGTAGCGCATCGAAACTTAAAGTTAAAAACTAAGAATTAAAAGTTGCGTCTAAAAGTATTAAAGCTTAGCGAAATTCTATATCCAAAACGGTAATAACTTAAAAAGTATTAAAATTTATAAAACGGCGTCGCAAAATTCTAAAGCACCTAAATCTTAGTCTAAAGAAAAAGTACTTAAGGGATTTTACGGCAAATCCTAAAAATCTAGAAATAAAAATAACTACGGCAAAAACTATGACTTAAAACTAAATACGAACGAAAAATACAAATATTACGCTAAAACAAATAAAAAGATACAAAATATAAAAATAAACTTAAAGTTGTAAAAAGTACAATTTTTATAAAAATATTATTTTTATAATATTTATTTATGAAAGTATTAATTTTTATATATTAATAAAACTAATTAAACTAAATAATACAAATTAAAAAAAACTAAAACTAATTAATATATAATTAAAACCCTAATTAGGTTTATATTAATAATTATTATTAATTAAAACCCTAATTTCACTCAGCTTATGTTTCAGACCTGTCTTTTCGCATCATGCGGTCGCATGAAATCTGTGTTATATAGCCATGCGGTCGCATGGACTGTGGATCCAGGCCAGAAGTTGGGCTGCTAAAGTAACTTGGCCCGATTTTTTTTCCTTTCTGCTTTCTGTTTTATATTTATACAAAATATATATAAAAATTAAATAAAAACTTAATTTTTAAAAATAAAAACTTTATAATTTTATATATTTTAAACAAACTCTTAAAATATATAAATATATATATATATATATATATATATATATATATATATATATATATATATATATATATATATATATATATATATATATATATATATATATATATATATATTATGTTTGTATTTTTAATTTTTAAAACGTATATTTTTATAAAAACGATCTAAGACTTAATAAATTTTTTTTATATATAGCGTTTCGCTTCCGGCGTTTAAGCAGTCCCCGGCAGCGGCGCCAAAAATACTTGATGTTAAAGCGAAGGGGTACAAAATAGTTATATTTTTACTACAAAATACTATTAAATACGATACAATTTTACACAAGTTATTTATTTATTTATAGAGTGGATATACCTAAACCTTGCTACAACACTTATAGGCAGTGTACCTAATCATACAGTAGTGTAGTTTTTAGTAAGTCCGGTTCGTCCACAGGGAACTCGCCAAGTTTAACGTTATATTTTTAAAACTATATTTGTAAATAAATATATATATATATAAATATAAGTAGTATTATTATTATAAAAGGGGGTTTTTACCGTTTAATGACCGGTTTGTCGATTTTAAAACTTAAGTCGCAGTTAAAACCTAATGTAAAATCTTAAATATATAAAAGACTTAATTTAAAACGTAAAGTAAATGACAATAATTAAAGTGCGATAAAATTGCGATAATTAAAAAGTACGATAATTAAAAGTGCAATTAAATATGAAATGACAGTAAATAAAAGTGCGATAATTAAAAGTGCAATTAAATATGAAATAAAGGAATTATGCTTATTTAAACTTCCGTAATCATGATGTTTGACGTGTTGATTTTAGTTTATTCCCATGGGTTAATTGTCCTTTGTCCTGGATTATTCAATATGTCCGTCTGGTTTTTGTCCATAACAGTCCATCAGTCATAAATATAAAGTGCGAGTGTCCTCGTCAAATTTTCCTTATATCCGAAGTCAAATATTCCAACTAATTGGGGACTTAAACTATAATTACACCTAGTGTCCTTGTATATAATTCACCCCTGTTTTAATAAGTCCATTGACTATTAATCCATTCCCGTGTCCGGTTAAATGAACGATTATTAGTACTTATAAATATCCCGCCCATCGTGTCCGATCGAGTGTATATGGTTATTTATAGGTACATCCAATTGTAAATCTTTATATTAAATTAACAAACTATCATTTAATTAAACAAATATAAAGCCCATTAATAGTCCATAGTCTAATTTCCACAAGTGTCGTTCTTTTGTCCAAACCCCAATTATGGTACAAAGCCCAATTACCCAATCTTTAATATTTTAGCCCAACATCACGATTACTTCGGCTTAAATAAGCATAATAATAACTTAGCTACGAGACATTAATTTAAAAAGGTTGAACATAACTTACAATGATTAATAATAGCACAAGGACATAATTTCGACTTACACCCTTACAACATTCGCTAACATACCCTTATTATTAAAATTAAAATTAAAATGAAAATTAAAATTATAATATATATATATATATATATATATATATATATATATATATATATATATATATATATATATATATATATATATATATATATATATATATATATATATATATATATATATATATATATATATATATACTTTTGAGAGATGGAGAAAGAAAAAGATGTATTTTTGTTCGACCAAAACTACGAAATTTATAGGACCTGACCCTCAAATTGGGGCCATGCGACCGCATGGATTTTCTTCTTCCAGGCCATGCGATCGCATGGCCAGCTGGGAGAGCTCACATGTTGTTGTTTGCTTCTTGCCGACGATTTTTAATAAATATATATAATATATAAATAATTTTAAGAATTATTTATATATTATATTATATTTATGTACATAGTTGACTTGTAATTTTCGCTCCGTTGCGTCGCGCGTTGAAACTTGACTTTGGTCCCGGTTCCGGATTTTCGAACGTCCTTGCGTACAATTTAATATCTTGTATTTTGCGTTTCGCGTCTTGTACTCTTGTAATTTTGAGACGTTTCTCATCAATAATTTGAACCACTTTGATTGTACTTTGTACTTTTGAGCTTTTTGGTCGTTTGCATCTTCAATTCGTCGAATCTATCTTTTGTCTTCATCTTTTATTATTTAAACGAATATCACTTGTAAATAGAACAATTGCAACCAAAAGCTTGTCTTTCTTGAGGGATAATGCTATGAAATATATGTTCGTTTTTAGCATTATCATTCCACAGGAAGCTAGTGATTACGTACTATATTTTTAACAACTATATTTATACAAAATATATATAATTATATATAGGTAGTATTATTATTATAAAAGGGGGGTTTTACCGTTTAATGACCGGTTTGTCGATTTTATATTTTAAGCGTAAAGATAAATGACAATAATTAAAGTGCGTAAAATAAATAACAATATTAAAATGACAATAAATAAAATGACAGTAAATAAAAGTGCGATAGAATATGAAATAAAACAATTATGCTTATTTAAACTTCCGTAACCATGATGTTTGACGTTTTGATTTTAATTTATTAATCTGGGTTAATTGTCCTTTGTCCTGGATTATTTGAAACCTATCTGGGTTTTTTTCCCATAATAGTCCATCGGACATAATTATAAAATTCTCGTCAAATTAACCTTATTCCCGAAGTCAAATATTCCAACTAATTAGGGATTCGAACTGTAACAAGGTTTTAATATTTGTTTAATGATTACACTAGGTTATCGACTGCGTATAATCCAAGGTTTTAATACTTTGTTAACAATTACACCAATTACCCTTGTATATAATCCACCCCTGTTATAATTAGTCCATGATACATTAATTTATTCACTTGGCCATAATGAATAATAAATTACCCAATTCAATTGATTAATTAAATGATTTGTAACAGATGTCGTATAAACGTCTCTAAATAGGACATTCATAATCATTTAATAATTATTAGATTAACTAATTTGAAGATAGGTTTGACAGATTCCAACGAGTTGTCATTCGATTAGACAATACCCCCATCTATTAATAGTCCATAGTCCAATGTTCACAAGTGTCGGTCTTTTTTCCAAACCCAAATTATATGTACAAAATCCAATAACCCCGTATTAATATTTAGCCCAACATCACGATTACTTTGGCTCAAATAAGCATAATAATAACTTAGTTACGATACATTAATTGAAAAAGGAAGAACATAGCTTACAATGATTATTTATCGCGTAGCGTTACACGGACAGAGTTCCGACTTAAAACCCGTAAAACATTTCTTACAATAACCCAATTATTATTAAACTTAAATTAATCTTAATATTATATATATATATATATATATATATATATATATATATATATATATATATATATATATATATATATATATATATATATATATATTACGTTACAGATAGAAAGAAAAAGATGTGTTTTGAGTAGATCAGAAGCCTGCTTTTTATAGGAATATTTCGAAATACAGTAGCCCATGCGATCGCATAGGCTTGAGGTGTTAATGCCATTCGGTCGCATGGCACCTCTGGCCAGCTCACTATCCCTTGTTTTCTAGCTTGTCGACATATTTATTAAATATATATATAATTTATATTAATTGTATATATATTATATTATATTCTTGTGCATAGTTGACTTGTAATTTTAGCTCTGATGTCTTGCTCGTTACGCCCGGTTTATGTCTCGGTTCCGGATTTTCGAACGTCCTTTCGTACGATTTAATATCTTGTACTTTGCGTTTCGCGACTTGTACTCTTGTTATTTTTGGACGTTTCTCATCAATAAATTGAACCACTTGAATTATATCTTGTACATTTGAGCTTTTTGGTCATTTGCGTCTTCAAATCGTCGTTTTCTTCTTTTGTCTTCGCACTTATTTATTTAAACGATTATTACATGAAAATAGAACAATTGCAACTAAAAGCTTTACATATTGGAAGCATATTGAGCCTAAATATATGTTCATTTGGAGCACTATCAAATATCCCCACACTTGAGCGTTGCTTGTCCTCAAGCAATATAGAACTTGAAATAAAATCACACTAGAATCACTTCTTTATTCTTCACACTTTATACATAAGTGATTATGATACGGCGGTATAAACAATGATAGTAACAATAGAACCATGGTTAAAGGTGGGTGTGCCATCCACAGTTGCCTCGGGTTTAGGTCAACGACACTTGCAATCAAATAGCCGATTTACTTTCGATTTCCAAAGCAAAGTGCACATTTGAAAGGCGGTTTAAAGTCCCACGTGACTATGAAAATTTAGATCCTTAAGGAAATTGGATCTTTATGAAAACATTTGATCTTTTGAAAATTCATTCTAGCTTTTACCCTAGATAAGTTTTCCGAAAAAACCCTTCACCGGTGTTTGCAAAATATTTTTTGTGAGTTTTGTGGGTTTCAGAGTTTAAAATTTTAGCTCAAAACTTAAGGTTTTGTGTCACCCACTTGCTAACCTTGTATTAGGAAAACACATGTCCAGTTTACGTGTCCCGTATATTACCTTTCGGTAAACGACCGTCCAGTTGTAAAGGAAATCGATGAACAAGCAACTGTTAAGGCAATGTCTCAAGACATGCAGATGTTCATGGTCCACAACGTGTCGGATGCAATTACTATCCTTTGTAGTAGAAATAGTAAAGATCACCCTATAATTTTTTGGTCTGGCACAAGCACCTGTCTTCGACCATGCTATGCAACCACCGTTCTTACGTTTGACACCCGATTTGGTTCATGTGACCTAATAAATTCCGGTGAATTCTTAGGATTTTATGTTCAATGGTAATGAACACATTGAAAATAGGTTTTCAGAAAACAAATCGGTTTGTAATTTTGATCAAAATATTTTCTCGTTCAAGCTCGAGTTTAGATATCATCGAATTCCATGAGTTTGCAATTCTCAATCTTTAAGGTAAATCTCAAGGATTGGGTAATATCATGCTTAAAAGGTGATTTTTAATCTTTTAAGGAGATTATCCTTTCTGGGGGTCTGATTCATTAGTCTTATCAAGCTAATTTGCACGGCGCCCTCTTCATTTTACGAGATAAATCCTTCTTATGGTTAGGATAAATCTGACCACTTGGCGACCCTGTTTGATGCTGAGGTCCGTGGATTTCCTGCTGATTTTAGAGATGACTTTTCTAGATTTTTCATCAACCTACAGCTGGTCTGGACGACAACTTCTTGACCTAAATCAAGAAGCGCGTGTCTTTTTCGAAAAACTTTACTTCCTTTTAATGATGGAATTGATTCATCGTGTAGATCCATCTTTCTTTCAAATATATTACAGTAAATCGGGTAAAACTGATTAGTTTAGTCCAAAGCAAAAGTACCTGCAATAATCTTGTACAAAAATATGTGATATATGATTTAAAGAACTTGATAAATTCTTCTCACACTTAGCTTTTATTTATTCTTTTCTTTGCCTTTTTATTCTCCTTTATTCCATTTTAAATGAATTCAAGCGTTTTGGGTTGTTTCTCCATTTATGTTCTCTCCGAGGTAACAATAATTTCAGCATTAACACCTACTTTTATCGTTCATAAATATGTATAAACATGATTTTGATTTCATTTAGTTGAAATTTTTTTAAATTTTCATAAAATTTGGCAATTAAACCAAGTGTAAACTTGAGAGAATTTATAACCCTTCCCCAAACTTGAGATCTTGCAATGCCCTCATTTGCAAGAAATCAGTAAAAATTTAAATTCATGAGGGTGATTAGTGTAGAAAAAGGATTAAAAATACCGAGTTTGCAAACATATTGTTTTATATCACATATTTTACGTCTTGTCGTTAAAATTAGTAGCTTTTGCTGAACTTAATGCCAGTTTTTGAAAGCGCGCTCTTTTACCCTGTTTTGTATATAACATAAAATACAAACATATATATACATATTTTTGAAGTTTGGTATATAACCTCACGTTCATATAATTTTTTTTTTTTTTTTGCATACTTTAGATCAATAATATTAAAATAATGATAACGAAATTTTCCGCCCCGTCCTTGGGTAAAGCAATTTCGGTTCTACGACCTAGTGTTTTAGTTACGACGAATTTTAGAAATCATTTTTTAAACTTAATGAAATAAAGTAAATTTTGTTTTTAAATTCACACAAAACTTAAATTTAAAAAGCTTATTAATTTCATACAAAACCTATAATTGAAAAAAAAGTTCAGAATGGGGGGAGAAAACTAGTTCTTTAGTGTCTGCTAGTGGAAAAGACCAATCGGATTCCATTCTCGGAACTACACGAGAACAGAACAACTAACCCTAGACAGCATTATTTCTTAGAACATTTGAATCTCCCCACACTTAGGTAGCTGTGGTGTCAAAATTGTGATAAACTTCATCGTCAATTTCTCTTGGACCATAATCAACTTGCATATCTGTGATTTTTGCTTTAAGCCATTGGTCGGATTCTTGTGTAATATCCACAAATTCAACTAGTTTCGCCTTTTCTTTAGGCGATAGATTGGATACTAATCGGTTACATAACTTAAAGTTCCCCTTGGTTCTAGCATCGTGAATCCGTTTAATAAGTTTCTTCATTGAACTATTAATAACGGGGTCATTTAATTTTTTATCAACAACGGGGTTCTTTGTTATCAGGTCATCATTAGGTGTTACTTCATTTTCCCCACACTTAGGCGTTTTATTATTGTTAAGCACTACCGTTGGAGTTGGTAAAACAATGTGGTTCTTACCAATCGTTTTTGTTGGTTCAACGGTTTTGGTTGGTGGAGATTTAGCCTTTCGACTCACAAAGGTGACCGATTTGTCACCATCACTAAGTGTCATTCTACCCTCTCTTACATCAAATAACGCCTCGGTGGACGCTAAGAATGGTCGACCTAAAATTAGAGGAATGTTTGAGTCCTCTTCTATGTCAATGACAATAAATTCGACTAGAAAGGTTAAATTACCTACTTGAACGGGTAGGTTGTCAGCAATTCCAACTGGGTGCTTAATGGTTTGATCAAAGAGTCGAACACTCATTTCCTTTGGACTTAACTCACCTACACCTAATCTCTTATATAATGAAAGAGGCATAACACTCACACTCGCACCTAAATCTGCTAGTGCATCATATATGACACAATCACTAAGTAGACAAGGAACAATAAATTCACCCGGATCACCCAACCTGGGTGGAACTTTTGGTGGAACTATCTTTACCGGGTTTACTTTTACAGTGTTTGTTTCTTGCACTTTCTTATTCTTCTTCTTCTTTTTAGAGGTATCACAAACTTTATTACCTATCACTTGCTCATACTCAACTCCTTTTCTTGGAAATGGGATGGGTGGACTGTATGGTGCCACCACTGGCTTTACGTACTCGGGTGGTGGTGGTGGTGTTGTAACTTCTTCATTGTTACTCAGATCTAAAATCTTCCCATCTTCTGGAGCTGGTTTTTCAGAATTTGTTGACACCATATTAACATTCTCATTCCGAGGATTTACTTCAGTATTACTCGGTAGATTTCCTTTTTCCCTCTCACTCATCATGCTAGAAAAAGTACCTATGTGTTTTTTTAGATTCAAAATGGAAGCTTGTTGAGTTCTTAATGACTGATCATACCTCTCATTTGTTTGGGTTTGAGATGTAATAAATTGTGTTTGAGATTCCATTAGCTTTGCCATAATTTCTTCCAGATTTGGCTTTTTCTCTTCGGTTTGTTGTTGTGGTTTATATAAGCCAGGTCTTTGTTGATTGAAAGTATTGTTTTGAGTTGGATGGTTATTCGGACCTTGTTGGTTGTACGAGTTATTGTTGGGTCCATTTGGATTGTAAAGAATGTTTTGATTTCGATTGAAGTTTGGCCTTGGCGGTTGATAATTATTTTGATAATTATTTCCCGGCCTTTGGTTCATATAGGAAATATTCTCACATTGTTCCATTATTTGCTCAATGTGACAATCTTTCGTTAAGTGTGGTCCACCGCATTGCTCACAACTGATTCGTATTGCGTGAATATCTTTAGTCATCTTTTCCATTCGTCTCTCGAAAGAATCTATTTTTGCGGAAACGGAATCAAAGTCATGGCTAGAATCGGCTCTAGCCGCTTTAGATGAACGAAGAATATCTTTTTCTTGATGCCACTCATGTGAGTGGGAGGCTGTGGTATCAATAATTTTGTGAGCTTCAGTTGCGGTTTTCTTCATAATGGAACCACCAGCTGCTGTGTCAATGTCTTTTCTTGTAGCAACATCGCATCCTTGGTAGAATATTTGTACTATTTAATAAGTGTCTAAACCATTTTGAGGACATCCTCTCAACAACTTTCCGAATCTTGTCCACGCCTCATATAGAGTTTCATTTGGCTTTTGCGCGAACGTAACAATTTCTCCTTGAAGTCTCACGGCTTTAGATGCCGGAAAGAATCTTTTAAGAAATTTCTCAACTAAAACATCCCATGTGTCAATTTCCCCTTCAGGTAATGATTCTAACCAATCTTTGGCTTCTCCCTTTAAAGTCCAGGGAAACAACATGAGATAGATCTGTTCATCCTCAACTTCTCTAATTTTGCATAGAGTACAGATCCTATTAAAGGTTCGAAGATGTTCGTTTGGATCTTCTTTTGGCGTACCACTAAATTGGCACTGATTAGTTACCATGTGTAAGATTTGTTCTTTGATTTCATAATCTGGCGCATTAATGTTTGGTCGCGTAATGGCATGTCCTTGGCCAGTGCGTGTAGCTCTCATTCGATCTTTCATACTTAGAGGTTCCGTTATTTCCATATTTGAATGAATCCGAATTACTAGAAGATTCTGATTTAACGGTTTGTGGTTCAGAAGGAATGATTAGTGGTTCTGGATCTTGGAATTGTCCTTGAATATCCTCCGGGTTCTCAATTGTGAAGTCGGGTTCAAAAAATGAATTATCAGAAATTTGAATTGGAGTACTTGCTCGACTAGATGATGATTCTAAATAAAAATCAACGGCGATAATATTGGCTAGATGTCTTGATCGAGTTACAGGTGGTGAACGTATGAAAGGTGGTGAACGTTTTGCTCGGTGCATTCACTGAATATCCTATTAGTTATAAAAATAAAAATTATATAAGTTATCAAATTAATAGACTTTTCTGATTTTGACCACGTTTCGAATAGCCAATAGATGCAGCAGGTAGCCAGGACCCTTTAAATCGGAAGCCCACAACTCGCCACTAACAAATCCAACTATTACTACGAACCAGAAAATTTGGATGTCTATCAATTTAATTGCTTACAATAATTTTTCGTCGATATTTTTGAAATAAAAATCTATGTCCTAAAAACTAGAGCGTAGAAATGAAAAAGAAAAAGCGCGTCGAGAAACAAGAAGTCGAAAAATAAAAATAAGAAAGAAAAACGTCGAAACTTAAAAGTCTAAAAATTAAATCTAAAAACTTGCGCCTAAAGGTATTAGAGCTTAAAAGGAATTCTATTTGGAAAATGGCAATTACTTAAAAGGCACTAAAATATATAAACAGCATCGCAAAATTCTAAAGCGCCTAAATCTTAATTCTAAAGAAAAAGCACTTAAGGGATTTTGCGGCAAAGTCTAAAAATCTAGAAATATAAAATAACTACAGCAAAAACTAAGTTTAAAACTAATTACGAACGATAAATATACGTTATAAACGATAAAAATACAAATTATAACTAAAATGATAAAAATACAAATTTTATAAAAAATATTATTTTTATATTATTATTTTATAAAAATATTAATCTATATATTTAATAATAATAATTAAACGAAATATTACAAATTATATATTAAAACTAAAATTAATAATATGTTAAATAATTAAAACCCTAATCGTAATTAATGTCCGAGGTAAGGCCTGTCAGTGTACCTCATGCGACCGCATGAGTTTTAGCTAGATGGGTCATGCGATCGCATGGCCCAATATTCCAGATTTGATTCGGGCTTCGAACAGCTTCGGCCCAGTTTTCTAATTTTTTTTTTTTTTGATTTTAATTTTCTAAATATTACAAAATATTTATATAAACTTATATTTTTTAAATCTAAAAATAAAAATACTTATTAATTTTATATATAAAGTCTTAAAAATATATTTTTTCTTTAATTTATATTTTTTAAAACTTATTATAAATACAAAATATTTTTTTTTTATAAAATAAGAAATTATACAAAAATATAGTTATAATAAAATATAGCGTTTTTACCGAGTCCCCGGTAGCGGCACTAAAAACTTGATGTGCGAGCGGAGGTGTACGAAATACTATTATTGTTTATTACGAAATACAACGAAATTACACAAGCCCCATCTATTAATTTATGTATATGGGATATACTTAAACCTTGCTACAACACTTATAGGTAGTGTACCTAATCGTAGAGTAGTGTAGTTTTTAGTAAGTTCGGTTCGTTCCACATGGAGCTAGTGATTACGTACTATATTTTTAACAACTATATTTATACAAAATATATATAATTATATATAGGTAGTATTATTATTATAAAAGGGGAGTTTTACCGTTTAATGACCGGTTTGTCGATTTTATATTTTAAGCGTAAAGATAAATGACAATAATTAAAGTGCGTAAAATAAATAACAATATTAAAATGACAATAAATAAAATGACAGTAAATAAAAGTGCGATAGCATATGAAATAAAACAATTATTCTTATTTAAACTTCCGTAACCATGATGTTTGACGTTTTGATTTTAATTTATTACTCTGGGTTAATTGTCCTTTGTCCTGTATTATTTGAAACCTATCTGATTTTTGCCCATAATAGTCCATCGGTCATAATTATAAAATGCTCGTCAAATTAACCTTATTCCCGAAGTCAAATATTCCAACTAATTAGGGATTCGAACTGTAACAAGGTTTTAATACTTTATTTATTGATTACACCAGGTTATCGACTGCGTATAATCCAAGGTTTTAATACTTTGTTAACAATTACACCAATTACCCTTGTATGTAATCTACCCCTGTTATAATTAGTCCATGATACATTAATTTATTCACTTGGCCATAATGAATAATAAATTACCCAATCCAATTGATTAATTAAATGATTTGTAACAGATGTCGTATAAACATCACTAAATAGGACATTCATAATCAATTAATAATTATTAGATTAACTAATTTGAAGATAGGTTCGATAGATTCCAACGAGTTGTCATTCGATTAGACAATACCCCCATCTATTAATAGTCCATAGTCCAATGTTCACAAGTGTCGGTCTTTTGTCCAAACCCAAATTATGGTACAAAATCCAATAACCCCGTATTAATATTTAGCCCAACATCACGATTACTTCGGCTCAAATAAGCATAATAATAAATTATTTACGATACATTAATTGAAAAAGGAAGAACATAGCTTACAGTGATTATTTATCGCGTAGCGTTACACGGACAGAGTTCCGACTTAAAACCCGTAAAACATTTCTTACATTAACCCAATTATTATTAAACTTAAATTAAACTTAATATTATATATATATATATATATATATATATATATATATATATATATATATATATATATATATATATATATATATATATATATATATATATACGTTACAGATAGAAAGAAAAGAAAGAAAAAGATGTGTTTTGAGTCGACCAGAAGCCTGCTTTTTATAGGAATATTTCGAACTACAGTAGCCCATGCGATCGCATGGGCTTGAGGTGTTAATGCCATGTTATTGCTTGGCACCTCTGGCCAGCTCACTATCCCTTGTTTTCTAGCTTGTCGACATATTTATTAAATATATATATAATTTATATTAATTAAATATATATATATATATATATATATATATATATATATATATATATATATATATATATATATATATATATATATATATATATATATATATATATTATATTCTTGTGCATAGTTGACTTGTAATTTTAGCTCCGATGTCTCGCTCGTTTACGCCCGGTTTATGTCTCGGTTCCGGATTTTCGAACGTCCTTTCGTACGATTTAATATCTTGTACTTTGCGTTTCGCGACTTGTGCTCTTGTCATTTTTGGACGTTTCTCATCAATAAATTGAACCACTTGAATTATATCTTGTACATTTGAGCTTTTTGGTCATTTGCGTCTTCAAATTGTCATTTTCTTCTTTTGTCTTCGCACTTATTTATTTAAACGATTATTACTTGAAATAGAATAATTGCAACTAAAAGCTTTACATATTGGAAGGATATTGAGCCTAAATATATGTTCATTTGGAGCACTATCAAACCAACATAACCATAAATCCGTCTTGATTGAAAAATCTAGGGTGTTACCAATACTTTCTTGACTTTTCTTGTAATTTGATTAAATTTGGGAACTGGTGTAACATGGATACATACATAGTCATACCTCATTATAGAGAAGAAATGTTATGTTATTTATTATAATTATAATCGATGGAAATATTGTTGGTGATTTTAATGTCATTTAAAAATCATTTAGCTAATTGAGATTTACTTGAAATCAAGAGTGATATGGTTATACATAACAAACGTTTTAGAGAGTACAGAGTATTTGCCCGTAAGAGTCTACTAGACACGGTCGCGAAAATAACGAAAGGGGGGTTGCGCCCCATGCGGGGTCCAAAGGGCAATGCCCTGGCACGAAAATTTAGGTACTATATTATATACCAAAAAGTTGCATCCGAATGAAATTCCTACCAAAAGTTACATAGTTTGGATTAACGGTTTTCTCCGCCAAAACGAAATGTTGCATTCTTTCGCTACATCCTTTTATTGCACCCTTTCGAGTTATAACCGAATTAACTAGTTATCCCTCCAACAAACAATTTGGTTGCATTCATTACAAATTAACAAAAAACACACATTCTCTCATACACTCCGGATTTAAATCTTCTTGGAATCAAATTCCATTCTTGTCTTATCTCAATTAGTATTTTGTTATACCCGCAGTTTGGGGGGTCGAAATACTTAACTAAGAAAGTGATTTCACGATTCAAGAACCAATGGATTATCAATCACAATCCTGTTTTCTAACAAATATACCCGAAGAGTACATAATGCTAAAATGGATGATACTAGTTAACTTGGGGTTATTAATTAGTTTACTTTCTCCTATGTTTTGCTACTATTGTTAGGTAAAGGTGACCTTATTAAATGTTTACAGGTGCTTGATAACATCGCTAACTGACATCTCTATCCATGTTGTGGTTTTCTCGGTACGTTTTAATCTAGCTTACATACATATTGTACTAAAGTACTAAAATGGATATATATTTCATCGTTTCTTAAGATAATTTGATCTGGTATACACGATATGAGATTATTTTTCCATTAATGTTATGAAACAAGTCATAGATATTAATTCTTTTCAGGTGTCGGTAGCATATAAGGAATCAAGTTGGATTAGTGCCTTCTTTTGGATACTTATAATTGCATGTTTTAGTAGGTAAGAATTACTTACTGAAACAATAACTTCATCTTTTAATTCCTCTGTTCCTAAAGTTACGAATTTATATATACTATATGTACGTACGATCACATGAAACACAATGCATCTTCTAGTTCGCTGATAATATCAATTACTATTTTGGCAGCACTGCTACATGTATGTATATATTGGTACAACTGTTTTACCTCTCGCCTCAGCAACATGTCTCCCTTGTGCTATTCAACCGTAATAGGCAAGTTTGACAAACAACTCATATATAATCCTATTGGTCTTGCATATCAAAATATACCATGCCATGTAACGTATAGTAAATTGTTTATTTCTGTATAAACCAATTATTAGATGTGTTATATTCTTACTGTTGAATCTTGCAGAGATTTGCATGTGAGTGATCAACTACTGAGCGTGCAAGACAATGTCTAATTGTAAACGGCATCAACTTCATCTATTATATATAACTTAACCATAGTATGTGAACTAGTATACATCACCAATAAAAACATCATCGTGTGTTTTATAAAGCTTGAACATATTAAATTTCCTTTTGTCAAAGAGAATTTTCCATTTCCATAGCATTACGGCTATAATAAATCTTCAGCGTGTTTTTGGTCTCTTTTACTATTTTTCTCCCTTGAATTAGATGACTTTAAAATACTTTCATGTTTAGAACTATGATTCAAGACTTCCAACCAATATCCTAAACTAAAGTAACACGTTGTAGTTTGCTACTGTTAAAAATATTCAATTAATTAATGTTGCTTTAAAGGTAAATAGTTGGGGTTTTTTTGTTGTTGTTATCAAGTGGGTGGTGGTGAACATTCGATTTCAACTTCATGTGCATGTGTAGATTCAGGTTCTTGTTTGGGTGGAGGCGAGTGAGAGGATGGTAGGTTGAAACAGGGCACGGATGTAGGATCAGAGGGTGCATAGGATGAGCCCGGGACAGGGGTATTCGAACTTGTTGGATCCCATGCTAGGATCTTTTGATCAAAGAACAAGAATCAATTGACATTTTGAGTTAAACTATGAACAATATGATGAACAAGATGAACATGAGATGAACACAATCAATAACTAGCTGATTCAAGCCAAGATTCAATGTAATAAACAAGATAAACGATTACAATAAGAGATTACACTAATCTAGCTATCAAATTTTCATTTCCATGGTGTTTGGAGCATCAATCCACCATGGAACCTCTCCACCATGAAGGTGAATAGGTGGAGCTCACCTCACTCTCACATTATGCTCACCCAAACTTTGGAGGTGCTCTAATGAAAAATGAACCAAGTAACTCTTTATATAGGACATTTTATCACATATGCTCATGTGACTAGAGTTTACTTGTTCAATACAATCCTAGGTGTACAATGTAATAACAACCGTTATTCGCCCAGCGACGGCCATACAAATATGCATCAACAAATTCCCCCTTTGACGTTGCTGGCGAATGATTGTAAACACCTCTTGCAATCTTTAATCAATATCTGTAGTAGTACCATAATCTAATGAATCACAAGCTCCATCTAAAGTCTTCCAGAATACTTAAAAACCCAAACTTCGAACATCAATGTTTTCGCTCATTGAAGTTGAAATGCGAATAGTCATCCCGTAGTTTCTTCAAACTTCACTCATACGTGTTACCCATAGTACTAAAGCAACCAGATTCCCCCTATGACTGAGCTGAGATCCATATCGACATCTCTGATAAAATCTTCAAACAAACCGACTCTCTCAGAATCATAAACTGTAGAATCTTCCCCCTCACTGTTAGCTGTATCCTATTAAACACTGTAGCACTAACGTCTTCATCATGACTTGCATCTTGTAAAGGCAAAATATGTAGAGGAGTTCTATCCACAATTAATAACTCAAGTAAGTCTTTATTGCCATCAAACTCACCAAAGAAAGTCAAATTGGTATCTCATGATCGCGAAATATCAACCTCAGTTCCTTCCACAAAGCAGAACTGGAACAAACGTATTCCCTCCATGAAGCGGAATATCAAGAAGTGCGGAATAATAAACGTTGTTGGCCCATAAATAGTCGTATGCTCCCGAATACCCCACAATAATATCTCAAAACACGAGAATTTTCATACTCACTTACTAAATAAGTCTAATGGACATAGGAGGTTGTCCACTAAACTTTATAAATCAATACTTCAGTGAATGAAAGAAAGGTTTGGTGTGAGAAAAATGAATAGTAAACATTAAGGACCTTGGATGAAAAATTTACAAAAGTTGAGGGATTAAAAGTGTAAACTTTGAAACTTCAGGGACCAAAAGTGTAAATTTTTCAAAGTTCAAGGGCTGAAAATTAATTTTTTAGAAAGTTGAGGGACTAAAAGTGAAAATTCTGAAAAATTTTCTAAAATTTTGCAGTGGAAGTCCCTGGGATTTAACAGCCATTAAATTATTTAACTTGAGGGACTAATGGTGTTAAATATTAATTTAGGTATGGATCTGGGTCGGATCCTGGGTTGCTGGGTTGGATCATAGACCATGGATCATGATGTGTAAGTGTGCTTACGGTTTTCAAATGAAAAAGGAAGGAATCTTTTGAGAATGTTAGCACATGGGAGACAAGATGACATACATGTACCAGATGGGGTCCACAATTACTCTCCTTTTTATTTTCTTAGCCGACAAACATAATAGGAATGGAAGACAAGTATTGCACCAGGTGGGTCCCGCCAGCTTAAAGTTCCATTTAATTACTGTCTTGCCACTCGACTATTTTCTTCTTCCTGGTAACTATTTTCTGTACAGTTTCTTCTCAAACCAAAACCACACGTACGACTCAGCCATCAAACATTAAATTTCGACAAATTTGAACATCAAGCGTACGGATTAAATCCTCAACTGTTTTTTTCTCACCTCCACTCGTACGATTGGTCTTTCATCGTGTTCTTGAGCGTTTCCAGATTCCGGCAGAACTTGGTGGCGGCTCACGGTGGTGGGTGGCGGTTTTCATGGAAAGTAGCTCAAAACTTCATGAAAACTCATAAAAATTGGCAGGAAGAAGCATTAGGACCCGGTAAACATAAACCCATTAACGGATTTTGCAAACAAACTCTTAAATTCTCAGAATCAATCGATTTCAGTCTCATGAACTCGAAATCAAAAAATCTTCATAACTCGATCATAAAAACGAATTGAGATCTGAAACTTTGAGAAATTAATCACTAGATGATTACAAAGCTTTTCCAATTCATAGTTTTCTTCAATTCAGCCCAAATCACCAAAACCCAAAAAAGTCAACAAAAGTCAAACCCGAGATCTAAAAACGAATTTCATCAAATTGCTTCAGGTAAATCGATTCTTGGTTGATCTTAGGCTCTGATACCAATTGTTTTATCCCATGCTAGGATCTTTTGATCAAAGAACAAGAATCAATTGACATTTTAAGTTAAACTATGAACAATATGATGAAAAAGATGAACATGAGATGAACACAATCAATAACCAGCTGATTCAAGCCAAGATTCAATGTAATAAACAAGATAAACGATTACAATAAGAGATTACACTAATCTAGCTATCAAATCTTCATTTCCATGGTGTTTGGAGCATCAATCCACCATGGAACCTCTCCACCATGAAGGTGAAGAGGTGGAGCTCACCTCACTCTCACATTATGCTCACCCAAACTTTGGAGGTGCTCTAATGACAAATGAACCAAGTAACTCTTTATATAGGACATTTTATCACATATGCTCATGTGACTAGAGTTTACTTGTTCAATACAATCCTAGGTGTACAATGTAATAATAACCGTTATTCGCCCAGCGACGGCCATACAAATATGCCATTTCGAAGGTAGTTAAACATATATTGCAACTAAACACTTACTAACAACATTAACAAGCATTCAATGCATCAAAAGTTTATTTTAAGTCTATAAAACCCTAACCAAAAATCATAAAATCAACAATCATGTTAATGAAGTCTTTCCAAGTCAACCTATATACCAAAATGTAGCTAGTGATGCTAGTAATACATTTAATACATGAACTTTAACATAATAACAACATTTAATCATCCAAAACTCAAGATTAAACACACCCATTTCAAGTTCATGCTAGTTCATGCAACATAACAAGATCGAGCAAATAAATCACATTTTCATGCTAGACTTGAGCCATAAACACTAATTAACACCATTTCAAGTCTATAAAACGAATTTAGAGAAATCTATAGTTTTTAGAAATCTTACCCCAAGTAGTGAAATTGGTACCAAATTGAAGAGGATGAAGAGATGATCATGAATATGTAATTTGTTTTGATGTTTGCTTGCTAGATCCGATTTAGATGATGAATGAATGATTTGGGAGTTTGAGAGTAAAAATGGAAGTAGTAAAGAGAGAAAGAAAGAAAATGGGTGGTGAATGAATGAGTGGTGGGGAGGTGGGTTGATTAGTTGACCTAGTCAACTAGTTTGTCCACTTGGCAACTTCGGTCCCCCGAGTTTAAAGCGGGTGCGTGAATTAACCAAACAAATTAATTTAAATACACGAGAATAAACGGGAGATATTATAATCGAATAACGAAAATATTAAGAACGTTAGTTAACGCAAGATATGAATTTAGATAACGAAAGATATTATCTAAAAAACAGACGGTGTTAAAATAAATTTAAGGAAAAAAGGCGGGATGTTACATTACCTGCACCTTTTAAGAAATTTCATCCCGAAATTTAGTTGGAAGTAGTAGTCGTCGTTTCTTCCTCGAAATCTTGCGTTGCCAATTCTACGAATGAGTGAAGGTACTTCCTTGGGCATTCCAACGAACTTTGACGGTCGGGATTTTTACGTTGTTTTAAAGTTTAATTTCACGATTTACAGTTCTCCTAGGAAGTGATGGTTGTCATCGATAGTAAGCTCATCGAAAAGGATAACAAGTTCTTATTTCGCAAGACACGTCTTTAAATTTGATACATGGAATGTAGGATGAACGGAATTTGTTTGAGTTGGGAGTTCGAAATAGTAAGCAACGGGTCCAATACGCCCCAAGATTTTAAAAGGATCCAAATGTGGCGGATTTAGCGTTCTACGTTTCCCGAAACGGATTACACCTTTTCAAGGTGCGACTTTTAACATTTCGCGATTAACCACTTGGGGTTCGAGAGGTTTACGTCTAACATCGGCATAGCTCTTTTGGCGACTACGGGCCGTCTTGAGCCTTTCTTGGATTTGAATAATTTCTCGGTTGTTTCATGAATGAGTTTGGGTCCGGTGGTTTGCTTGTCGCCTACTTCGGCCCAACAATTAAGAGAACGACAATTGCGGCCATATAAAGTTTCGAAAAGGTGCTGTGTTAATACTCAAATGATAACTATCATTGTAAAAGGAATCAATTAAAGGCAACAATACAAGTTCGTGATATGTTTTTCCAAGGTTTGAATCGTACATTTGCTTGGTCCGTCGGTTTATGGATGATACGTGGTACTCATGTCTAAATGTGTTCCTAAGGCTTTTTGTAAGTCTAGAAGTGAAACGAGCATCTCGATCCAAAACGAGGTACATTTCTTCAAAATATATTTGAACAAGTTTTCGTTTCTCAAGAAATTCGCGCCGCGGAAGATTTATCGGTTTCTGAAAACGTTCGTTAGGACTATTCATGTAACGACCCGGAATTTTCCGATCGTTCTATACTTATGAGATTAATATTTACATAAATTAAACCTTACCAACATGATAAGCAATCCAAACTGTTGAGACTTATATTTTTGAAAAGAGTTTTACACAACGTTTGACCGTCCAATTTGACCGATGATATCACGAACTATATAACACACGATAATTATACGATTATGTATATGTACATATCTATACATATTTAACATGATTTAAGGATGGTTTAACATTTCATTGTGAACTAACAACAATGAGTTATAAGTATACTTTGAGACCACTAACTTAAGTTTTCAAAACGATAACTATATGTAACGTTCTTTGACATATATACTTACAATCTATAATGTGTTGTGATTTATATCACCAATATGATTTAAGTGTAATGAGATTAATTTGTAACCAAAATAATCTTGATAAATATCGAACAAGTTTGGGGAAGTGTGGAGTGCACACTTGTTTGAACTTATCTTGATTATGACGGGGGTTCGGGGGCAGCGCCCCCGATAAGCAGGGTCCAAGGGGTGGCAACCCCTGGCGGGGTCCAAGGGGCAGAGCCCCTGGCTGGGCTAGCATTGCTTTATTAAAAATGTCTTAAAATTTTATTTTTGGCCCGGTTGGACCCAAAATAAAAGCCCGATTTTGAGCTTCTTTTACCGTATCATACCCATCATCAATACATATTTACTATTGGTAAATACACATCAAATCAATATCCTTATCAGCCTTAGATCTGCCCTAGATAAGAGGGAATCTTATTTGTAAGCTAGCATACATTTTTACTCAAAAAAATTCAACACAAAAATTTGTCCTTGTTCCCTCAAACAACCAGACTGTCCTATAAGTATCACCATCACCTTGGTTTTTCATTTCATTCTTACAACCATCTTTCTCTAACCAAAAACACACTCTTAGGAACTCTAAGTGTTCTTCACAATCTCAGCAAATACTCATGAAGAACTAGCTTCATGAACAACCTATAATCATCATAAGAAAGTTTGATCAAGATTATTTTCTATCTTTTCCAGTAGCTTTATCCAAGTAACTTGAGGTAGTAACCTTATTCATAATCTTATTCGATTCATATTTATATAGCTATCTTATTTTGTGTTATAAAATTTTTAACAACAAGAACATAGTTTGAATGATTTCAAACCTGTTCACAAACTAAATAGATCCTTCTAATTTGATTTTTAAAACACTTCAAAACCTGTAATATATCATATTATGACAAAATCAGATTAATCATATCTTGGCTAATTAACATAATATTTAATATATATTTACTTATGATTTGATTTTATATATTTCAGGACTACCCGTAAACAACACGAGAAGATTAATCATAAGACCTCATGATTGTACGCAACACGTCATCTGACAACACGGTACTTTATGTACGCAACACGTCATTTGACAACATGGTACCATGGGTCGAGATTAATTCTGATCAATACGAATACGTTGGGGTCTTTATTTATTTTATTGAGCAACTAATTGTGGACCATTAACAACAGACTGCTAACAACGGGCTAAGAAATATTAAAAGTATTATAAGTATATATATATATGTAACGATTACTTGAAAAGAAAATATGTTGATATATTATATATATGGTTAGGTTCGTGATATCTATCGAAGACCAAGTCGAGTTAAATACCTTCAAGGAAAAGGTGAGTATATAGTCCCACTTTTAAACTATAAATATTTCGGGATGAGAATATATGCATTTTATGATTTACGTTATGGACACAAGTGATTAAAATTATATATTCTACGTTGAGTTGTACCACTGGCATATCTCCCTGTAACTTGGTAACTACTATTTACATGCGGTATTGTAAACGCGAATCCTATTGATAGATCTATCGGGCCTGACAACCCCAACCGGACTGGACGACCAGTATTCAACGGTTGCACAATACTTCGTTTTGGTGACTACACTTGGTACGGTGTAGTAAGATTTCATAATAAAGGGAATATGCGACGTTGATTAAATGTTAAGTATGGTTATCAAGTGCTCAACAACTTAGAATATTTTTATTAAAACGTTTATATATGAAATCTTGTGGTCTATATTCATAACGCTGCCGGCATTAAACCTATATCTCATCAACTTTATGTTGACGTTTTAAGCATGTTTATTCTCAGGTGATAACTAAATGCTTCCACTGCAACATGTTGAATTTAAGCAAGATCTTGAGTATGCATATTTGTGTCAAAAATAAAACTGCATATCAGAGGATTTGTAATGTAAAATATGTTGGAAGTCGTATTGTTATTATCACATGTAAAGTTTGTAAGTCTAAGATTATCACTAAACGATAATCATTATTATCTTGTTTAAACCTTGTATTTTTAATAAAAGTTATGGTTTGTATTGTAAAAACGAATGCAGTTTTTGAAAAACGTCGCATATAAAGGTCAATACCTCGCGATGAAATCATATGTTATTGTATTCGTCCTTATGGTTAAGGTCGGGTTATGACAATTCACCCTCGTGGTGAATACTAGTATAACGTGGAGAGTCTCTCTCTCCATTGAGAATTTAGATAAAAGATTTCCTTATACTGAAGTACGAGTGTAATGCGAGAGAAGTTGAAAGAATTAGCCATTCATTCGGAAGACGAGATAGTACACACGTGTAACCCATGTTTTGAAGTTGAAAGAATTAGCCATTCATTCGGAAGCATAAATATGGTTTGGCAATAATCATAGGTGTGTCCTTGGTATGGTTGTTATCAATATTCTCGGAGTTTTCGGATGTCAACAAAGAAAAATAAAGTCATGTACATGGCAAATGGTGGTGATTAGGTTGATCGAGTCCAATCACCATCACTGTGACGACCTGGAAATTTCTGACCAAATTTAAACTTAATCTTTGAATGATTCCGACATGATAAGCAAAGCCTGTAAAGTTGAGTTTCAAAAATTTTGAACTGTTTCATGAATTTATTTAATCTTTGATTATTTCCGACGATTCACGAACAGTTGTTTATAAATAAATATGTATACATATCTATATAAATATAAATATAAGTATATATAAAAATATAAAATAATATACAGAGTAATTAAGTTTTAATTAAAAAGATTCTATATATAAAGATGTATGATTTCTATTATTATTATTATATGTATATTGTAATATATATAAAAGTTATGAATATTAAATATTCATTGAACGATATCATATAAAATATTATGTAATTAATAAATTGTAGTATTAATATATTAAATGTAATTATAAGTTAAAAATATAGTTATTATTATCAGTATTCTTATTAGTATTATTATAATATTAATATCATTATTATTTCTATATTCATTATTATTATTATTAGTTTTATAAATATTATTAATATTAATATTAAATATTAATGTTTGTATTATAAATATTAATATGTTCCATTACATATTTAATAAACTAATACATATATATTATACAGATAATTACAGTTATATATAAATGCATATATATACACGAAATACAGATATATTTATATATAATTGCATAAACAGATATATAAATATATAAACACCGTATATACATATATAAACACATAAGGGAACGTATTCTGTTTCCAATCCTTTTAAAGCTGTAGTTGATTGTTTTTCTTCGTATAAATCAGGATCTAAAACAATAGAATGAATCCAAATTCAGTTGAATATCACAATCAATTTATCTTATTTTCTTTGTTCTCTGTTCTTTCTTCCATTTTCCTGTCAACCCAATTGTTGATACAAGACAAGATTTAACGAATCTGGTACTATATTAATATCTTGCTTACATTCTATATAAGGGTATACTCGATTCAGTAGAAAGAAAAGAAAAGAAAAATCAAATAAATATATAAAGAACCGTTCTTAAACTCATTTTATCATCACCCCGAATTCAAATTCCATCAATGTACACCTTCACCACTTTGTTCATGAGCTATCACCTTATCCTTCTGTTATGTTGTTGTCGACAAACACCCACTGCCATATATGATCACGATTATTTTTCACCCTGTAAACAACCGGACCCATGAACACTATATCACCTTATCACCATAAAATGTATCGAAGCAAGAACCGAAACCAAACCCATTTTTTTAAAATTCATTTAATCACCTTCCACATCTACTAAATTATCGATTCAAACCCAGCCCAAAAACTGAACCCTTCGTTGTTGCTACTACGTACCGCTTTTGCTATATTGATTTCTTTCTGTTTTCTGTGTGAACAAACAGCCTTGCTGCAACAACTACTCGTTACCTCTTCCTTTTACTTTCCTATCACGATGATCAAATAACCCAACACCATTAAAACTTGTTATACCACCACCCGTTATTATTGTTTTGTCTTCCTGAACTGAGCAACTGCAGCTACTGCAGCTGCTATAATCTTCTGCCACGCTATTTCTTCTGCTGTACATCAAATTCTGCTCGAGATCACCGCCAAAACCATACGGTTCTCTCTTCTGTTTCGTATAGTTGTTTCTATTCTCCATTATATAAAGGATAAAGGCATTAAATAATGAAAAAGCTAAAGTAGGAAAGGTGAAATGGACGTGCAAATTGTTAGTGATGCTACTTTTTCTTTTTTTTCTTTTTTTTTGCCGAAAGTACCAAACAACTCCCACTTGATGTTTAAGATAAAGATTAGGATAATGAATGATTGAGGATTACATGCTTGTTGTGCAAAGAATAAGATTAGGTAATATACATTTAATTAATATTGTTATTCATTTGGGTTGAGAAGAAGTTAGACGAGCCAACGATACCTACACATATCCATTTTATTAATTACCGGGTCATAAATGGGCTAAAAAGATTTTTCATCTTGGGCCGGGATCCTTTGTGTTGTTGGGCTGAGATATTAGATAGTATAGGTACATGTTGAGTTGATAATAACCGATAAATAATGATGGTACGTGATAATCAAAGCTTAAATGATGATGTTGAATCATATATGATGATGATAGGTTATACTAGATGATGGATACATGATGATAATAGTATGACTATGATAATCACGAAGAGGAAGTTAAAAAATGACGAGGATGATGTACATAGAGATGATAATATGATGATGAATAATTGATGATGATGTCGTGATAATTTAGGATGATGTTCAGATGATGATGATGTTGGATCATGATGAAAAGAGGTTTTGTTAAAAGGAAACAATCGGACATAGGTTTAATTATTTATTTCGGGGTACAAATTACAAAAACCGGAAATGGATTGATGGTGTGGGGTGTTATTGGGTTAGCGGGAGGTCGCAGGTTCAAACCCGGACTTGGACATTTTTTTTAGGGCTACTCTTTTGAGGTAATTTACTTATTACTCATTATTATTATTATTATTATTATTATTATTATTATTATTATTATTATTATTATTATTATTATTATTATTATTATTATTATTATTATTATTAATATTATTATTATTATTATTATTATTTAAAACATGATTAATATAATTAAGAATATAGTTTAATTATAATATGAAGATTATGATACACGAATGAGTATGAGATGAATATAGAACGATCGTGATAGTTTATGATGTTAATGATGGAATAACTTAATGATGATGATGATTAAGGGATATAAATCTCAGTAAAAAATTTATTATTATTATTATTATTATTACTATTATTAAATTTATCATTTTATTATTATTATTATTATTATCATTATTAATGTAAGTAGCATTATTATTGAAACTAACATTATTAAAAATTATCACTATTATTATTATTATTATTAGAATTATCATTATTTTTATCATTATTATTTTTATTATCATTATTTCTAACAAAAATATTATTATTTTTATCATTATTATTATTAGTATTATTAATATATCAAATAAATATTTTTCATATAAAAGTATATTATTAACATAAAACATAACAATAATAATGTTTTTGGAATAAATATTATTTATCTATTCAATGTATATAAAAAATAAAGATAGTTAATTTAGTTATTAATGAAACGTACAAGTTACTAAAATAACAATTAATAATAATACCTAAATTTATTCGATTACCATTATATGTGTTAATATATATACAAATGATATAGGTTCGTGAATCCGAGGCCAACCCTGCATTGTTCAGTATCGTCGTATGAATATTTTTACTACAAAATATCGTATTGTGAGTTTCATTTGCTCCCTTTTTAAATGCTTTTGCAATATATATTTTTGGGACTGAGAATACGTGCGCTGCTTTTATAACTGTTTTACAAAATAGACACAAGTAATTGAAACTACATTATATGGTTGAATTATCGAAATCGAATATGCCCCTTTTTAGTCTGGTAATCTAAGAATTAGGGAACAGACACCCTAATTGACGCGAATCCTAAAGATAGATCTATGGGCATTAATAAGCCCCAGTCATAGAATTTGAACTGCTTTAGTACTTCGAATTTATCATGTCCGAAGGGAGTCCCGAAATGATGAGGATATTCTATATGCATCTTGTTAATGTCGATTACCAGGTGTTCAATCCATATGAATGATTTTTGTCTCTATGTATGGGACGTATATTTATGAGAAATGGAAATGAAAATCTTGTGGTCTATTAAAATTATGGAAATGATTGATTATGATAAACTAATGAACTCACCAACCTTTTGGTTGACACTTTAAAGCATGTTTATTCTCAGGTATGAAAGAAATCTTCCGCTGTGCATTTGCTCATTTTTAGAGATATTTCTTGGAGTCATTCATGGTATATTTCAAAAGACGTTGCATTCGAGTCGTTGAGTTCATCAAGAATATTATTAAGTCATTTATAGTTGAATATATTATGAAATGGTATGCATGCCGTCAAGTTTCGAAGTGATGGAAGTTTGTCTTTTAAAAACGAATGCAATGTTTGTAAAATGTATCATTTAGAGGTTAAGTACCTCGCAATGAAATCAATTATTATGTAATGTTTGTAATCGATATGAACGGGGCATTTCAGTTGGTATCAGAGCGGTGGTCTTAGCGAACCAGGTCTTGCATTAGTGTGTCTAACTGATAGTTGCTTAGATGCATTAATGAGTCTGGACTTCGACCGTGTCTGCATGTCAAAAAGTTTTGCTTATCATTTCTTGTCGAAAATTACCTGCTTATCATTCTTAGGGAATCACTTGCTTATCATTCTTAGTCTAGACACATCTTACTACATTGATTGCATGAATAGTGTATAGACAAAATTCATATCTTAGCGTATCTGCTAAATCATATCTTAGCGTATCTGTTACTGTAAACTTTGCCTGACATATTCCGTAAATCCCTCCGTAATCTACGGGATCTTCTGTACTATATTAGATATTCTATGTAATTAGAATACCATTCGATATTCGAAAATCATTTCATATCAAAAACCCTTTACCTAATCGTGCAAGATGGAACTCGTAACTAGTTCAAGCTCCTCGGCTTCCGACAGCTATTCCGATATGGATTTCCACTCGAGTTCCGAAAGCAGTGTAACCGGAATTAATCAACCAATCAGCCATCATCTATTCTGGATGAATTAGGGATGGGTTCGTAGCCTACTAACCAAGGGAGACGAGAAGAAGGTGATCCTTTTCACCAACCGAATTCACCTCTTGGCGATGAACCTAAAGCACTTACTGGCGAATCTATTCGTAATACCATTTTCTCTCTCATTTCCAGAGTATCTCGACATGATTATGTACGATCTCAAATTCTAGATCTTATTCATCCGCTCGTTCTGACCGACAATCATCCCGAAGTAATCGAAGAAGTCAACGAGCTTCGCGCTCGAGTAATCAATTTGGAGGATATGGTGCAAAACTTACCAGCTTCAGCAACATCACATGCCTCAACATCTCATTATGTACCTCGAGTATAATTATCGTTCTACATGATGTTCTACATCATTTATCTTCGTTCTACACGGCGTTTATGTAATCTCGAAAGTTTAGAGATTATTCATTCTAATTCCAATCGAAAACCAAATGAGTTAATATCATATAAACTCATTAAATCCATGATTAAATCTGAAGAAAATATATATAGGTATGTATATTTTCATAAAGATTGTAATTAAAAATTCTTTTGTACAAACTGTTGATGGTGAAAATATTTTAACGGGTAGGTAATTCTCGAGGAATATTTAGATTTCACGTTAATAAGTTACATTGTACATTCTTCGAAGCTGATTCAACAGTCATTTACTATGCTACTTACATCCACAGATATACGAATCCGTTCACCACAGAATAACCATTTTCATTCAATTTCATATTTGGATTTTTACTTATCAGAATCCAACAAGTGGCATAATGAAGAAAACATTGGACAAAATAAAACTTGTTAGAAACAAACAAATTAACTATGAGAAATTTTGTTAAGAAACCACGCTAACAAAATCCTAGCTAACTGTTCCTAGCTAACTGTTAATTCCTTATTACATTTAATTATCGCAATTTATTTATCGCAATTTTAATTCTCACAATTTTATTTATCGTCATTTAATTTCTGTTATTTATTTTACGCACTTTATTTATCGTCATTTAAATACTGTTATTTACGTATTTAAATATCGGGACACGTATACAAGGTTTTGACATATCATATCGACGCATTTATATATATTATTTGGAATAATCATAGACACTCTATATGCTGTAATGATCGAGTTAGCTATACATGGTTGAGGTTGATTCTAAAATAATATATACTTTGAGTTGTGATCGAGTCTGAGACATGTATACAATGGGTCACGATACGTATTAATTAATTCGAATATTATATATTAAACTATATATGAATTATTGAATTACTAACTGTGGACTATTAACTGTGGACTACCAATATTGGATAATTAAAATGAATTAAAATATTGATTATAACATATGAAATTAAACAATTCTTCAAGTTTGCCACTTGATTTCATCTTAAACCTCATTTGTATCTTGACGATTACAATCTGCGTTCAACCCTTTCATGATTCTTGAAAACACTTCAATCGAGAGGATGAACAAACCGCACTTCATCTACGGAAGGAAAGATTTAGGCATATAGTTATGCACCTGAGAACACTTGAAACCTGAGTAAACGTTTAACACGTATCTGTGATAGTTCCTTTGGCATTGTTATTACCGAAAATAACATTGCAATTCTTTTTCCAATTAGCCAATTTTGTCACAGCTTCAGCAAATCAATTTCGACTTTTTATTCGAATAAACTCTATTATAACCTTGATATATAAGTTTGTCTTTTCGCTTTCGTTACCGGGGAACCATTTATATTCCACCACATTAGCAGTAAACTTACCAGCAACTTCATTACTCATTAGCTTAAGTCTCTCCAAAGAACCATTATATCTATTCATTAAAACCCTATCATATACTCATCTGTATCTTGTAACGAGAATTTCCCTACCAATTTCCGGGAATCAGCAATCAGTATTTTGAAACTCGCAGCTTTTCTACATCAACAGTTATATGTATACATATAACATTTATCTCTTAGAATTATGATCTCCCATTCTGAAATTCTGAAAAACACTCTAGTCTACGAATCAGTTCTTTGAATTTTGAGAAAGCTGATGAAACAGCGAAAACTGTTGATGACTTTAACAGTCAAAAGTATGATGATAAAGAATGGGTGTTGGAAACGCTCAATAGAAAATCTAGTACCGAAAAGTGAATATTGCGAAACTATGAAGGAGGCTGTGAACAAATCACAAAGACTAAATCTGCCTTCAAAGAATCCAAATGATTCAGTATTTGCTGAAGTCATTAACGAATACCTTGCTTCTGATTCTAAACCTTTACGAACAAATCTTATTCATCATTCATCGATATTAGAAATTCTAAGATATCATCGTATCTTTCATTATAAATATCCTCGATATTTCTGAAGATAATTTCATAACTATTCTTATCTGAAATCATTTATCTCTTCACGATATCAGTATTACATCAGAAAGGAAACTAATTTAGTTTCTAAATTCTGAAAAATTCGAATTTAAAATTTGAATGTTTTGAAGTAGTGTTGGGAACTGAAGCATGAGTTAGTATAATATAATGACACTTGATCAACGTGATTATATTACAGTAAGTCATGCTGAGATTCTAATGAAACATGATGATTCACTGACTATAACGTCATCGTGTGCCATATTACACGATTCTTACATTCTACCAAATCTCCAAATAGATCGAGAACATATCTTCCTGATAGTTCTATCTTATCTCTTGAATTCTGGTAATTTAACTAATCAAGATCGTGCTATTACAAAATCTATCTTAGAACATTAACTCTGTTCATTCTGAAATTCATATCTACGAATTCTGGACCATTTTTCGCTTGACTTAAAGTCGGGAAGAGAAAACAAAAGGATGGAACTCCAAAATATAAAGGAAATGAAGAGAATGGATTTATAGTGAAATAACAGACAGAGCAATCTAGACAGATCATCGCATTTAACCAAAGGGGATTCTAATTACCTTAATTATCGAAGAACCAAATCTTATTACGAAGATTTCCTTTAAATCCCTTGAATTTCGGAAATCAACCGTGACTACGTCACCGGTTAAGATGAACTTGCATTTACTCATTTCACTCTTTTGTGATAGCTTCACTCGTACTCTTCACAAAATCAAATCGTTTTATCTATATTACTCAATGATGATAAAACTCTAATTTTCAGCTCGTATGCGTCATGAAAACATACTTATTGTCTGCCATGACCATCCTAATCAAATTTCGGGACGAAATTTCTTTAACGGGTAGGTACTGTGACAACCCGGAAATTTCCGACCAAATTTAAACTTAATCTTTGAATGATTCCGACACGATAAGCAAAGCCTGTAAAGTTGAGTCTCAAAAATTTTAAACTGTTTCATGAATTTATTTAATCTTTGATTATTCCCGACGATTCACGAACAGTTGTTTATAAATAAATATGTATACATATCTATATAAATATAAATATAAGTATATATAAAAATATAAAATAATATACAGAGTAATTAAGTTTTAATTAAAAAGATTCTATATATAAAGATGTATGATTTCTATTGTTATTATTATATGTATATTGTAATATATATATATATATATATATATATATATATATATATATATATATATATATATATATATATATATATATATATATATATATATATATATATATATATATATATATATATATAAGTTATGAATATTAACTATTCATTAAACGATATCATATAAATATTATGTAATTAATAAATTGTAATATTAATATATTAAATGTAATTATAAGTTAAAAATATAGTTATTATTATCAGTATTCTTATTAGTATTATTATAATATTAATATCATTATTATTTCTATATTCATTATTATTATTAGTTTTATAAATATTATTAATATTAATATTAAATATTAATGTTTGTATTATAAATATTAATATGTTCCATTACATATTCAATAAACTAATACATATATATTATACAGATAATTACAGTTATATATAAATGCATATATATACACGAATTACAGATATATTTATATATAATTGCATAAACAGATATATAAATATATAAACACCGTATATACATATATAAACACAGAAGGGAACGTATTCTCTTTCCAATCCTTTTCGAGCTGTAGTTGATTGTTTTTCTTCGTACAAATCAGAATCTAAAACAATAGAATGAATCCAAATTTAGTTGAATATCACAATCAGTTTATCTTATTTTCTTTGTTCTCTGTTCTTTCTTCCATTTTTCTGTCGACCCAATTGTTGATACAAGACAAGATTTAACGAATCTGGTACTATATTAATATCTTTCTTACATTCTATATAAGAGTATACTCGATTTAGTAGGAAGAAAAGAAAATAAAAATCAAATAAATATATAAAGAAACCGTTCTTAAACTTATTTTATCATCACCCTGAATTCAAATTCCATCAATGTACACCTTCACCACTTTGTTCATGAGCTATCACCTTATCCTTCTGTTATGTTGTTGTCAACAAACACCCACTGCCATACATGATCACGATTATTTTTCACCCTGTAAATAACCGGACCCATGAACACTATATCACCTTATCACCATAAAATGTATTGAAGCAAGAACCGGAACCAAACCCATTTTTGAAAATTCATTTAATCACCTTCCACATCTACTAAATTATCGATTCAAACCCAACCCAAAAACTGAACCCTTCGTTGTTGCTACTACGTACCGCTTTTGCTATATTGATTTATTTCTATTTTATGTGTGAACAAACAGCCTTGCTGCAACAACTACTCGTTACCTCTTCCTTTTACTTTCCTATCACGATGATCAAATAACCCAACACCATTAAAACCTTTTATACCACCACCCGTTATTATTGTTTTGTCTTCCTGAACTGAGCAACTGCAGCTACTGCAGCTGCTATAATCTTCTACCACGCTATTTCTTCTGCTGTACATCAAATTCTGCTCGAGATCACAGCTAAAACCATACGGTTCTCTCTTCTGTTTAATATAGTTGTTTCTATTCTCCATTATATAAAGGATAAAGGCATTAAATGATGAAAAAGCTAAAGTAGGAAAGGTGAAATGGACGTGCAAATTGTTAGTTCTACTACTTTTTCTTTTTTCTTTTTTGCCGAAAGTACCAAACAACTCCCACTTGATGTTTAAGATAAAGATTAGGATAATGAATGATTGAGGATTACGTGCTTGTTGTGCAAAGAATAAGATTAGGGAATATACATTTAATTAATATTTTTATTCATTTGGGTTGAGGAGAAGTTAGACGAGCCAACAATACCCACATATATCCATTTTATTAATTACTGGGTCATAAATGGGCTAAAAAGATTTTTCATCTTGGGTTGGGATCCTTTGTGTTGTTGGGCTGAGATATTAGATAGTATAGGTACATGTTGAGTTGATAATAACTGATAAATAATGATGGTACGTGATAATCAAAGCTTAAGTGATGATGTTGAATCATATATGATGATGAGAGGTGATACTAGATGATGGATACATGATGATAATAGTATGACTATGATAATCACGAAGAGGAAGTTAAAGAATGACGAGGATGATGTACATAGAGATGATAATAGGATGATGAATAATTGATGATGATGTCGTGATAATTTAGGATGATGTTCAGATGATGATGATGTTGGATCATGATGAAAAGAGGTTTTGTTAAAAGGAAACGATCGGACATAGGTTTAATTATTTATTTCGGGGTACAAATTACAAAAAACCGGAAATGGATTGATGGTGTGGGGTGTTATTGGGTTAGCGGGAGGTCGCGAGTTCAAACCCGGACTTGGACATTTTTATTTAGGGCTACTCATTTGAGGTAGTTTACTTATTACTCATTATTATTATTATTATTATTATTATTATTATTATTATTATTATTATTATTATTATTATTATTATTATTATTATTATTATTATTATTTAAAACATGATGAATATTGTGATGACCCAGAAATTTCGACTAAATTTAAACTTAATCTTTGTATGATTAACATTTCCGACACGATAAGCAAAGTCTGTAAAACTGAATCTCAAAATTTTTGAATTACTTTTATATATTTAAATACCTTCGGTTGTTTTCGACGATTCGCGAACAATTATATGTAAAAAGATACATATATACTATAACATGAAAAGGTAACAATGTATTAATTGTTTGATACCGTACATTAAACTTATTGGTTTAAATATCTATTTGAATGTATATGATAAGTTGAAATATTTATTATTAAAATTTATTTATAAATAACTTCCAATGTGTATTTAAAAACTGATTTATGTATATTAAAAAGATATATACATATATATAATAAACGATAGTAACATTCGTTTATTGATTCAATTGATATTTAGTTAAGTTAACTAAAGCGTTTAAGATGAACCAGTTAAACACTAATTTGTTACAGTGTTTTCAAATTGCCACATTACTCAAAATGCTACAGTGTTTTCGAAAATCACTATTTGCTACAGTGAAATTGACTTTGCTACAGTGAATTGCTACAGTAAAATTTGACTTTGCTACAGTAACTTTGCTACAGTAAAACACTATTATAAAAATGTGTTTTAACAAATAGCGAGACGATGATTTATAGAAGTAAATGACCAAAACACTCGAAAGTTTAAGATACACTTTGAGTGATATAATTAAGGGATAATTTAAGGCTATATTTTGACAAAGGTACGTGTCACGAAATGTAAAATGCAAGTTTTCTAAGCGTACGAAAATGCGTTCGAGAAACCGGAACCGGGACATAAGTCGAGTGATGACGTACGACTTATCGGACCAAAAATATCTAGTCTACTATGCACAAGAATAAAATATAATATATAAATAATTATATTAATTATTTATATATTTATATTTATTTTATATTATGTCGACAAGCTAGGAGCCAAAACAATGTGAGCTGTCCCTGGTCCTCATGCGAGTCGCATGGCCAGAAGGCCATTTCCATGCGAGTCGCATGACTCCAGATTCCAGGCCAGGTACTATAAATTCAGGTGTTTTGCTCGAATGAAAAATCAAACACACATACACAAATATATATTACTCCGTATAATATTTATTATTATTATTATTATTATTATTATTATTATTATTATTATTATTATTATTATTATTATTAAGATTATTATTAATCTTATTAATCTTATTATTAGTATTATTATTTTTGCGATACAAAAATAATAATGTACATCAAATATTACGACGGAGTGCTGTCCAAGTAATTTTCAAAATGAGTTTTCGAGCAAGCTAGAGCTAAGGAAATTATGGGTTATTGCCAAGGAGGTTATGGGTAATGTTCGGGGGTATTTTTTTTCTGAATCAAACCTCGTGTTTATCATCTCCGATGCGTCTACGTGCTTTCCTGCAATATTGTATATCAATATTAAACAGTGAGTTCATTTGATTCCCTTTTACTCTTTATATTTTTGGGACTGAGAATACATGCGCTATTTTTACAACTGCTTTATTAAATGCTTTTGAAATATATTTTTAACTGCGAATACATGCAAATGCTTTATTAACCGATATACAATATTTATATGCGTGAGTTTCATTTGCTCCCTTTTTAATTGCTTTTGCAATATATTTTTGGGCTGAGAATACATGCACTTTATTTTAAACGCAATGGATACAAGTACATACTAAATTCTACACTGAGTTTGAACCGAAAATCCCTTAACTTTGGTAACTAGTAACTGCCAGTTATAAGAACTGGTGGGCGCGAGTAGTAGTATATGGATCCATAGGGCTTGACATCCCCGTTCGAGCTAGAGCGCTAGCCTTTTAACGGACGTATGCTATTTGAGAAGCGTACACGTTGGTTTGCGTGTATTATTAAGATGATTATACAGAGGGTACAAATTATATAAACGTTAAAGTTTAGTTACCAGGGTGCTCAATTTTGTAGAACCGATTGATAAACGTTTCGGATGAAACAACTGAAATCTTGTGGTCCACCTTTTATTTAAAACATAATGATAAACGTTTTGAATGAAACAACTGAACTTTTGTAATCCACATTGATATATGGATTATGTGTAATATTAAAACTATGAACTCACCAACCTTTGTGTTGACACTTGAAGCATGTTTATTCTCAGGTTTCTAGAAGTCTTCCGCTGTTTGCTCATACGTGATACAAGTTATGTGCTTGGAGTCATACATGCTATATACAAGAAACTTGCATTCATCAAACCATTACCATGTATCTTATTTTGACTGTATTGTCAACAGATGTATTATTGTAAACCATTTAAATGGTGATTGTCTATACGTAGGAATCATCAGATGTAAAAAAACCTGGAATTTATATATTCATTTATGAAATACCTTTTCAAACGAATGCAATGTTACAAAACGTATCACATAGAGGTCAAATACCTCGCAATGAAATCAATGAATGACGTGTTCGTCCATATGGATTTGGAGCGATCGTCACAAATATAATTAAGAATATAGTTTAATTATAATATGAAGATTATGATACACTAATGAGTATGAGATGAATATAGAACGATCATGATAGTTTATGATGTTAATGATGGAATAACATGATGATGATGATGATGATTAAAGGATATAAATCTCATTAAAAATTTTATTATTATTATTATTATTATTATTATTATTATTATTATTATTATTATTATTATTATTATTATTATTATTACTATTATTAAATTTATCATTTTATTATTATTATTATTATCATTATTAATGTAAGTAGCATTATTATTGAACTAATATTATTAAAAATTATCACTTTTATTATTATTAGAATTATCATTATTTTTATCATTATTATTTTTATTATCATTATTTCTAACAAAAATATTATTATTTTTATCATTATTATTATTAGTATTATTAATATATCAAATAAATATTTTTCATATAAAAATATATTATTAACATAAAACATAACAATAATAATGTTTTTGGAATAAATATTATTTATCTATTCAATGTATATAAAAAATAAAGATAGTTAATTTAGTTATTAATGAAACGTACAAGTTACTAAAATAACAATTAATAATAATACCTAAATTTATTCGATTACCATTATATGTGTTAATATATATACAAATGATATAGGTTCGTGAATCCGAGGCCAACCCTGCATTGTTCAGTATCGTCGTATGAATATTTTTACTACAAAATATCGTATTGTGAGTTTCATTTGCTCCCTTTTTAAATACTTTTGGAATATATATTTTTGGGACTGAGAATACATGCGCTGCTTTTATAATTGTTTTACGAAATAGACACAAGTAATTGAAACTACATTATATGGTTGAATGATGGAAATTGAATATGCCCCTTTTTAGTCTGGTAATCTAAGAATTAGGGAACAGACACCCTAATTGACGCGAATACTAAAGATAGATCTATGGGCATTAACAAGCCCCAGTTAGAGAATTTGAACTGCTTTAGTACTTCGAATTTATCATGTCCGAAGGGAGTCCCGGAATGATGAGGATATTCTATATGCATCTTGTTAAGGTCGATTACCAGGTGTTCAATCCATATGAATGATTTTTGTCTCTATGTATGGACGTATATTTATGAGAAATGGAAATGAAAATCTTGTGGTCTATTAAAATTATGGAAATGATTGATTATGATAAACTAATGAACTCACCAACCTTTTAATTGACACTTTAAAGCATGTTTATTCTCAGGTATGAAAGAAATCTTCCGTTGTGCATTTGCTCATTTTTAGAGATATTACTTGGAGTCATTCATGGTATATTTCAAAAGACGTTGCATTTGAGTCGTTGAGTTCATCAAAAATATTTTTAAGTCATTTATAGTTGAATATATTATGAAATGGTATGCATACCGTCAAGTTTCGAAGTGATGGAAGTTTGTCTTTTAAAAACGAATGCAATGTTTGTAAAATGTATCATTTAGAGGTCAAGTACCTCGCAATGAAATCAATTATTATGTAATGTTTATAATCGATATGAACGGGGCATTTCAGTTGGTATCAGAGCGGTGGTTTTAGCGAACCAGGTCTTGCATTAGTGTGTCTAACTGATAGTTGCTTAGATGCATTAGTGAGTCTGGACTTCGACCGTGTCTGCATGTCAAAAAGTTTTGCTTATCATTTCTTGTCGAAAATTACCTGCTTATCATTCTTAGGGAATCACTTGCTTATCATTCTTAGTCTAGACACATCTTACTGCATTGATTGCATGAATAGTGTATAGACAAAATTCATATCTTAGCGTATCTGCTAAATCATATCTTAGCGTATCTGTTACTGTAAACTTTGCCTGACATATTCCGTAAATCCCTCCGTAATCTACGGGATCTTCTGTACTATATTAGATATTCTATGTAATTAGAATACCATTCGATATTCAAAAATCATTTCATATCAAAAACCCTTTACCTAACTGTGCAAGATGGAACTCGCAACTAGTTCAAGCTCCTCGGCTTCCGACAGCTATTCCGATATGGATTTCCACTCGAGTTCCAAAAGCAGTGTAACCGAAATTGATCAACCAATCAGCCATCATCTATTTTGGATGAATTAGGGATGGGTTCGTAGCCTACTAACCAAGGGAGACGAGAAGAAGGTGATCCTTTTCACCAACCGAATTCACCTCTTGGCGATGAACCTGAAGCACTTACTGGCGAATCTATACGTAATACCATTTTCTCTCTCATTTCCAGAGTATCTCGACATGATTATGTACGATCTCAAATTCTAGATCTTATTCATCCGCTCGTTCTGACCGACAATCATCCCGGAGTAATCGAAGAAGTCAACGAGCTTCGCGCTCGAGTAATCAATTTGGAGGATATGGTGCAAAACTTACCAGCTTCAGCAACATCACATGCCTCAACATCTCATTCTGTACCTCGAGTATAATTATCGTTCTACATGATGTTCTACATCATTTATCTTCGTTCTACACGGCGTTTATCTAATCTCTAAAGTTTAGAGATTATTCATTCTAATTCCAATCGAAAACCAAATGAGCTAATATCATATAAACTCATTAAATCCATGATTAAATCTGAAGAAAATATATATAGGTATGTATATTTTCATAAAGATTGTAATTAAAAATTCTTTTGTACAAACTGTTGATGGTGAAAATATTTTAACGGGTAGGTAATACTCGAGGAATATTTAGATTTCACGTTAATAAGTTACATTGTACATTCTTCGAAGCTGATTCAACACTCATTTACTATGCTACTTACATCCACAGATATACGAATCCGTTCACCACAGAATAACCATTTTCATTCAATTTCATATTTGGATTTTTACTTATCAGAATCCAACAAGTGGCATAATGAAGAAAACATTGGACAAAATAAAACTTGTTAGAAACAAACAAATTAACTATGAGAAATTTTGTTAAGAAACCACGCTAACAAAATCCTAGCTAACTGTTCCTAGCTAACTATTAATTCCTTATTACATTTAATTATCGCAATTTATTTATCGCAATTTTAATTTTCACAATTTTATTTATCGTCATTTAATTTCTGTTATTTATTTTACGCACTTTATTTATCGTCATTTAAATACTGTTATTTACATATTTAAATATCGGGACACGTATATAAGGTTTTAACATATCATATCGACGTATTTATATATATTATTTGAAATAATCATAGACACTCTATATGCGGTAATGATCGAGTTAACTATACATGGTTGAGGTTGATTCTAAAATAATATATACTTTGAGTTGTGATCGTGTCTGAGACATGTATACAATGGGTCACGATACGTATTAATTAATTCAAATATTATATATTAAACTATATATGAATTATTAAATTATTAACTGTGGACTATTAACTGTGGACTACCAATATTGGATAATTAAAATGAATTAAAATATTGATTATAACATATGAAACTAAACAATTCTTCAAGTTTGCCACTTGATTTCATATTAAACCTCATTTGTATCTTGACGATTACAATCTGCGTTCAACCCTTTCATGATTCTTGAAAACACCTCAATCGAGAGGATGAACAAACCGCACTTCATCTACGGAAGGAAAGATTTAGGCATATAGTTATGCACCTGAGAACACTCGAAACCTGAGTAAACGTTTAACACGTATCTGTGATAGCTCCTTTGGCATTGTTATTATCGAAAATAACATTGCAATTCTTTTTCAAATTAGCCAATTTTGTCACAGCTTCAGCAAATCAATTTCGACTTTTCATTCGAATAAACTCTATTATAACCTTGATATATAAGTTTGTCTTTTCGCTTTCGTTACCGGGGAACCATTTATATTCCACCACATTAGCAGTAAACTTACCAGCAACTTCATTACTCATTAGCTTAAGTCTCTCCGAAGAACCATTATATCTGTTCATTAAAACCCTATCATATACTCATCTGTATCTTGTAACGAGAATTGACCTACCAATTTCTGGGAATCAGCAATCAGTATTTTGAAACTCGCAGCTTTTCTACATCAACAGTTATATGTATACATATAACATTTATCTCTTAGAATTATGATCTCCCATTCTGAAATTCTGAAAAACACTCTAGTCTACGAATCAGTTCTTTGAATTTTGAGAAAGCTGATGAAACAGCGAAAACTGTTGATGACTTTAACAGTCAAAAGTATGATGTTAAAGAATGGGTGTTGGAAACGCTTAATAGAAAATCTAGTACCGAAAAGTGAATATTGCGAAACTATGAAGGAGGCTGTGAACAAATCACAAAGACTAAATCTGCCTTCAAAGAATCCAAATGATTCAGTATTTGCTGAAGTCATTAACGAATACCTTGCTTCTGATTCTAAACCTTTACGAACAAATCTTATTCATCATTCATCGATATTAGAAATTCTAAGATATCATCGTATCTTTCATTATAAATATCCTCGATATTTCTGAAGATATTTTCATAACTATTCTTATCTGAAATCATTTATCTCTTCGCGATATCAGTGTTACATCAGAAAGGAAACTAATTTAGTTTCTAAATTCTGAAAAATTCGAATTTAAAATTTGAATGTTTTGAAGTAGTGTTGGGAACTGAAGCATGAGTTAGTATAATATAATGACACTTGATCAACATGATTATATTACAGTAAGTCGTGCTGAGTTTCTAATGAAACATGATGATTCACTGACTATAACGTCATCATGTGCTGTATTACATGACTCTTACATTCTACCAAATCTACAAATAGATCGAGAACATATCTTCCTGATAGTTCTATCTTATCTCTTGAATTCTGGTAATTTAACCAATCAAGATCGTGCTATTACAAAATCTATCTTAGAACATTAACTCTGTTCATTCTGAAATTCATATCTACGAATTCTGGACCATTTTTCGCTTGACTTAAAGTCGGGAAGAGAAAACAAAAGGATGGAACTCCAAAATATAAAGGAAATGAAGAGAATGGATTTATAGTGAAATAACAGACAGAGCAATCTAGACAGATCATCGCATTTAACCAAAGGGGATTCTAATTACCTTAATTATCGAAGAACCAAATCTTATTACGAAGATTTCCTTTAAATCCCTTGAATTTCGGAAATCAACCGTGACTACGTCACCGGTTAAGATGAACTTGCATGTACTCATTTCACTCTTTTGTGATAGCTTCACTCGTACTCTTTACAAAATCAAATCGTTTTATCTATATTACTCAATGATGATAAAACTCTAATTTTCAGCTCGTATGCGTCATGAAAACATACTTATTGTCTGCATGACCATCCTAATCAAATTTCGGGATGAAATTTTTTTAACGGGTAGGTACTGTGACGACCCGGAAATTTCCGACCAAATTTAAACTTAATCTTTGAATGATTCCGACACGATAAGCAAAGCCTGTAAAGTTGAGTCTCAAAAATTTTAAACTGTTTCATGAATTTATTTAATCTTTGATTATTCCCGACGATTCATGAACAGTTGTTTATAAATAAATATGTATACATATCTATATAAATATAAATATAAGTACATATAAAAATATAAAATAATATACAGAGTAATTAAGTTTTAATTAAAAAGATTCTATATATAAAGATGTATGATTTCTATTGTTATTATTATATGTATATTGTAATATATATAAAAGTTATGAATATTAAATATTCATTAAACGATATCATATAAAATATTATGTAATTAATAAATTGTAGTATTAATATATTAAATGTAATTATAAGTTAAAAATATAGTTATTATTATCAGTATTCTTATTAGTATTATTATAATATTAATATCATTATTATTTCTATATTCATTATTATTATTAGTTTTATAAATATTATTAATTGTAAGACCCGAATATTTATCTTGCTTGTTTGTGTATTAAGACGTTCGAGATTGGGTTTCGCGGATTATTTATATAAAGTTTAAAATGCAAAAGAATCTGTTTCAGTTAGGTCGCGCGCCGCGCGGGGATTCGGCGCGCCGCGCCGTTTGCTGCTGACAGAATCCCTTGTTTTTAATTGGTTTAAATGAAGGGCAAATGGGTAATTTCACTTGAGGCCGGATTTGTGAGGCTTATGAGCTAGTTTGGATCAGTTTTGGATCCCATTCACATCCACTCATCATCTTCATCCATTTTAGAGAGAGAGTAAGAGTTTAGAGAGAGATTGGAGGTTTTGGTGAGGAAGAAGCTCGAATCGTTCTAAGTCTCGGGTTTTAAAGTTGTTCCTTTCGTTCTCGGCTACACGGTGATAGTATTGGTAAGCTCAAACTCCGAATTTCAATTATTTAATTTGATATTCAAGTTAGGGTTTTGAGTTAATTAGTTGTAAAACCCTTTTATGTGATGAAATGGATTTATGGTGACTAGTTATTCTTGTCACTTGGCGGGTTTTGGGTTGATTGACGATTTGGCCTTGATTAGGCTTTAATCTTGGGATTTATCACTTGGATTAGTGATTATGGAAGTGTTGAAACCTATTTAGGGTTAATTGATTGACTAACTTTGACTTTGGGTCAAATTAGGGTTTGGTGGTGATTATGACCCATTTGGTGACTTAATGAGGTTTACGAACTTAAAATGGATTAAGTTGAAGTATAAGTCCGAGTTAAATGTGTTTTGGTGTCAAAACTTATAAAGGACGAGATTTTGACCTTTATGGGTCAAAATTAGGGTTTAAGTGTCTAAATGGGTATGACACGTGTTTGACACTTGAGTTCGGGTTTAATTGGCTTATTAGGACCATTCTCACTTGTGTTAGTGATTATTGGTTAGTTCGGGCACGGTTTGTGCTTGGAAGTGCAATTGGGTCGAAATTGCACTAAGTGTTGAATTGGGTTGGTTTGTAAATCCATCCTAATTGTATTGTTGTAATTGTGATAATGGAATAGGTATTTTCCATTGGCGAGTTGCGGATTTCTTGGAAGCTTTCTTCAAGACTTCAAGGTGAGTGATATTATCCTATGTACATATGTATGTGTAGGATGGGTGCGGGTCGGGTGAAGTGAATCTCGGCTATAGAGCTCACTTCACGTGTAGGTGGACTTGATGGACTTTTGTATAAGTCCAATTGGCACGGTTGTGCGTTTTGGTTGACCATCTTTGGCGAAGTACACGTTCGCGTGTACATTATCACACGTGATTGTGATTTGGATGTTGTGGCCCCGATGTGGTGGATTATATAATCCCGTGACCGTGGGTTTGCGTTGGAGAAGTGAATCGCGTGTGGTTTCGGATTCACGATGACGCGTGTAGTTTCGGTCATCTTATCGAATGAATCTCGTGTAGTTCGGATTCATGGTGACTCGTGTAGTTCGGTCATCTTATTGAGGTAGTAATCTCGTGTGGTTTCGGATTACTAAGGCTCGTGTAGTTCGGCCAACCTCGATGTTGTGAAGATAGTAATCTCGTGTGGTTTCGGATTACTAAGGCTCGTGTAGTTCGGCCAATCTTCATTGTGGTATTTGGTTCTCGGTATTGGGTTAAGGTGTTAACCTTGTTCGTTTATATTGTTATATATATTAATGTATTGTTGTGTTGTAGCTAACCCTCCGGGTGTAGCTATTTGGAGATGTTCACTTTGTCGTTGGTGGACTCATATTTGTTGTTGTACCTTTAGCTTGATGCTTAGAGATTGTACGGTATGCTTAGTGTAGTTGCTTTATATTTGGATGCTACGGTATGCGGTATTTGTTTGTGTGGCGTATTCATTTTATACATATATATGTATGTAGTATATTATCATTCACTAAGCGTTAGCTTACCCTCTCGTTGTTGACTCTTTTTATAGATTGCATGCGGATGGTGGCTCGGGTAAGCGCGAGGATTAGAGGACTTGCATAGTTTGCGTAGAAGGCTTGCTTTTGGATTTATTAGGATTGGGTAGTGTATCCCCAATCGCCATGCTCGGCTTTGTTTTGTATTAAGAGTCTTATGGTTTAAAATTGTATTTTTATACTTAAAGGGTAATTTGGGCACGTGTGGGCCCCACTTTGTGAAACTCGCTCAAACCTTAGTTATGTGCTAGTTTTACATATATTAATGTACGGTTAAAAGCGTTTTGGCTAAATATGTCGGGAACTAGTCAAACATTTTCGTTAAATTGACTTCCGGGGACAGCGGGCTGTCCAGGTGATTCGGCGCGCCGCGCGCCCACCTGGCGCGCCGCGCAAATGAACTGCACAAGAAATTTTTTTTTTTGTTTGAAATCTCGCCGTGTTTGGTCGGTTACGGTTTGGGTTGTTACAAGTGGTATCAGAGCATGGTCTAAGGGATTTAGGTGACTTGAGATAGGTGCCTAGACTTAGACTTGTGTGTGCTTAAATTGTTGCGGGACTTGTAGGATTACGGGTCGGAATGGGTTGGTTAGTGCCTTGGCTATAGGTTGACTAACGTTTATATTAGTAATGCGGATATTATTAATATGTTGTTGTGTTGTGATAATAATTCTCGCGTGTGTTTGTACCGCGTAGAATTTTGGTTGTGTTTGTGTATATCATCGAGCGAGACGGTCGTTGTACTAACGAGTCGATGCGGCATGTGTGCGTAATAAGAACTTGCAAACCTTATTACGGGTGCAAATCGTGTCTAACAAGTGATGTACGATGAGTGTTTAGCAAGATGGGGCTGTGTCGTGCGTACGGTTTTACATGTTCGTGGACTAATCGTTTTGCATTCTTTAGAATGGCGACGCGAAACGAGATGGAGACGAATGACGAGGAGTTTAATACTAGAGTTGCGGCCGCCGTTGCGGAGCAAATGGGTGCGTTAGAAGAAAGAATGGAAAGGAGGTATTCCGAACTTCAAAGTAGTGGTGAAATGGAGCGTTATCTTAAGAGCTTCATGAGGACTAAACCCCCGATGTACGACGGAAAACCGGATCCTTTGGTAAGCACAACTTGGATTTCGGATGTCGAAGGGTGTTTTCGTACTATTGATTGCCCTCCCGAGAGGAAGACGAGACTCGCTACGAGTTTGTTGCGTGGTAGGGCAAGGGATTGGTTGGATGGTAAGATTGATCTTGTCGGTGGCGAGACGTTTATGGCCTTATCGTGGGACGAGTTTAAGGAGGAATTCTTTGAGGAGTTCCGGACTTCGGCCGATTTGTGGGAATTGCGTAATGAGTTGCGAAATTTGCGACAAGGATCTATGGAATTGAGTACTCTTAAGGCGACCTTTATGGCAAAGGCTCGTTTTTGTCCGGAGTATTTGAGGAATGATCGTTTGTTGATGGGGGATTTCTATCGGACCTTGAATGATGACTTGAAAAGTAAGATTAGTCGGGGTCAAGCGAAATCGTTTTCGGAATTATTCGACTTGGCTAGAGGTTTCGAGTCGTATTCACGATCGAAGAGGGGTGAATCTTCAAGTGAGAGAAGAGTTGTTTCTTATGGTGCTCCGAGTAAGAGGACTAAGGGTCCGAGTGTGAGCACGGGTGGTACGCGAACGGGTATATCAGATTCTAGTACGGCTAGATGTTACAATTGTGGCGTGAGGGGTCACAAGTCTTGGGAATGTTCGGTACCAAAGGGTGATGGTATGGTGTGCTTCAATTGCCAAAAAGAAGGACATCGTAAGTCGGAATGTCCCAAGTTAGCGGGGACGGGTGCGGCGAGGAGACGTTAAGGTACGTTTCATTTTAATAAATAGGTCTTTTGATTATTTATAAAATGCCGGTTGAGTTTGAGTTGTATGCCTTGTTGTGCATGTTATGCTATGGGTGACGTTCCTAATGGAAGTACCCTAAGGTGATGTTTGATTGTCGGGCGAAGGGCGTAAGACTTGGTGCAACCAAGCATTCCTTAGTATTTGGGGTATGTTTCTACCAAGCCACGGAAATGGTTTTGGTGTTCGATTGTTAAGTGCGTGTTCGCTTGTGTGTTGAAGTTGATGAACCACGAGGTTCGTCGGGTGATTGGAACCTTTGAGATCGAGTGTTTAAAATCTTGATGTGTGTTGGTAATGGAGTCTTTATGACGCGACATTAGGTGCCTCTTTTATACCTACTAGCGTGGTGTCGACTCCGATTGTGTTGTAGTTACATTGTACTTAGGGTACCGGGAGGAACCCTTAAGTACACGAGTGACTCGGTGAAATTGACAACTATGGTAATTGGATGATTGCGAGGGTGTAGTTTGTGTAATGCGTGGTACACTTTTCGTTCGAAATGTTTAAGGATTGTTTGAAATCCTTCGTATGCTCAAGGTTGGAGCAAGATGTGGTAATGGGTCGTGTGTACCCAATCGTTGGTAAAGTCTACCTTTGGTAGCATTGTACGTTTGTACGAGTGTGATATAGGAACGTGGTTCCAAGAGGGGGAGTCGCATTTCCGCACGAGGAAGTTTTAGTGTGATATTTCGGATGATGTTTTTGGTAGATCCGGAAATTTCGTTGAGACCTAGTTTTGGTCAACTTGTGGTAGAGTACAATTTTGGTTAAATTGTACTTATGATATTGGATTGGAATTACCACTGAGGTGGTAATGTGGTAAATCTCGTTGAGAGATAATGGACGTGTTTGGTGAGCAAGGTGAAATCCTTCGGTTAAGGGAGGTGTGTGTCGGATTCTCTTTTGGGGAATCATTGTTTGGTACCTATGTTTGATATAGGTGGTTCTTGCTCGATTGTGGGGATGGTTAGTGGTATCCGTTAGGATTCACTATAGTGTAGCAGGGCGCGATGTTGCACTACTCGTTGTTTGAGGCCGAAAGTGCGTATGTGATCGATGAAGCATGATCTTTAGGGTCCGCTGACTTCATCGTGGTATTGATGATTAATGAAGCATGATCTTCGGGTCCGCTGACTTCATTATGGTATGGTTGATTGATGAAGCATGATCTTTAGGGTCCGCTGACTTCATCATGGGAGTACGTGATTGGTGGAGCATGACTTTCGGGGTCCGCTGACTTCATCATGAGCGTGGTGTTATATCGGTGAAGCATGATCTTCGGGTCCGCTGACTTCATCCGGTGTTGAGATTGGTGAAGCATGATCTTCGGGTCCGCTGACTTCATCATGGTTGTGAATCGCGTGTGTTTTCGGATTCACGATGACGCGTGTGGTTTCGGTCATCTTATCAAATGAATCTCGTGTAGTTCGGATTCATGGTGACTCGTGTAGTTCGGTCATCTTATTGAGGTAGTAATCTCGTGTGGTTTCGGATTACTAAGGCTCGTGTAGTTCGGCCAACCTCGATGTTGTGGAAGTGAATCTCGTGTAGTTCGGATTCACAAATGACTCGTGTGGTTTCGGTCATTGTATTGAGGAGTGAGTCTCGTGTAGTTCGGATTCACAAATGACTCGTGTAGTTCGGTCATTCCTCCGGGATAGTGACTCTCGTGTAGTTCGGATTCACTATGGCGCGTGTAGTTCGGCCATTCCCGATTGTTGTTGTGGTGAAGGTAGTGAGTCGCGTGTAGTTCGGATTCACTAAGGCGCGTGTGTTTTCGGCCAGCCTTCGTGTTGTGTGATCTGTCGGTTGTTTTATACACCGATGGTGGGGTCGTGAGGACCATGTTGTGTGATTAGTGATGCGATAGCCGTGTTTCGCTCACATGTTGTTACGGGTGTGACGAAAGTCGATTTTGTACACCTTGGTTTAGCGTTGCCATCATCGTTTTGGACGTTATCGGTTTTAGCCGTTTGTTATGATGTTACGGTAGTTGCGCTTTGGTCGTATTGCGCACTACAAGGGATGTTAGTGGTTGGTGTTGTCCGTAAGGATTCGTTTGGTTCGTTCTTCATCGTTTCGGGTTGTTGACCTTAGGTTGAGACTTGGTTGCTTTTAGCGTTGTACTTGGTAATAGTACGCTAAGGGATTGATATCTCGGTATGAGATTGGTTGAGTTTTCCCGATGTTAGGGAATGAGCATGGTTTTAGTGCTCGGATGGTGATTTGAATAAATCGCGGGTGACGATTTAGTTGTGGAAGGCGATTCGTTGGGAAGGAATTGCTTAGGAAAGTCGGATTGGGACTTATGTCGAGGACCGTAGGGTGAGGTCCGCTTGGTTAAGTGATGAGGATCACGAGGACGTGATCGAGTTTAAGTGGGGGAGAGTTGTAAGACCCGAATATTTATCTTGCTTGTTTGTGTATTAAGACGTTCGAGATTGGGTTTCGCGGATTATTTATATAAAGTTTAAAATGCAAAAGAATCTGTTTCAGTTAGGTCGCGCGCCGCGCGGGGATTCGGCGCGCCGCGCCGTTTGCTGCTGACAGAATCCCTTGTTTTTAATTGGTTTAAATGAAGGGCAAATGGGTAATTTCACTTGAGGCCGGATTTGTGAGGCTTATGAGCTAGTTTGGATCAGTTTTGGATCCCATTCACATCCACTCATCATCTTCATCCATTTTAGAGAGAGAGTAAGAGTTTAGAGAGAGATTGGAGGTTTTGGTGAGGAAGAAGCTCGAATCGTTCTAAGTCTCGGGTTTTAAAGTTGTTCCTTTCGTTCTCGGCTACACGGTGATAGTATTGGTAAGCTCAAACTCCGAATTTCAATTATTTAATTTGATATTCAAGTTAGGGTTTTGAGTTAATTAGTTGTAAAACCCTTTTATGTGATGAAATGGATTTATGGTGACTAGTTATTCTTGTCACTTGGCGGGTTTTGGGTTGATTGACGATTTGGCCTTGATTAGGCTTTAATCTTGGGATTTATCACTTGGATTAGTGATTATGGAAGTGTTGAAACCTATTTAGGGTTAATTGATTGACTAACTTTGACTTTGGGTCAAATTAGGGTTTGGTGGTGATTATGACCCATTTGGTGACTTAATGAGGTTTACGAACTTAAAATGGATTAAGTTGAAGTATAAGTCCGAGTTAAATGTGTTTTGGTGTCAAAACTTATAAAGGACGAGATTTTGACCTTTATGGGTCAAAATTAGGGTTTAAGTGTCTAAATGGGTATGACACGTGTTTGACACTTGAGTTCGGGTTTAATTGGCTTATTAGGACCATTCTCACTTGTGTTAGTGATTATTGGTTAGTTCGGGCACGGTTTGTGCTTGGAAGTGCAATTGGGTCGAAATTGCACTAAGTGTTGAATTGGGTTGGTTTGTAAATCCATCCTAATTGTATTGTTGTAATTGTGATAATGGAATAGGTATTTTCCATTGGCGAGTTGCGGATTTCTTGGAAGCTTTCTTCAAGACTTCAAGGTGAGTGATATTATCCTATGTACATATGTATGTGTAGGATGGGTGCGGGTCGGGTGAAGTGAATCTCGGCTATAGAGCTCACTTCACGTGTAGGTGGACTTGATGGACTTTTGTATAAGTCCAATTGGCACGGTTGTGCGTTTTGGTTGACCATCTTTGGCGAAGTACACGTTCGCGTGTACATTATCACACGTGATTGTGATTTGGATGTTGTGGCCCCGATGTGGTGGATTATATAATCCCGTGACCGTGGGTTTGCGTTGGAGAAGTGAATCGCGTGTGGTTTCGGATTCACGATGACGCGTGTAGTTTCGGTCATCTTATCGAATGAATCTCGTGTAGTTCGGATTCATGGTGACTCGTGTAGTTCGGTCATCTTATTGAGGTAGTAATCTCGTGTGGTTTCGGATTACTAAGGCTCGTGTAGTTCGGCCAACCTCGATGTTGTGAAGATAGTAATCTCGTGTGGTTTCGGATTACTAAGGCTCGTGTAGTTCGGCCAATCTTCATTGTGGTATTTGGTTCTCGGTATTGGGTTAAGGTGTTAACCTTGTTCGTTTATATTGTTATATATATTAATGTATTGTTGTGTTGTAGCTAACCCTCCGGGTGTAGCTATTTGGAGATGTTCACTTTGTCGTTGGTGGACTCATATTTGTTGTTGTACCTTTAGCTTGATGCTTAGAGATTGTACGGTATGCTTAGTGTAGTTGCTTTATATTTGGATGCTACGGTATGCGGTATTTGTTTGTGTGGCGTATTCATTTTATACATATATATGTATGTAGTATATTATCATTCACTAAGCGTTAGCTTACCCTCTCGTTGTTGACTCTTTTTATAGATTGCATGCGGATGGTGGCTCGGGTAAGCGCGAGGATTAGAGGACTTGCATAGTTTGCGTAGAAGGCTTGCTTTTGGATTTATTAGGATTGGGTAGTGTATCCCCAATCGCCATGCTCGGCTTTGTTTTGTATTAAGAGTCTTATGGTTTAAAATTGTATTTTTATACTTAAAGGGTAATTTGGGCACGTGTGGGCCCCACTTTGTGAAACTCGCTCAAACCTTAGTTATGTGCTAGTTTTACATATATTAATGTACGGTTAAAAGCGTTTTGGCTAAATATGTCGGGAACTAGTCAAACATTTTCGTTAAATTGACTTCCGGGGACAGCGGGCTGTCCAGGTGATTCGGCGCGCCGCGCGCCCACCTGGCGCGCCGCGCAAATGAACTGCACAAGAAATTTTTTTTTTTGTTTGAAATCTCGCCGTGTTTGGTCGGTTACGGTTTGGGTTGTTACATTAATATTAATATTAAATATTAATGTTTGTATTATAAATATTAATATGTTCCATTACATATTCAATAAACTAATACATATATATTATACAGATAATTACAGTTATATATAAATGCATATATATACACGAAATACATATATATTTATATATAATTGCATAAACAGATATATAAATATATAAACACCGTATATACATATATAAACACAGAAGGGAACGTATTCTGTTTCCAATCCTTTTCGAGCTGTAGTCGATTGTTTTTCTTCGTACAAATCAGAATCTAAAACAATAGAATGAATCCAAATTCAGTTGAATATCACAATCAATTTATCTTATTTTCTTTGTTCTCTGTTCTTTCTTCCATTTTCCTGTCGACCCAATTGTTGATACAAGACAAGATTTAACGAATCTGGTACTATATTAATATCTTTCTTACATTCTATATAAGAGTATACTCGATTCAGTAGAAAGAAAAGAAAAGAAAAATCAAATAAATATATAAAGAAACCGTTCTTAAACTTATTTTATCATCACCCCGAATTCGAATTCCATCAATGTACACCTTCACCACTTTGTTCATGAGCTATCACCTTATCCTTCGGTTATGTTGTTGTCGACAAACACCCACTGCCATATATGATCACGATTATTTTTCACCCTGTAAACAACCGAACCCATGAACACTATATCACCTTATCACCATAAAATGTATCGAAGCAAGAACCGGAACCAAACCCATTTTTGAAAATTCATTTAATCACCTTCCACATCTACTAAATTATCGATTCAAACCCAACCCAAAAACTGAACCCTTCGTTGTTGCTACTACGTACCGCTTTTGCTATATTGATTTCTTTCTGTTTTCTGTGTGAACAAACAGCCTTGCTGCAACAACTACTCGTTACCTCTTCCTTTTACTTTCCTATCACGATGATCAAATAACCCAACACCATTAAAACCTTTTATACCACCATCCGTTATTATTGTTTTGTCTTCCTGAACTGAGCAACTGCAGCTACTGCAGCTGCTATAATCTTCTGCCACGCTATTTCTTCTGCTGTACATCAAATTCTACTCGAGATCACCGCCAAAACCATACGGTTCTCTCTTCTGTTTCCTATAGTTGTTTCTATTCTCCATTATTTAAAGGATAAAGGCATTAAATGATGAAAAAGCTAAAGTAGGAAAGGTGAAATGGACGTGCAAATTGTTAGTGCTACTACTTTTTCTTTTTTCTTTTTTGCCGAAAGTACCAAACAACTCCCACTTGATGTTTAAGATAAAGATTAGGATAATGAATGATTGAGGATTACGTGCTTGTTGTGTCAAGAATAAGATTAGGGAATATACATTTAATTAATATTGTTATTCATATGGGTTGAGGGGAAGTTAGATGAGCCAACGATACCCACACATATCCATTTTATTAATTACCGGGTCATAAATGGGCTAAAAAGATTTTTCATCTTGGGCCGGGATCCTTTTTGTTGTTGGGCTGAGATATTAGATAGTATAGGTACATGTTGAGTTGATAATAACCGATAAATAATGATGGTACGTGACAATCAAAGCTTAAGTGATGATGTTGAATCATATATGATGATGAGAGGTGATACTAGATGATGGATACATGATGATAATAGTATGACTATGATAATCACGAAGAGGAAGTTAAAGAATGACGAGGATGATGTACATAGAGATGATAATATGATGATGAATAATTGATGATGATGTCGTGATAATTTAGGATGATGTTCAGATGATGATGATGTTGGATCATGATGAAAAGAGGTTTTGTTAAAAGGAAACAATCGAACATAGGTTTAATTATTTATTTCGGGGTACAAATTACAAAAACCGGAAATGGATTGATGGTGTGGGGTGTTATTGGGTTAGCGGGAGGTCGCGGGTTCAAACCCGGACTTGGACATTTTTATTTAGGGCTACTCCTTTGAGGTAGTTTACTTATTACTCATTATTATTATTATTATTATTATTATTATTATTATTATTATTATTATTATTATTATTATTATTATTATTATTATTTAAAACATGATGAATATAATTAAGAATATAGTTTAATTATAATATGAAGATTATGATACACGAATGAGTATGAGATGAATATAGAACGATCATGATAGTTTATGATGTTAATGATGGAATAACATAATGATGATGATGATTAAAGGATATAAATCTCATTAAAAAATTTATTATTATTATTATTATTATTATTATTATTATTATTATTATTATTATTATTATTATTATTATTATTATTATTATTATTATTATTATTATTAATATATTTATTATTATTATTACTATTATTAAATTTATCATTTTATTATTATTATTATTATCATTATTAATGTAAGTAGCATTATTATTGAAACTAACATTATTAAAAATTATCACTATTATTATTATTATTAGAATTATCATTATTTTTATCATTATTATTTTTATTATCATTATTTCTTACAAAAATATTATTATTTTTATCATTATTATTATTAGTATTATTAATATATCAAATAAAGATTTTTCATATAAAAATATATTATTAACATAAAACATAACAATAATAATGTTTTTGCAATAAATATTATTTATCTATTCAATGTATATAATAAATAAAGATAGTTAATTTAGTTATTAATGAAACGTACAAGTTACTAAAATAACAATTAATAATAATACCTAAATTTATTCGATTACCATTATATGTGTTAATATATATACAAATGATATAGGTTCGTGAATCCGAGGCCAACCCTGCATTGTTCAGTATCGTCGTATGAATATTTTTACTACAAAATATCATATTGTGAGTTTCATTTGCTCCCCTTTTAAATGCTTTTGCAATATATATTTTTGGGACTGAGAATACATGCGCTGCTTTTATAACTGTTTTACGAAATAGACACAAGTAATTGAAACTACATTATATGATTGAATGATCGAAATCGAATATGCCCCTTTTTAGTCTGGTAATCTAAGAATTATTGAAAAGACATCCTAATTGACGCGAATCCTAAAGATAGATCTATGGGCATTAACAAGCCCCAGTCAGAGAATTTGAACTGCTTTAGTACTTCGAATTTATCATGTCCGAAGGGAGTTCCGGAATGATGGGGATATTCTATATGCATCTTGTTAAGGTCGATTAACAGGTATTCAATCCATATGAATGATTTTTGTCTCTATGAATGGGACGTATATTTATGAGAAATGGAAATGAAAATCTTGTGGTCTATTAAAATTATGGAAATGATTGATTATGATAAACTAATGAACTCACCAACCTTTTGGTTGACACTTTAAAGCATGTTTATTCTCAGGTATGAAAGAAATCTTCCGTTGTGCATTTGATCATTTTTAGAGATATTACTTGGAGTCATTCGTGGTATATTTCAAAAGACGTTGCATTCGAGTCGTTGAGTTCATCAAGAATATTATTAAGTCATTTATAGTTGAATATATTATGAAATGGTATGCATGCCGTCAAGTTTCGAAGTGATGGAAGTTTGTCTTTTAAAAACGAATGCAATGTTTGTAAAATATTTCATTTAGAGGTCAAGTACCTCGCAATGAAATCAATTATTATGTAACGTTTATAATCGATATGAACGGGGCATTTCAATCACGAGTCATTAGAACTTTGGTATGACCTACTATAATATAACCACGTTGATCGAGTGTCGTTATATTATACTAACTCATACCTTCATTTCCACATCACTCCATAGATTCAAGTTCGTGTAGTCGTGAAGATTTAAAATGAACAAAGTGTAACGACGTCTCTAACGTGACTCGTATCAAATCGAAAGAATTTGTGCAACTCTGAAGAAGCGTTTCCCGAGGGAAGTGTATAAATGGTTGTTCACGTCAATGCGGTTTAAGTCAAACAATAAAGTCTTTAGGTACGAAAAGGGTAACGAATTATGATAACGAGTAGTACACAACCGTAGTGATAAGTAGTGATGACGATACTCACCTAGAGTAGTGTGGTAGTAACAAGAAGTGGTAGATAGTAAGGAACACCCGTGTAACATCGGTAGTGGTTAATGATTGCCATAGTAGTGGAAACTTTATAGTACTTGTGGATAGTAAGCTAGGACGGTGGTGAATAACAACATGGGAGACAGAGTTCCCGAACTAGTGTGACTAATGAAGTCGTCGTCCTCCTTACGCGTATGAATCATGAGATTACGTGTGTTACCAGAAAGTGGCAGAATGGATTCGTATGATGAAAGTTTGGTACCATTATGGAGTTCTCCTAAGAAAGATTCAAGTATAAATGCACAAGTAGTCAAGTAAGTGCTATCTATAGCAAATGCAAGTCAGAATGCAATGATTAACTATCCGGTTGTAGTATAGATTCACTAATGCGTCCTAATGACACTGTCAGACACACTAATGCACATCCTAGATCCCTACAACCAACGCTCTGATACCATCTGTGACGACCCGTCAAAATCGTCATTGACGGCGCCGTCAACTCAGGTCCCATAACGTGGTCATAGTCCCTAAATGAGATGCGTTTGACAAAAATTATGTCGCATTCATTTGAAACGTGTAAGACTTGCAAAGTTTAAGTTACCAAACGGTTCGACAACATGTATAAGTTTACAAAAGTTATAAAGTATAATTGAAATAACTTGCGACATAATATAAGTTGAAAATCAAGAATGCTATCAATAGCGTATGCATGTAAACATTAAGTTTAAATCCCAAGGTGCTATCACTAGCGTATGCATGTATGCTTGACTCCAAGCAAGTAATCAAAGTGTGCGGAAGCATGTATCAAGTAGCCAAGTATGAACATGAGAAACATATAGGAAAACTGTCAACGAAAAACGTTGGTGAAATCATAGGTGTATTTGTAAACGTTGTTTTTGAACCACAAGATTTAGTATTTCCATAAAGTTGATTTTCCAAATCGTTTGCATTCCAAAAGTACATTCGCGAGCACCCAATTATCAAACTTAACTGTTTTGTACCCTATTACGTAGTGTTAGAATATACACTATACTCGAAAATATATTTCATCCGCTAACGGTAGTGAACCGTCCGAATGAGGGCTCGTCAAGCTCGTGTGATCACATAACATAAGTTCACGTTTACACCCTGAAAGTGTAACTAATGATAATTGAATTGAGGCTTTTTGTTCTAACTCGCTGTGGAATGTTTGTTGTCGTACTTGTGTTCAAAGCATAAAAGTATGATACGTATATGTTTCTCATCCCATGATTTAAAAGTATAAAAGTTGTTAAAAAGATGGGACTATGATCTCACCTCGAGGGCACGAGTATAAAGGTACTTCACAAAGTAAACGTGTGCATGAAAGTAGCTTAGCCTTGACCTAAACAAGTAAGTTGTATCAATTAACCGGTTACGACACAAGGTCGGGCGAAATGTGTTCAATTAGTCCTATGGCTCGTTACCAAGGTTGTAAAAGTCGCGAGTCGGGGACGCATCGGTCGAGACCTAAAAAGGTTGCGTCGGCCGAGTCGGTGACGCGTCGGTGACGCATCGGTCGCTGACCAACGTTGACTTTATTAATAATTTCTTAAATATATATTTATATATGTATAAAATAGTTGATTTTGTACCATGAATTTCTTAAATAAGAACTTGAATTTAAATACAATCAAACTTCAAACTCAATTAATATTGCCAAGTACATAATCACTAAGGACACGGAGAAAAGAGCGGCCCAAAAAATGAAAACAAACCCTAATTTTAAAACATATCACATCTTGACGAAAATTTGACTGATTTTGACCGTTTTTGACCAACTTTGACCGTCTTTGACAGACTTTGATCGAACTTTTAGCTTTGACCGTCTTTTGAGCCATTTTCAGAAAAAACGGGACGGAGAACCCAAAAAAACGACGCATCGTCCGACGCGTCGGCCAAGTCGGCCGACTTTTACAACACTGCTCGTTACGACTCGAATATATAGCATGTGAATCACGTTGTCAAGTTTCATGCAAGATATAAGTATAAAAGCACGTTAGGAGGATTGCATAAGTGTTTGGTTAAGTTTGACTAAAAGTCAAACTTTGGTCAAAGTCAACTAAAAAGTCAACACGTTCGGGTCGGGTCTGGGACTATTTTTCTGAGCTAATTTATCATATATAAGCATGTTAGAACAAATTACATGTTAATCGGAGGTGCGTAGCATAGTTAGAATTTTTCGTAAAAATGCAAAGTTGAACAGCCCCTGAACACGGCAAATGTCGCGCCGCGACATAGGTGGGCCGCGCCGCGGCCATACACGGGAGCTGATCCCTGGGCTGCTTCAAATGTTCAAGTCTCGAACCGAAAATCACCAATTCACAAATAACGAACCCTAAACAATTAAAACATGTATCTTATATCGTTGGAAAGGTATTTTGACGAGAAATACAACTAAGCACATATCATCAATCAAATTCATCATTTTCAATAACCAAAACCTCGTCGAATGATCATTTTATAACGTTTCAAGCTCACAATTGCAAACGGTGATTCGGGAATCCAATTTACGCATACGATATGCCGTTTCGAAGGTAATTAAACATACATTGCAACTAAACACTTACTAACAACATTAACAAGCATTCAATGCATCAAAAGTTCGTTTTAAGTCTATCAAACCCTAACCAAAAATCATAAAATCAACAATCATGTTAATGAAGTCTTTCCAAGTCAACCTATATACCAAAATGTAGCTAGTGATGCTAGTAATACATTTAATACATGAACTTTAACATAATAACAACATTTAATCATCCAAAACTCAAGATTAAACACACCCATTTCAAGTTCATGCTAGTTCATGCAAAATAACAAGATCGAGCAAATAAATCACATTTTCATGCTAGACTTGAGCCATAGACACTAATTAACACCATTTCAAGTCTATAAAACGAATTTAGAGAAATCTAGAGTTATTAGAAACCTTACCCCAAGTAGTGAAATTGTTACCAAATTAAAGAGGATGAAGAGAGGATCACGAATATGTAATTTGTTTTGATGTTTGCTTGCTAGATCCGATTTAGATGATGAATGAATGATTTGGGAGTTTGAGGGTAAAAATGGAAGTAGTAAAGAGAGAAAGAAAGAAAATGGGTGGTGAATGAATGAGTGGTGGGGAGGTAGGTTGACTAGTTGACCTAGTCAACTAGTTTGCCCACTTGGCGACTTCAGTCCCTCGAGTTTAAAGCGGGTGCGTGAATTAACCAAACGAATTAATTTAAATATGCGAGAATAAACGAGAGATATTATAATCGAATAACGGAAATATTAAGAACGTTAGTTTACGCAAGATAAGAATTTAGATAACGGAAGATATTATCTAAAAAAAATACGGTGTTAAAATAAATTTAACGAAAAAAGGCGGGATGTTACACCCTACATCCCTACAACACTAGATTCATTGAATCTAGACAAAGTCCATTTTTTATCATATAACCAAATCCCATTAAACCAAATTCAGGACACCTATGAACCAGATCCAACCCGTCAGCAAGCTGACCCGACCCAGCAACCCGGATCCAACAACCCAGGATCCGAACCAATCCTTATCCAAATTAATAGTTAACACTGCTAGTCCCTCCAGTTAAATATTTTAACGGCAGTTAAACCCTAGGGACCACCAATGCAAAATTTTGAAAACTTTTTCAATATTTTTATTTTTAGTCCCTTAACTTTTCGAAAAATATATTTTCAGCCCCGATATAAATATATTTGAAGCTTGATCAAGGACGAGTCGATAGGTAATATGATCCCGAATTAGAACCAACAACCATCTTTACACCATTGTCACAACTTCCATTGCAAAATGGGCCACAAGGCCCACAAACACAACCCAATCCAATCACAAAAATCACGGCCCAATTCAGAAGGAATTATTTCAACACTTGGATAGTAATTTTGTGATAAAATGAAACATTACAAAATTTATCACAGCTCGACTTTTATTAAACTAGTAAAAAATATGTGGTACTATACTACAGTCATGGGAGGCCCGGAGGGGGAACAAAGTGATCAACCGCTCGGGGCCTAGGATTTCAGGTGCCCAGGATTTCATCGGCCCAGAATTTTTTATATATACAAATAAAATCGGAGATTTGAGAATCATGGAACTAGGGAAACACAACTGAATCAGTGAAGGGGAAACACAATAGGCCCGAAAACAATAATCAAAAATCTAAAATATAAATTAAAACCAACTAGCATTCTAGCAAGGCCAAAATGAGCATATTTTTAAATAGATTATATTATTCGTTGGTGTCTAAAAACTTTTTTAAATAGCTTATATAAAGCTTTGGAGCCTTTTTTCAACTCGTTCTGGACAATTCAATTTTCGGGATCGGCCCTGACTATAGTACTATGTATAGCTGCATCTATAAGACTATAACGTACTACACGTCTAGAATCCTTTAGTTGGATTCATAGCTCTGCATATAAAATCCTCTATCCGCCAATGTAACCACTTTTGTATGGTCCAAAGTGGACTTAATTAACTGATAAAACAATTGCTAGTATAATTTTAGGAGGAATATTCATTCGAGTCCATAAATTAAGTTGAGATTCAAGGGACCAATGAGAGCGCGACATGTGTCGTGAAAATCACATGTGATTGAAAAAAAAAGTCAAAAATTTTTTTTTTAAAAAAAAATTTTAAAATTTTTTTTTCGAAATTTAAAAAAAAAATTTTTTTTTTTTAATTTTTTTTTTTTTTTTTTACAATTACATGTGATTTACCTGCACAATCACATGTGATTGAATTGTACAATCACATGTGATTGGATTTGTCATGCATAATCACATGTGATTAGGTTTACAATCACATGTGATTGACATGTATAATCACATATGATTTTTAAAAGAAAAATTTCGAAAAAAAAAATTTGAAAAAAAAAAAATTCGAAAAAAATTTTCGAAAAAAAAATTTCAAAAAAAAAAAATTTTCAAATTTTTTTTCAATCACATGTGATTTTCACGCCACATGTCGCGTTCTAATTGGTTCCTTTGTTTTCAAGCAAATTTATGGATGCAAGTGATTACAACTCATAATTTTAGAGCCATAACTTATTTTAACATTATTTATTAAAGTATAATTTTAAGTAATTATAATTATAAAATCTAACCAAACGATCATCTATTTGCAAGAGCATATTCTAAACAATGAGTGTGAGTTTGTTAAATTCTCTTGACATAATAATGTAATTTTAGTTTAGGTTGTATATTTATATGTTCAAGATGGGTATTATTCTTCTTAGTCTATTACTAATATAGTTACTATTAATAGTTAAATTTTCATTCCTAGTAAATTTTTCTACGATGTCGACCCATTAAATATAGATATCTAACTTAATTAACTGATCATATAAAGTTACAAACCCCACTCGGAAATTTAACGTGCGTTTGGTTCCCTAATTTGTTTACACTGAGATTCAAATCCTATCTAGTTCTACACTTCTACCAACTTTCTCAAAACCAAACACAACCTTACAGTCAAATGACAAAAAATATATCGATTGAGCAGTATAAATTAGATTAGACCACCCCTAATCAGATTAAATTCACATAAGGGCCTCCTCATAAGTATCAGTTTCGAATTATAATCACATTATTATAATTGTATTGTAAATTGTAAATATTGCATCCAAGCAAATATGAGGACTCTTGTGGTTGTGACATTCAAGACTTGGTTCACTATATTGGCTTGTGTCATGACTGCTGGACTATTATATGGACTCATCATGGATGGTTTCTCTTCTTGTTTCGATTCACGCACAATTAGGTAAATAATACATACATGTTCTATATATTTTAATGTAGATATCTTATCCTATATCTTATATTTTATTTTTATTTTATTTATTATTCCCATTTATTCTATCCATATTTTACTTGTCCAGTTCGCATCTCTCGTGATTTAGCATTCATGTTAGACCAAGTTATAACATGAGAGCTAAATTGGTATCAGCACCACTAAACTCTGCCTGGAGGACTGACACACACTTAACCACCCGAACACACAAAAATCGCATAAACACACTCAGATGTTAGACATGTTAGATTAGACCGAAGTCCTTGTAGACGACGTTTCTAGGGATCTTAGGATGCTTGTGAATCGTTCTAGTGGCGGAAATCACTAGAACAATGTTAAACCACGAATTGGGTCGTGTCAGGGTCGAATTGGTCGAACCTAGGGTTGAATCTAGATTAGAACGACTCCTAAACGTAGTAATTCAGTGGTATTATGTTATATGGATCGTCTGAGACGAAAACTAAACGCTTAGGGTTTGTAGGATGTGTAACCTCGATCAAGAGGCTTTCACCCGTATATATACTGCAACCCAGACACAGTCGGTCGTGTGTGTGGACACACACGGTCGACTGTGTATGCAGTTTGACAAATTGATTTAGTTACTGTAATGACCCGCACTTTTTCGATCGTTCTATACTTATAAGATTAATATTTACATAAATTAAACCTTACCAACATGATAAGCAATCCAAATTATTGAGACTTATGTTTTTGAAATGAGTTTTACACAACGTTTGACCGTCTAGTTTGACCGATGATATCACGAACTATATAACATATGATAATTATACGTTTGTGTATATATATGTATATATACATATTTAACATGATCTAAGGATGTTTTAATATCTCATTTTGTATTAATAACAATAAGTTATAAGTATATTTTGAAACTACTAACTTAAGTTTTCAAAACGATAACCATACGTAACGTTATTTGACATAAATACTTATAACATATAATGTTTATACATATATCGTATATGTAATGTATTTAATCACTTTTAAAGACTTAAATACATAAAATAATATAAGTATATTCACAAAAGATAGCTATATTTGAATTCTCATTCCATTTTTCACAAGATTTTCTATACGTATATCTAGAGTATATGTACTCGTATCATACCTAGCTTCTATACGTATTTACTATTGGTATATACACATCAAATCACCACCAACCAGCCCTTGTTCAATGCCTTATGTATAAGGTAACTACTTTTGTTATCTAGTATGACAATTTCACATGATTAAAAGATTTTTTTCACAAAATTACAAACTTATACACCTTTTACACCACCATTTATACTTCATTCCATTTTCATTTTACTACACATTTCCTTTAACTAAAACACACTCTTAAGAAACTCCATAACCATTCAGCTAGTATCCATGAAGATCTAGCCATAAAAACATCACTTAAACACCATAAGAAAAACCTTACAAAAACACTTCAAGAATCCTTTCAAGAACACAAGTTTACTTCCAATCTTTCATCCAACTCCATCACTCTTTTGGTTCTAGGTCTTTACTCCTCTTTTACAGCAATCTTGTCCAAGTAACTTGAGGTAGTAACTATGTTCATAACCTTATTCGATTCATATATGTATAGCTATCTTATTTTGTGGTATAAAATTTTAACAACAAGAACATAGTTTGAATGTTTTCAAACTTGTTTGCAAATTAAATAGATCCTTCTAACTTAACTTTTAAAATACTTCAAGACCTGTAATATAACATAAATATATGCTAATTTAACAAGGTATAACTTGGTTTTTCAAAGAACACCTTAAAAACTGTTTTTACGACGTCGGAGTGCAACCGGGGGCTGTTTGGGGTTGGATAATTAAAAACCATCTTGAACTTTGAATTGGAGGTTTATATTCTGGAAAAATGATATTTCTTATGAATATGTTAACACATAAAAATTTCATGATTTAATTCAAAGTATAAGTGTTTTTAGAAAAATGGTCATTAAATGATATTTTTGTAACAAAAATGATTAACTTCATAAGTTTCACCAAAGTTTGACCTTTGACCTGTGATTTCGAATACAAACTAAGGTATTTACAGTTCATATTCTTAAAGAGGGACTCGATCCAAGGAAGTGGCAAGTTGAATCAACGAAAACGGAGTTGTAACGAAGAAACTATGACCAAAACGAGATCGGATATCTAAGACTAGTTTAGCTACGAAAATAATTGGAGAAAATTAAATAAATCACATCTTTTTAAAATAACATGATATTTTATATATATGTACTCATAATTTAATTTTATATGGTTCAGGATCACCCGTAAACAATACGAGAAGATTAATCATAAGATCCCATGATTGTACGCAACACGTCATTTGACAACACCGGTACTTTATGTACGCAACACGTCATTTGACAACACCGGTACCGTGGGTCAAGATTAATCTCGACCAATACATATACGATGGGGGTTTTTATTTATTTCATTGGGGGTTTATTAAACACCTAAAAATGAACCATTAAAATTGAATTACTAACATCGGACTGCTAACTACGGACTAAGAAATTATTAAAACTATTAAAAGTATAAAAGTATATATATGTGACGATTGTTTAAAATAGAAATATATTGACAAACTATATATGGATAGGTTCGTGATATCAACCGGAGACCAAGTCAAATTATATATATATATCTTCAAGACGAAAGTGAGTATATAGTCCCACTTTTAAACTCTAAATATTTCGGGATGAGAATACATGTATTTTATGTTTTACAATATGGACACAAGTAACTGAAAAATATATTCTACGTTGAGTTGTACCACTGGCATACTTCCCTGTAGCTTGTTAACTAATATTTACAGCGGTATTGTAAACGCGAATCCTGTTGATAGATCTATCGGGCCTGACAACCCCAACCGGACTGGACGACCAGTATTCAACGGTTGCACAGTACTTCGTTTCGTGACTACACTTGGTACGGTGTAGTAAGATTTCATAATAAAGGGAATATGCGACGTGATTAAATGTTAAGTATGGCTACCAAGTGCTCAACCACTTAGAATATTTTTATTAAAATGTTTATATATGAAATCTTGTGGTCTATATTTATATCGCTGCCGGCATTAAACCTATATCTCAGCAACTTTATGTTGACGTTTTAAGCATGTCTATTCTCAGGTGATAATTAGAAGCTTCCGCTGCAACATGTTGAATTTAAGCAAGATCTTGAGTATGCATATTTGTGTCAAAAATAAAACTGCATATCCGAGGAATTGTAATGTAAAATATGCTAGAAATCGTATTGTTATCATCACATGTAAAGTTTGTAAGTCTAAGATTATCGCTAAACGATAATCATCTTTATGTTGTCTAAAGCTTGTACTAAAATAAGAATCATGGTTTGTAATGTATAATATATGCAGTTGATCTTTTAAAAATGTCGCATATAGAGGTCAATACCTCGCAATGAAATCATACGTTATCTAACACGTTCTTATGGTTAAGGACGGGTTATGACATGTGGTATCAGAGCGGTGGTCTTAGCGAACCAGGTTTGCATTAGTGTGTCTAACCGAGAAGTCGTTAGGATACATTAGTAAGTCTGGACTTTGACCGGGTCTGATTTAAAAACCATTGCTTATCATTGTTGGTTAAAATTTATATGTAAATATTATGTAGTACTAATGGGTTAGTTGTTGTGTGATAGATGTCGGGCTCAAAACTTGTCATCACGTTCAGCAACTCCGAACCAGAATCTTCAGATGGTGTTCCAGTCATTAACCTATCCGATGACGAAAATAATATCTTTGGGGAAGACTCACAAATACCGACTATAGAGAACCCGGAAAGTGAACCCGAGGAGGAAAGTGAACCCGAGGAGGAAAGTGAACCCGAGGAGGAAAGTGAACCCGAGGAAGAAATACAGGAAATTACAAAAGACGAGTTCGAACTAGGAAAGAAACGAAAGGCTAATGAATTAGAAAATTCAAATCCCGAGTTTAGTAAGGATGATGTGGCACCAACTCCACTAGACACTACCACCCCTATTCCCGCTATTCCTATTCGTTCTATCCCGGCATCCAGTTCTTCAGCCCCACAGCCAAAATATAGGCAGACAGCCAGGATAAGCGTTAAGCGATTCTTTGAACCTAAACGTCCTAGAAAATAGACCAAACGATGCGCTGCCGTATTAAACCATGGGATCATATAATGTTTTGTATAATATTATTAGTGTGGTTTGCTTAATGTTCGATGTAAGATAAGCATATGTAAAATAGTGAAGTGTGAAATGCAATAATTTTCCATGGTTAAGTATTATTTAGATGGTAGTAATTGATTCTGTACTAAGCTATTAAGTATGGACATTAACGGGTAGGTACTACCCTAGATATAATTATAAAACGCTAATAAGAAGAAAAGGCTTTTATAATAATACCTGGTTCATATTATTAATAAGCTATAATGTACTGTAAATATACACTACATCTATAATATTCCATGTGAATAATTATTTTCTTTTCATTCTTATAGAAGAATATGGCGCGATTGAACCGAATGATGGAACAAGAAATCCAGGAACTCATCAATCAGCGAGTGAACGACAGAATGTTATGGGTCGAGGCTGCAAGAGGTGCTGCAGTTAACCCAAATCCTCGTGTGGGGTGCACTTACAAAACTTTTCAAGCTTGTAAGCCCTCATCATTCAGTGGAACGGAAGGACCGATCGGTTTAACCCGGTGGATAGAAAAGATGGAGACTGTGTTTAAAATTAGTGGTTGTGTTGAAAAGGACATGACCAAGTATGCATCGTGCACTTTACAAGATAGTGCACTCACGTGGTGGAAAAATTATGTGAAGGCTGTAGGAGGAGATGTAGCTTATGATACTCCATGGGAAGAATTCAAAACAATGTTAATCAATGAATATTGTCCAAGAAACGAGGTTAGGAAGTTGGAAGATGAATTATGAAGTCTGAAGGTTGTTGGTACTGAAATCACCAACTACAATCAGCGATTTATGGAATTAGTTTTGCTATGTCCTGAATTGGTTCCAACCGAAGAACGGAAGATTGAAATGTACAAAGATGGTTTGCCCAAAAAGGTCAAGGCAAATGTTACAGCATCGAAACCTAAGACAATTCATGAAGCTATAACCATGGCAAACGAGCTAATGGATCAGGTCATCATGGATAAGAAAGCATCCAATACTGATGTGAAGGTATCAGGTAACAAAAGAAAGTGGAATGGAAATTATGATCGAGGTAACCAACAACAATCTTTTAAGAAACAAGAAACCACGCAAGGTGCATGTAGTGGTTCAAGCTTTGGTTACAAAGGACAAAATCCTTTATGTAACCGATGCCACAAACATCACTCTGGTTACTGTAATATGGTATGCAACAAATGTAATCGAAAGGGTCATCTTGCTGAAGATTGTAGGGCTCTCGTTACAAATACAAATGGTACCAAGACTCCTGCCACTAATGCAAATAGAACTGCTTTGGCTACTGTTACTTGTTATGGATGTGGGAAACAGGGTCATTATAAGAGCCAGTGCCCGAATCCAGAGAAGAATATCGGACATGCACGAGGGAGAGCATTTGTTATTAATGCTAGAGAGGTGTGTGAAGACCCGGAGCTTGTTACGGGTACGTTTACCATTAATAACTTATCAGCATCTATTATATTTGATACTGGTGCCGATAGAAGTTACGTGTGTAGAAATTTTTACACTAAATTGAATTGTTCATCATTACCTCTAGATGCTAAGTACATGATTGAGTTAGCTAATGGTAAACTAATTAAAGCCGATAAAATTTGTCGTGATTGTAAAATAAATTTAGCCGGAGAAACGTTTAAAATTGACTTGATACCCGTAGAATTAGGAAGTTTTGATGTAATAGTCGGCATGGACTGGATGTCCAAAATAGGAGCTGAATTTGTGTGCGCCAAGAAGGCAATTCGCATTCCTCGTAAGAATAAAACGCCAGTAATGATTTATGGAGAGAAGGGTAACTTAAAGCTAAAACTCATTAGTTATTTGAAAGCTCAAAAGTGCTTGAAGAAAGGGTGCTATGCTATCTTAGCACATGTTAATAAAGTCGAAAAGAAAGAAAAAGAGAAGTGCATCAATGACGTGCCTGTGGCAAGAGATTTTCCTGAAGTATTTCCGGAAGAGTTGCCGGGATTACCTCCATTTAGATCTGTAGAATTTCAAATAGATTTAGTACCAGGAGCTGCACCAGTGGCTCGTGCTCCATATAGACTTGCACCGTCCGAATTAAAAGAACTTCAAAGTCAGTTAAAAGAATTACTAGACTGTGGATTCATACGACCAAGCACTTCACCGTGGGGAGCTCCAATTTTGTTTGTTAAGAAGACAAATGGATCTTTTAGGATGTGTATAGATTATCGTGAATTAAATAAGTTAACTATCAAGAATCGGTATCCACTACCGAGAATTGATGACTTATTTGATCAACTGCAAGGATCATGTGTTTATTCGAAAATCGACCTAAGATCGGGTTATCATCAATTACGTGTCAAAGAAGAGGACATTCTGAAAACTGCTTTTCGGACACGTTATGGTCATTACGAATTTTTGGTCATGCCGTTTGGATTGACGAATGCGCCAGCTGTATTCATGGACCTCATGAATCGAGTTTGTAGTCCATATTTAGATAAGTTTGTTATCGTTTTCATTGATGATATTCTTATCTATTCCAAGAGTGAGCAAGAGCATGAACAGCATTTAAGGTTGATATTAGAGTTGTTGAGAAAAGAACAGCTATATGCTAAATTTTCTAAATGTGCTTTCTGGTTGAAAGAAGTGCAATTTCTTGGCCACGTTGTTAGTAGCAAAGGAATTCAGGTTGATCCAGCAAAAATTGAAGCCATTGAAAAATGGGAGACTCCTAAGACACCAATGCAGATACGCCAATTTTTGGGTTTAGCCGGTTATTATAGAAGGTTTATTCAAGATTTTTCCCGAATAGCTAAGCCGTTGACAGCGTTAACGCAAAAAGGGAAGAAATATGAATGGACCTCTGAGCAGGAGAGTGCATTTCAAATACTAAAGAAGAAGTTAACTACGGCGCCTATATTATCGTTACCAGAAGGGAACGATGATTTTGAAATATATTGTGACGCTTCGCGACAAGGTTTTGGTTGCGTTCTTATGCAACGGAAGAAAGTTATTGCATACGTATCCCGACAATTGAAGATTCACGAGCGGAATTATACGACGCATGATCTAGAATTGGGAGCAGTCGTGTTTGCATTGAAGATGTGGAGACACTACTTGTATGGGGTTAAATTCACTATGTTTACTGATCATAAAAGCCTTCAACATATTTTTGATCAGAAACAGCTGAACATGAGGCAACGTAGGTGGGTCGAGTTAATAAACGACTATGATTGTGAAATTCGTTATCATCCCGGGAAAGCGAATGTGGTGGCTGACGCATTAAGCAGAAAGGAACGAGAACCAATTCGAGTACGAGCGATGAACATAAAAATTCGCATGAATCTCAACTCACAAATCAAAGAAGTTCAACGAGAAGCACTTACTAAAGAAAACATAAGAAATGAAATAATGAAGAAGTATGAGAAGCAACTCGTTATACGGGAAGATGGAATTCGATATTTTGCAAATCGTATTTGGGTACCAAAGTTGGGTGGATTAAGGAAGTTGATATTGAACGAGGCACATAAGACAAGATACTCGATACATCCTGGAGTTGGAAAGATGTATCAAGATCTTAAGACACATTATTGGTGGCCTAACTTAAAGACAGACGTTGCAACATATGTTGAGGAGTGTTTAACTTGTTCCAAAGTCAAAGCAGAACACCAAAAGCTGTCAGGATTACTTCAACAACCAGAAATCCCAGAATGGAAATGGGATGGTATTACCATGGATTTCATCACGAAGTTACCAAAGACTGCCTGGGGATACGACACCATTTGGGTAATTGTTGATCGTCTTACCAAATCTGCACATTTCTTGCCTATAAAGGAAACGGATAGGATGGAGAAACTATTACGATTGTATATAAAGGAAATTGTTTCAAGGCATGGAATACCTATTTCCATTATATCTGATCGTGATAGTAGATTTACCTCAAAGTTCTGGCAATCACTACAGGAGGCACTAGGAACTCGTTTGGATATGAGTACCGCATATCATCCGCAAACGGACGGGCAGAGTGAAAGAACAATTCAGACTCTTGAAGACATGCTCAGGGCATGTGTGATCATTTTGGAAACGGGTGGGATAAGTATTTACCGTTAGCAGAATTCCCGTATAATAATAGTTATCATGCGAGCATTAAAGCTGCACCATTCGAAGCATTGTATGGAAGGAAGTGTAGATCTCCTATCTGTTGGAATGAAGTAGGAGATCGACAATTAACTGGTCCCGAGATCATACACGAAACGACTGAGAAGATAGTACAAATTAAGGAGAGATTGAAAACAGCCCGTAGTCGCCAAAAGAGCTACGCCGATGTCCGAAGGAAACCATTAGAGTTTCAGATCGGTGACATGGTTATGCTAAAGGTGTCACCTTGGAAAGGTGTGATACGTTTTGGAAAAAGGGGTAAACTGAACCCAAGGTACGTAGGCCCGTTCAAGATCATCGAACGCATTGGACCGGTAGCTTATCGACTCGAGTTACCGCAACAACTCGCCGGAGTACATAATACCTTTCACGTCTCGAACCTTAAGAAGTGTCTTGCAAAGGAAGACCTCACCATTCCTCTTGAAGAAATCCATGTCGACGAAAAACTACAATTCATCGAAGAACCAATCGAAATCATGGACCGTGAAGTTAAACAGCTCAAGCAGAGCAACATACCGATCGTTAAGGTTCGTTGGAATGCTCGAAGGGGTCCCGAGTTTACTTGGGAACGAGAGGATCAGATGAAACAAAAGTATCCACACTTGTTTCTCGATGACGGAAAATAGGTACAATTTTAAAATTTCGGGACGAAATTTATTTAACGGGTAGGTACTGTAATGACCCGCACTTTTTCGATCGTTCTATACTTATAAGATTAATATTTACATAAATTAAACCTTACCAACATGATAAGCAATCCAAATTATTGAGACTTATGTTTTTGAAATGAGTTTTACACAACGTTTGACCGTCTAGTTTGACCGATGATATCACGAACTATATAACATATGATAATTATACGTTTGTGTATATATATATATACATATTTAACATGATCTAAGGATGTTTTAATATCTCATTTTGTATTAATAACAATAAGTTATAAGTATATTTTGAAACTACTAACTTAAGTTTTCAAAACGATAACCATACGTAACGTTATTTGACATAAATACTTATAACATATAATGTTTATACATATATCGTATATGTAATGTATTTAATCACTTTTAAAGACTTAAATACATAAAATAATATAAGTATATTCACAAAAGATAGCTATATTTGAATTCTCATTCCATTTTTCACAAGATTTTCTATACGTATATCTAGAGTATATGTACTCGTATCATACCTAGCTTCTATACGTATTTACTATTGGTATATACACATCAAATCACCACCAACCAGCCCTTGTTCAATGCCTTATGTATAAGGTAACTACTTTTGTTATCTAGTATGACAATTTCACATGATTAAAAGATTTTTTTCACAAAATTACAAACTTATACACCTTTTACACCACCATTTATACTTCATTCCATTCTCATTTTACTACACATTTCCTTTAACTAAAACACACTCTTAAGAAACTCCATAACCATTCAGCTAGTATCCATGAAGATCTAGCCATAAAAACATCACTTAAACACCATAAGATAAACCTTACAAAAACACTTCAAGAATCCTTTCAAGAACACAAGTTTACTTCCAATCTTTCATCCAACTCCATCACTCTTTTGGTTCTAGGTCTTTACTCCTCTTTTACAGCAATCTTGTCCAAGTAACTTGAGGTAGTAACTATGTTCATAACCTTATTCGATTCATATATGTATAGCTATCTTATTTTGTGGTATAAAATTTTAACAACAAGAACATAGTTTGAATGTTTTCAAACTTGTTTGCAAATTAAATAGATCCTTCTAACTTAACTTTTAAAATACTTCAAGACCTGTAATATAACATAAATATATGCTAATTTAACAAGGTATAACTTGGTTTTTCAAAGAACACCTTAAAAACTGTTTTTACGACGTCGGAGTGCAACCGGGGGCTGTTTGGGGTTGGATAATTAAAAACCATCTTGAACTTTGAATTGGAGGTTTATATTCTGGAAAAATGATATTTCTTATGAATATGTTAACACATAAAAATTTCATGATTTAATTCAAAGTATAAGTGTTTTTAGAAAAATGGTCATTAAATGATATTTTTGTAACAAAAATGATTAACTTCATAAGTTTCACCAAAGTTTGACCTTTGACCTGTGATTTCGAATACAAACTAAGGTATTTACAGTTCATATTCTTAAAGAGGGACTCGATCCAAGGAAGTGGCAAGTTGAATCAACGAAAACGGAGTTGTAACGAAGAAACTATGACCAAAACGAGATCGGATATCTAAGACTAGTTTAGCTACGAAAATAATTGGAGAAAATTAAATAAATCACATCTTTTTAAAATAACATGATATTTTATATATATGTACTCATAATTTAATTTTATATGGTTCAGGATCACCCGTAAACAATACGAGAAGATTAATCATAAGATCCCATGATTGTACGCAACACGTCATTTGACAACACCGGTACTTTATGTACGCAACACGTCATTTGACAACACCGGTACCGTGGGTCAAGATTAATCTCGACCAATACATATACGATGGGGGGTTTTTATTTATTTCATTGGGGGTTTATTAAACACCTAAAAATGAACCATTAAAATTGAATTACTAACATCGGACTGCTAACTACGGACTAAGAAATTATTAAAACTATTAAAAGTATAAAAGTATATATATGTGACGATTGTTTAAAATAGAAATATATTGACAAACTATATATGGATAGGTTCGTGATATCAACCGGAGACCAAGTCAAATTATATATATATATCTTCAAGACGAAAGTGAGTATATAGTCCCACTTTTAAACTCTAAATATTTCGGGATGAGAATACATGTATTTTATGTTTTACAATATGGACACAAGTAACTGAAAAATATATTCTACGTTGAGTTGTACCACTGGCATACTTCCCTGTAGCTTGTTAACTAATATTTACAGCGGTATTGTAAACGCGAATCCTGTTGATAGATCTATCGGGCCTGACAACCCCAACCGGACTGGACGACCAGTATTCAACGGTTGCACAGTACTTCGTTTCGTGACTACACTTGGTACGGTGTAGTAAGATTTCATAATAAAGGGAATATGCGACGTGATTAAATGTTAAGTATGGCTACCAAGTGCTCAACCACTTAGAATATTTTTATTAAAATGTTTATATATGAAATCTTGTGGTCTATATTTATATCGCTGCCGGCATTAAACCTATATCTCACCAACTTTATGTTGACGTTTTAAGCATGTCTATTCTCAGGTGATAATTAGAAGCTTCCGCTGCAACATGTTGAATTTAAGCAAGATCTTGAGTATGCATATTTGTGTCAAAAATAAAACTGCATATCCGAGGAATTGTAATGTAAAATATGCTAGAAATCGTATTGTTATCATCACATGTAAAGTTTGTAAGTCTAAGATTATCGCTAAACGATAATCATCTTTATGTTGTCTAAAGGTTGTACTAAAATAAGAATCATGGTTTGTAATGTATAATATATGCAGTTGATCTTTTAAAAATGTCGCATATAGAGGTCAATACCTCGCAATGAAATCATACGTTATCTAACACGTTCTTATGGTTAAGGACGGGTTATGACAGTTACTATTAAAGCATATACACATATATAATCAATAGTCACAAAGTAGACGTTATTACATGATCGAATGTATTATACGATAGATCAACTCCAACTAGGGATTACATGCACCAACAACCCACATATTGAATTTGGCCTAACCTAATATGTGATACCATGTTAAATAATGAAATCCTGGTAAGGATTATAGTATTATCAATGCCATATATATAAAGATATAGATACAAGGTAACCCTAGAAAATCCTCACGAACCCAACCCAACAATCGGACTTAGGTCTACTATCATAATTCGTCTAACATTAAACACACACATACCTCTCTATGATGGCCATAACTATCACCTATAACCCATCGTAACTGTAGGATTGAACCCATACTAACATTAGGGTTCATGGTTCGGTTTCTTCGATTCGGTTTTGAATATTTTAGAGAAAAAACCGAAAACTAAAATCAAAAGTGAACCGACAACCGAAATTAAATTCGGTTCGATTAAACCCGAAAAAGAGAATCTAAACAAAATAATCATAACAAATCGAATTTAAATTCGACTTTTGATTTTAAAACCGGGTTTCCTTCTATGTGTGACGACCCGAAAATTTTCGATCAAATTTAAACTTAATCCTTATATGTTTCCGACACGATAAGCAAAGTTTGTATGTTGAGTCTCGAAAAATTTGGAACTATGTTCATATATTCAATTGACCCTTTGACTATTCCCGACAATTCACGAATAAATAGGTGTATATATATATATATATATATATATATATATATATATATATATATATATATATATATATATATATATATATATATATATATGACTTCTATATCAAATTAAGATTACATGTATATTGTAAAATTCATAAAATATATAAATATTAAATATTCTATACATTAGATAACTAGTAAAAGGATACAATTAATAAATTGTAATAGTAATATTTTAAATGTAATTACAAGTTAGAAATAAATGTTATAGTAATATTATTATTATTTTCAGTATTAATATCAAAATTAGTATTATCAATATAACATACAAACATGAAACTTGATATATATAATTTGTTATAATATTATTACTAATAATATTATTATCATTAATAATATAAATAATTATTATAATTAGTAAAGAATAATGATTATTATCATTAATTGTTATCATTCTTATTATCATCATTATCAGTATTATTATTTTTATTATTTTGGTGTTATTAATATTATAAACATTATTATTTCTATTATTATTATTATTATTATTATTATTATTATTATTATTATTATTATTATTTATTCCATTAATATTAGATATTAATATTTGTGTAATTAATATTATTATGCTCCTTAAACATTTAATATATAGGTATATTTATATACTTGATATAAAATTATATAAATACATACAAATATATACATATATATATATATAAAATATAGTTATATATATAAATACACACACACACACACACACACACACACACACACATATATATATATATATATATATATATATATATATATATATATATATATATATATATATATATATATATATATATATATATATATCTAGACTATATATAAAAAGAAAAGATATATATGTATATAGTACCGATACTGTATATTAATCCATATTATTATACATTCAAGAATCAAAATCAGATTTCCTTTCATTATCAAACTGTGTTTGATTGTCCTTCTGTTACTGAACTCGTACCAATCAGATATAGAACGAATCAATATGCGAACAAATTCTGTTTCATATCCCTTTCTACTTTTTATTTTTCTTGAATTAATTCTTTCCATCGAGTCTCATTGTTATAAAACAACCATTTCTTTTTCTTTGATGAAACACACAACCCACCTTACTCAAACGATCATAAACGTTGAACAATATCTTCACCCTCACCATCACTAACCACCGTACGTATTCTTTCTTCTATTTCTTTCATGTTTGTCGAGCACAATTCGTAACGATCATTACTTCTACAAGTCACTATTACTTTGCAGCTGAGAAACGTGGCCTATTGTTTCTGCCATTTTATTTTTCTGTCAAACTATCCATCAAACCATAAACATTCTATTTTCTGTTTCAGCTTTCGACCTAAACTGCACCATCATCACTTGAATCCTTGTTCCTGTTGCTGCACAATAATTGTTTCTGTTCCATTTTTTATTCGAGTAACATTCCATAATGTTGTAATTGATGTAAGTTTCTTATTCTTTCTTCATGTTCCTTTCTTCTTGACAAAACACCTTGCAAACCACCACCACACCCATTTAACTACCTTCCCTAAATCTCCATATCATTTTCTTCTTTCTGTCGAGTATATAAAGAATTGAAATGGGATAGAAAACATTACAACTTAAAGCTTATGCAACTTGGATATATAATGGTATTAAATGACACTTTAAACTAGTGGAACCAATCACTACTCATGGTCGACATTTTTGAAAGCATACATATATGGCATTTTAAAATTAGTCAAGTGGGACAAAGTTTACACAATCATGGTAGACAAAACCGAATTTAGGTACCGAATTGAATTCAATCAGTGGATTGATAGGTATAGTGGGGTCGTTATAAGGAAAACGAATCCTAAATGATTTAGTTGAGGCATAACCGAACTACCATATTCAACCCCTATTCTAGCTGATCACCTTATTAAGTCCACTTCTTGAAATCTCCATATATTAAACTAAATTGCTAGCGGGCTTAATTTATTCTCTTTGTTTTGACAACGGGCTAAACTCAATTTATATACTTAGGCTGCATCTAATTATAAGGGACTTACAAAATAGGTTTTGAGTTGGGCCGTGTTTGTTTATGTAGTTGGGCCAAGAACCGGTTTAGATTACCATGATATGTCGATAAAGATAATTGTGATGTTACAGTTACAATGATCTTAGGATTTATGATGTTAATGGTGATTCGGTGTATGATGATACATATACATAAACGATGCTGATTATGGTATGTATGTAACGACGTATGATGACGATATAAAAGATGATAACGATAAATGATTTATGAATATTATGATGTTTTATAATCATAATAATGATGGTGATGTTTCGATGTATGAAGATGATAAGTGATGTGGTAGTATTATGATGATGATGGAGATCGATCGTGATATATGATTGATGATGATGATTAGTGTAGGATGATGAAACTGTATGATGATAATATCATGATAATTATGATCGCGTATTATTCTGGTTAAACTCTTTCTACCGTTCAAAAAATACTAGATAAAAACCACAGGACTCCTTTTGCATTGGGCTTTCATTGGGCCAGTAATTGTTGTTGGGCTTGAGCGTATGAACGGGTTAATTGGAATTAAATCAAGAATTAAAATAGAAAAATAGAATAGGTGTAGCTGGTTAGGAGTGTTTGTGGGAAAGGAGAGGTCGCGGGTTCGAGTCCCGTCGTGAGCAGTTTATTTTGTTGCCTATTTTGAGGTAGTTACTTATAATAATAATAATAATAATAATAATAATAATAATAATAATAATAATAATAATAATAATAAATAAATAATAATAATAATAATAATAATAATAATAATAATAATAATAATAATAATAATAATAATAATAATAATAATTATTATTATTATTATTATTATTATTATTATTATTATTATTATTATTATTATTATTATTATTATTATTATTATTATTATTATTATTATTATTATTATTATTATGTTAGTTATTATTATCATGATTTTTACTAATTTAATTTACATTATTATGATTAAAATAAATATTATGAGTATTATTATATTTAGTATGAACATAAGTATTAATATTAAAGTTATTATTATTATTATCATTATTACTTTTATATTAACAATATTATCATAACAAATAAATATTTTCCATAAAAGAGTATATTTGTTACAACTACCCTAATATTTCATATAATTATATATATTAAGATTATTTATATAAATATCTACATATTACAAATTATTTATTTTTAATATAATATTAAACTATATAAATATTAACTATTTTAAATATATACAAATTAAATATATAAGATATATAATTTAAGATATAATATATAAATTTATTTGATTACGAATATATGTATTAATATACATATGAATGATATAGGTTCATGAATCCGAGGCCAACCCTACACTTGTTTAATGTCATCATATGTATTTTTACTACAAAATACGTATGGTGAGTTCATTTGATTCCCTTTTACTCTTTACATTTTTGGGACTGAGAATGTAGTGACCCGAACTTTTCTATGTTTATATATATTAAATGAAATTGTTATTTACATGATTAAGTGTTTCCAACATGTTAAGCAATCAAACTTGTTAAGACTTGATTAATTGAAATAGGTTTCATATAGACAATTGACCACCCAAGTTGACCGGTGATTCACGAACGTTAAAACTTGTAAAAACAATATGATGACATATATATGATTATATATATATTTAACATGATATTATGATAAGTAAGTATCTCATTAGGTATTTTAACAATGAGTTATATACATAAAATTGAGTTTATTGAATTAAGAAACTCGAAACGATATATATAACGATTATCGTTATAACAACGTCTTACTAAATACATATGAATCATATTAAGATATTGATACACTATGTTTAATCATGATAAATGATAAGTAAACATGTCATTAAGTGTATTAACAATGAACTACATATGTAAAAACAAGACTACTAACTTAATGATTTCGAAACGAGACATATATGTAACGATTATCGTTGTAACAACATTTAACTGTATATATATCATACTAAGATATATTAATATATCATAATATCATGATAATCTAATAATTTAACATCTCTTTAGATATAATAAACAATGGGTTAACAACATTTAACAAGATCGTTAACCTAAAGGTTTCAAAACAACATTTACATGTAACGACTAACGATGACTTAACGACTCAGTTAAAATGTATATACATGTAGTGTTTTAATATGTATTCATACACTTTTGAAAGACTTCAAGACACTTATCAAAATACTTCTACTTAACAAAAATGCTTACAATTACATCCTCGTTCAGTTTCATCAACAATTCTACTCGTATACACCCGTATTCATACTCGTACAATACACAGCTTTTAGATGTATGTACTATTGGTATATACACTCCAATGATCAGCTCTTAGCAGCCCATGTGAGTCACCTAACACATGTGGGAACCATCATTTGGCAACTAGCATGAAATATCTCATAAAATTACAAAAATATTAGTAATCATTCATGACTTATTTACATGTAAACAAAATTACACATCCTTTATATCTAATCCATATACCAACGACCAAAAACACCTACAAACACTTTCATTCTTCAATTTTCTTCATCTAATTGATCTCTCTCAAGTTCTATCTTCAAGTTCTGAGTGTTCTTCATAAATTCTATAAGTTCTAGTTTCATAAAATCAAGAATACTTCCAAGTTTGCTAGCTTACTTCCAATCTTGTAAAGTGATCATCCAACCTCAAGAAATCTTTCTTATTTATAGTAAGATATCTTTTTAATATAAGGTAATACTCATATTCAAACTTTGATTCAATTTCTATAACTATAACAATCTTATTTCGAGTGGAAATCTTACTTGAACTTGTTTTCGTGTCATGATTCTGCTTCAAGAACTTTCAAGCCATCCAAGGATCCTTGATAATGCTAAAAACGAACATATATTTCATAGCATTATCCTTCAAGAAAGACAAGCTTTTGGTTGCAATTGTTCTATTTACAAGTGATATTTGTTTAAATAATAAAAGGTAAAGTCAAAAGATAGATTCGACGAATTGAAGACGCAAATGACCAAAACGCCAAAAAGTACAAAGTACAATCAAAGTAGGTTCAAATTATTGATGAGAAACGTCTAAAAGTTAGAAGAGTACAAGATGCAAAACGCAAAGTACAAGATATTAAATTGTACGCAAGGACGTTCGAAAATCCGAAACCGGAACATGAACCAACTATCAACGCACGACGCAACGGACCGAAAATTACAAGTCAACGGAATACAAGAATATAATATAATATATATATAATTATATAAATTTATATATATTATATTATATATATTAATTAATTCAGCAGCCCACGTTTTGGAACGACGTGGAACAGTTTTTGGCTGCCATGCGATCGCATGGCCAGTATGCCCAAACAATATGCGATCGCATGGGAAGGAATCACAGGCCACATCTATAAATTCAGCGTTTTTCGGGCAAATTTTATACACACCTAATTCAATCTCTCTCTCTTTCACGATATATATATATATATATATATATATATATATATATATATATAATTTATAATTTTAATTTTAATTTAAGATTAATAATAATAAGGTTATGTTAGTGAATGTTGTAAGTGTGTAAGTCAAAATTCTGTCCGTGTAAAGCTATGCTATTATTAATCATTGTAAGTTATGTTCAACCTTTTTAAATTAATGTCTCGTAGCTAAGTTATTATTATGCTTATTTAAGCCAAAGTAATCATGATGTTGGGCTAAATATTAAAGACGGGGTAATTGGGCTTTGTACCATAATTGGGGTTTGGACAAAAGAACGACACTTGTGGAAATTAGACTATGGGCTATTAATGGACTTTATATCAACTAAACGATACCTCGTTAATTTAATATAAAGATTACAATTTGACGTATCTATATATAACCACATACGCTTAATCGGGTACGGTGGGCGGGATATCTATAAATACGAATTATCGTTCATTTAACCGGACACGGGGATGGATTAATAATCAATAGACTTATTGAAACAGGGGTGAATTACATACAAGGGTAATTGGTGTAATTGTTAACAAAGTAATAAAACCTTGGATTACACGCAGTCGATAACCTGGTGTATTCATTAAACAAAGTATTAAGACCTTGTTACAGTTCGAATCTCCAATTAGTTGGAATATTTGACTTCGGGTACAAGGATAATTTGACGAAGACTCTCGCACTTTATATTTATGACTGATGGACTATTATGGACAAAACCGTATGGACATATCGAATAATCCAGGACAAAGGACAATTAACCCATGGTAATAAATTAAAATCAACACGTCGAACATCATGATTACGGAAGTTTAAATAAGCATAATTCCTTTATTTCATATTTTATCGCACTTTTATTTACTGTCATTTTATTTATTGCACTTTTAATTATCGTACTTTTTAATTATCGCAATTTTATTTATCGCATTTTAATTATTGTCATTTACTTTACGCTTTAAATTAAGTTATATTTATTTTTAATATTTTACATTAGGTTTTAACTGCGACTAAAGTTTTAAAATCGACAAACCGGTCATTAAACGGTAAAAATCCCCTTTTTATAATAATAATAATACTACTTATATATATATATATATATATATATATATATATATATATATATATATATATATATATATATATATATATATATATATATATATATATATATTTATACAAATATAGTTTAAAAAAAATATAGCGTTAAACTTGGCTAGCTCCCTGTGGAACGAGTCGGACTTACTAAAAACTACACTACTGTATGATTAGGTACACTGCCTATAAGTGTTGTAGCAAGGTTTAGGTATATCCACTCTTTAAATAAATAAATAACTTGTGTAAAATTGTATCGTATTTATTAGTATTTCGTAGCAAAAATATAACTATTTCATATACACCTCTGCACACATCAAGTATTTTTGGCGCCGCTGCCGGGGACATCTTAAACGCCGAAAGCGAAACGCTATAATAATAAAAAAAGATTTTTATTAAGTTCTAATTTCTTTTTGTAAAAATACGTTTTAAATATTAAAAATACAAAAATATAAAAAGAAAAACAAAATATATATATTTTTAAGAGTTGTTCAAAATATATAAAATTATAAAGTATTTTTATTTCTATTTTAATTTTTAAATATAAGTTTTAATTAATTTATATAAATATTTTATTTTATATAAATATAAAAACAGAAGAAAAAAAAATATAAAAAGTTCTCGGGCCACAATACTGTAGCAGCCCAAGAACTAATCTGAAATCCAGGCCCATGCGATCGCATGAGTTGGACGCCTTAATTTCATGCAGTCGCATGACTGACTGTGACAGGCCACAAACCTAAGACAGCATTTATTACGCGTAAGTTTTATTTATTATTACTATTATTATTAACCCTAATTAGGGTTTAGATATTTAATTAGTTTTTAAATTTTAGTTTTAATTTATATTTAGTATTATTAAGTTATAATATTTTTATTTATTATATAAACTTAATACTTTTATAAAATAATAATATAAAAATAATATTTTTATAAAAATTGTATTTTTACAATTTTAAGTTTTATTTTTATATTTTATATCTTTTTATTCATAATATTTGTATTTTTATCGTTCGTAATTAGTTTTTAATCTAGTATTTTGCCGTAGAATTTTATATTTCTAGATTTTTAGGCTTTGCCGTAAAATCCCTTAAGTACTTTTTCTTTAGACTAATATTTAGGTGCTTTAGAATTTTGCGACGCTGTTTTAAGATTTTAGTACTTTTTAAGTTATTGCCGTTTTGGATTTAGAATTCCTTTAAGCTTTAATACCTTTAGACGTAAGTTTTAATTTTTAGTTTTTAGACTTTTAAGTTTCGACGCTGCATTTTATTATTTTTCGACCTTTTATTTTTTTTTCGACGTTTTTCGACGCGCTCTTTTTCTTTCTTATTTCTCGACGCTCTAGTTTTTAGGACATAGAATTTTCTATTTCTTCTCTAAAATTTCTTTAAACTTCAACGAAAAATTATTTTAAGCGGTTAAATTGATAGACATCCAAATTTTCTGCTTCGTATTAATAGTTGGATTTGTTAGTGGCTGAGTTGTGAGCTTCCGATTTAAAGGGTTCTGGCTCCCTGCTACATCTTTTGGCTATTCGAAACGTGAGCAAAAGCAGAAAAGTCTATTAATTTGATAACTTCTATAATTTTTATCTTTTATAACTAATAGGATATTCAGTGAATGCACCGAGCAAAACGTTCACCACCTTTTATACGTTCACCACCTGTAACTCGATCAAGACATCTAGCCAATATTGTCGCCGTTGATTTTTTTTAGAATCGTCATCCAGTCGACCAAGTACTCCAATTCAAATTTCCGATAATCCATTTTTTAAACCCGACCTCACAATTGAGAATTCGGAGGATATTCAGGGACAATTCAGAGATCCTGAACCATTAATCATTCCTCCTGAACCACAAATCACTCATCCAGAAATTGTCGAGGAAGAAACCATTAAGTCAGAATCCTCTAGTGATTCAGATTCAACAAATTCAATCATGGAAAATCTGGAACCTCTAAGTATGGAAGACCGAATGAGAGCTAAACGCACTTGCCAAGGTCATGCAATTACTCAACCAGACATTAATGCGCCAGAATATGAAATCAAAGGACAAATCTTACACATGGTAACTAATCAATGCCAATTTAGTGGTGCACCGAAGGAAGATCCAAACAAACATCTTCGTACCTTTAATAGGATCTGTACTCTATTTAAAATCCGAGAAGTGGAGGATGGACAGATCTATCTCATGTTATTTCCCTGGACTTTAAAGGGAGAAGCCAAAGATTGGTTAGAATCGTTACCTGAAGGGGCGATTGATACATGGGATGTTTTAGTTGAAAAATTTCTTAAACAATTCTTTCCGGCATCTAAATCCGTGAGACTTCAAGGAGAAATTGTTACGTTCACGTAAAAGCCAAATGAAACTCTATATGAAGCATGGACAAGATTTGAAAAGTTATTGAGAGGATGTTCGCAACATGGTTTAGACACATATCAAATAGTACAAATATTCTACCAAGGATGCGACATCACTACACGAAAAGACATCGATATAGCAGCTGGTGGTTCCATTATGAAGAAAACCGCAACTGAAGCTTACAAAATTAATGATAACACTGCTTCCTACTCACATGAGTGGCACCAAGAAAAAGATATCGTTAGATCATCTAAAGCAGCTAGAGCCGATTCTAGCCATGACTTTGATTCCATGTCTGCAAAGATAGATGCTGTCGAGAGACGAATGGAAAAGATGACTAAAGATATTCATTCAATACGAATTAGTTGTGAGAAGTGTGGAGGACCACATTTGACAAAAGATTGTCTCGGTATTGAACAAACAATGGAACAAAGAGAGAATGTTTCATATATAAACCAAAGGCCTGGAAATAATTATCAAAATAATTATCAACCGCCAAGACCAATCTACAATCAAAATCAGAATTATAACCGAAATGTTTCATACAACAACCAACAAGGTCCTAGCAATCAACAAGTATCCAATAATACTTACAATCAGCAAAGACCTATTTTTCAAAATAAACCACCACAAACTGATGATAAAAAGCTAAATTTAGAAGACATGATGTCAAAGCTAGTTGAATCTCAAACTCAATTTTTCACATCTCAGAAACAAACCAATGAACAAAATGCTCAAGCATTTAGAAATCAACAAGCTTCAATCCAAAATTTGGAACAAGAAGTAAGCAACCTAGCAAGGTTGATAGGTGAAAGAAAACCGGGAAGTCTACCTAGCGATACAAATGCTAACCCCCGAAATGAAACGGCTAAAGCCATTACCACGAGAAGTGGTATTACACTTAAACCACCTGAAATACCTGTAATTTCTGATGACGCTATTCCTACTCCACAGGCACCACAGCCTGAGCAAGATAAGAAAACAGAACCGGTAGTTGAAAAGGTTAATGAAGAAAACACAGTTAAGGCTAAACCTTATGTTAAACCATACCAACCACCACTTCCTTACCCGAGTAAAATGAGAAAAGAAAGACTTGAAGTCGAGCAATCCAAATTCTTGGATATGTTTAAACAAATAAATGTCAATCTTCCTTTCATTGATGTAATTTCAGGAATGCCAAGATATGCCAAATTCTTGAAAGATCTAATCACAAATAGAAAGAAAATGGAAGAACTCTCGACTGTTACTATGAATGCTAATTGTTCTGCAGTACTGTTGAATAAGATACCAGAAAAATTATCAGATCCAGGAAGTTTCACAATTCCATGTTTTCTGGGTAGTCTTAGTTCATAGAAGCATTGGCAGATTTAGATGCTAGTATAAATTTAATGCCGTATTCACTATACGCTAAACTAGACCTTGGAGAATTGAAACTAACACGAATAAACATACAACTAGCCGATCGATCAGTAAAATATCCTAGAGGGATAATGGAGAACATGCTAGTTAAAGTTGGTACTTTAGTATTTTCAGTAGATTTTGTTATTCTGGACATGGAAGAAGATTCTCGAGTTCCTCTCATATTAGGAAGACCATTCTTAAACACAGCTAAAGCAATAATAGACGTGTTTGGTAAGAAACTGACCCTAAGTATAGAGGACGAGAGTGTTACCTTTTCTGTTGATAGAGCCATGCAACAACCGCAATCTGCAGATGATACATGTTATTATATTCAAACTATAGATTCACATGCAGAATTGTTAGAAAAATTTCCAGAATTACAAGGAACAGGAGAATGTTCTTTAGGAGAAGGAACTGAACCAATTGATGAAGTTGAAATGTTAGCCGCACTCATGGCTAATAGATATGAACCAACAACAAAAGAAATTCAAATGCTAAAAGAGGAAGACAGATATCGATACAAATCATCGATAGAAGAACCACCGACATTAGAATTAAATCCACTTCCAAACCATTTGGAATATGCTTATTTACATGGTGAATCTGAATTACCTGTAATAATATCGTCTTCTCTTACTGAAAATGAAAAATCTCAACTCATTGATGTGCTAAAAGCTCATAAATCAGCTATTGCATGGAAAATTCATGACATTAAAGGCATAAGTCCTTCGTATTGCACACATAAAATCCTTATGGAAGAAGGTCATAAAACGTATGCGCAACTCCAACGAAGACTAAATCCTAATATGCAAGATGTTGTTAAGAAAAAATTATTAAACTGCTAGACGCAGGTTTAATTTATCCAATTTCTGATAGTCCATGGGTAAGTCCAGTTCAATGCGTACCTAAGAAGGGTGGCATGACTGTCATCACAAATGAGAAAAATGAGCTTATTCCTACTAAGACTATAACAGGATGGCGTGTTTGTATTGATTATAGAAAATTAAATGACGCCACCAGAAAAGATCACTTTCCCTTACCTTTCATTGATCAAATGTTGGAAAGATTAGCCGGGAACAGTTACTATTGTTTTCTTGACGGTTTCTTCAGATATTTTCAAATTCCAATAGCACCCGAGGATCAAGAGAAAACCACGTTCACGTACCCTTATGGTATTTTGCTTACAAACGCATGCCATTTGAACTTTGCAACGCCCCTGCAACCTTTCAAAGGTGCATGATGGCGATTTTTCACCACATGATAGAAGAATGCATGGAAGTTTTCATGGATGACTTTTCAGTCTTTGGTGATACATTTGAATCATGTCTAGTTAATCTTGAACGAATGCTTATTAGATGCGAACAATCAAATCTAGTTCTTAATTGGGAGAAATGCCATTTCATGGTTAAAGAAGGCATCGTTCTTGGTCATAAAATTTCAAATGAAGGAATTGAAGTGGATAGAGCTAAAGTAGATGTAATTGCTAAACTTCCACATCCCACCAATGTTAGAGGAGTTAGGAGTTTTCTAGGGCATGCCGGTTTTTACGGACGTTTCATAAAATATTTTTCTAAAATTGCCACTCCTATGAATAAACTCCTAGAAAAGGATGCTCCATTCATCTTTTCAGATGAATGCATCAAATCTTTTAATATTCTTAAAGAAAAACTCACTAATGCGCCAATCATGATAACTCCAAATTGGAATCTACCGTTTGAACACATGTGCGTTGCAAGTCATTTTGCAATGGGAGCCGTTTTAGGACAAAGGATTGAAAAACGATTTCAACCTATTTATTACGCTAGTAAGACGTTACAAGGAGCATAAACGAATTACACAACTACTGAAAAAGAACTCCTTGCTATTGTCTTTGCTTTTGACAAATTTCGTTCATATCTCGTTCTAGCTAAAATGGTGGTCTATACCGACCATTCTGCTCTTAGATACCTATTTTCAAAACAAGATGCCAAACCACGATTAATCCGTTGGATCTTACTCTTACAAGAGTTTGATATTGAAATCCAAGACAAAAAAGGAGCAAAAAATCTCGCAGCTGATCATCTTTCTCGTCTTGAAAATCCTGAATTAGAAGTTCTAAATGAATCGGCTATACAAGATAACTTTCCTGATGAATATCTAGTGAAGATAGATTATAATGAAATTCCATGGTTTACAGACTATGCAAACTACTTAGTATGTGGATTCCTTGAAAAAGGGTTGTCGTACCAAAAACGAAAGAAATTCTTTAGTGATATAAAAACTATTTCTGGGAAGATCCACATTTGTTTAAAAGTTGTACCGATGGAATAATACGCCGATGTGTATTCGAAGATGAAGCTAGTCAAATCTTAAACCATTGTCACACAAGACCAACAGGAGGGCATTATGGGCCTCAACTCACAGCAAGAAAAGTCTATGACGCTGGATTCTATTGGCCTACAATTTTTAAAGACGCACACCTTCTTTGTAAATCCTATGATGCTTGTCAAAGGGCCGGAAAAATAAGTCAACGTGATGAAATGCCACAAAATGTCATTCAAGTATGTGAAGTATTTGACGTTTGGGGTATTGACTTTATGGGTCCATTTCCAAAATCTCATAATAATCTCTACATTTTCGTTGCCATTGATTATGTATCTAAATGGGCGGAAGCACAAGCTCTCCCAACTAACGATGCACGAGTTGTAGTCAACTTCTTTAAACGTCTTTTTGCTAGGTTTGGAACACCGAAAGCTTTAATAAGTGATCGGGGTACTCATTTTTGTAATAATCAACTTGAGAAAGTTCTCAAAAGATATGGAGTAACTCATAAAATTTCAACAGCTTATCATAAAACAAGTGGACAAGTTGAAAATACTAAGCGAGCATTAAAACGTATTCTAGAGAAAACCGTAGGATCAAATCCGAAGGAATGGTCCATGAAATTAGAGGATGCACTCTGGGCTTTTAGAACAGCCTACAAAACTCCAATTGGAACCACACTTTTTAGACTCGTTTATGGAAAAGCATGTCACCTTCCAGTAGAAATTGAGCACAAAGCATTTTGGGCTTTGAAAACATGTAATCTTGATTTACATGAAGCCGGACATCTACGGTTAAGTCAATTAAACGAATTAGAAGAATTAAGACATGAAGCAAATGAAAATTCGTTAATCTATAAGGAAAGAACAAAGAAATGGCATGATAAAAGAATCAGAAGTTCAAAAGAATTTAAAGAAGGAGACAGAGTTCTTCTTTTCAATTCACGATTCAAGTTATTTCCTGGAAAATTGAAATCAAGATGGTCTGGACCATTCATAGTCAAAAGAGTTTTTCCATATGGAACAATAGAGTTGATAAATTCAAATGGGATTGAATTTAAAGTTAATGGTCACAGAGTTAAACATTACATACATGGTCCAATGGAAGTTGAAGATGAAGTTAATCACAATTTCAACACCACAGCTAACTAAGTGTGGGGAGAATCAAGTCTTTTAAGGATAATATATATTTATGTTAGAGTTAGATATTCTGTTTTCGTGTAGTTTCTGAGAATGGAATCCGAATGGTCTTTCCCTAGCAGACCCTAAAAAACTAGTCTTCTCCCTCCATTCTGAATTTTTATTTTTTTTAGATTTTACGAGATGAAGAATTCCTTTGATCTGAACCATGGTCTACTACTACACGCTATGATTACTAAACGTAATAATGACACACTCCCGAGTGAAGTGGTATCATTTATAAGAGGCAAAATGGACGAAGTGAGGAAAGAACTCGGAAAAGATCATCATAAGACACATTTTGATAAAGGAAAATCAAAATCCGCAACAAAAAGAAGAGCACGACACCTTGAAAGATGTCATAAATGCGGAAAATGGTCACACGAAGGTAAATGTTCAAACATATTCAAATACCGAATTTGTTACTCTATGCAGAGAAGGACCGTTCATATGTTTAGAAGAAAAGATATTGAAGAATCGAGGTTACGCTTATGTAGCTATGGAAAACCAAATCACACGACTCTCCTATGAGTCGGCTAAAGCAGGTCTCTGAGAATTCTATCTCATAGGTAAGTATGTACAGTTTTTATTTTTATTGCTTTTAACCTTTTGATAATAAACGCTAAATCGTTCACTATAAAGTATTAAATTGATATTCAATAAAATTAGGTATGCGTAACTGAAATTATTGATATCATACAAAAATTTATTACATCACTGCGAAATTTACCGTTTATTCTTAAGGTATAAATATCTTTAATTAATCAACCCAAAATATTTCAAAAATTCGTCAGGAGTAAAACTAGGTCATGGAACCGAAATTACTTTACCGAAAAGAAGGGCGTATATTTTTGTTAATTTTTGATTGATTAAAGTGGGATAAAAGACCAAAAAGATTTTTAATTTTAATCTTTACCATGTTTTTAAAATTAATATTATATTATTATGTAAATTTTTAAAATCAATATATTTAAGTTTTTAAATATTTTAAAAAAATTAATATTTTTAATATAAGTTTTTAAAATTAATGTATAAAAATATTAATGATATTTATATGAATTTTTAAATTTATGCATTTTACATTTAAGTTTGGTGTGAATTTTAAAACAAAAAAATTTACTTTATTTCATTAAGTTAAAAATTTGATATTTAAAATTCGTAGTGAGTTGAAAACTAGGTCGTTGAACCGAAATTACTTTACCCAAGGGAGGGACGAGAAATTTTATTCTCATTATTTTTAATCTTATTGAATTAAAGTATGCCAAAAACATAAAAAAAAAAAACCAAAAATCTTTGCTTTTAAAACGACGCTTAAAAAGTAACAAATTTTAAAACTTTGTCGAGAGATGGACTAGGACTAAGATCCGAAACGCCCTCATTCTTAAAGAAACAAAATTTTAAATAGTTTAATTATTTGTTTTATTAGTCAAAGGTTTTTATAAAAAAAAAAAAAAAATCAGACCCCATGCGATCGCATGGGGTTTCCTCTTCAAATCCATGCGATCGCATGGAGGAGAAAAACAGGTCAGGAACAAAAGGCCACGAGCTGGTCTCTGTCTTCTCATAATAACACACACAAATACACGAATACACTCCCAAAACATCACTTAAAATCATCATTTTTCAACCAAAATTCACAAAATTTGTCACTACAATCCGCTATAAACATGCCTTTATTCGGATTTGGAAGCTAGAAGGTAAAAATTTCACCCCTAAACTCTTAAATTTCCTAGTATTTGTGATAATTACAATTATTTTATGTAATTTGATTTTGTTAATTTCTAGTGTAATTAGAGTTAAATTGTTAGTATATTATGCATGTATAACCTAGATTGATGCTATTTAATATGATTTGAAGCCAAAAACTTAAAAAATTTTAGAAATCTAGGGTTTGTGTTCTTGAGCAATTTGGGGCTTTTTGATATAAACAGGCTATGGCCGATTTTTGTCATGAATTATTGCTAAATTAAGTAATGTAACATGTTTAGGTAGCTAAATGATCCAAACTTTGATCCTAAACATGATTTTTGAGAATTAAAGTGGACTTTTTAAGTCTAAAATTCATGAACTTGATTAAATTGATGTAAATGCCATTTGAAACTTGTTTAATTGCTAGTAATGGTTATTTTAACATGTTATTTGAGATAAATGCTTATGAACTTTGTAAACATTTTCATATATGCTTATTTGAAAAAGTGTAGAATTGATAAAAATATGAAAATGAGCATAAGTTTAATATGGATTAAACATGTTATTGTAATTATTTTGGTTTGTTATTTTGCTAACACTAATGCATATTTGGATGCACAAATTTTGTGTTTAATGTGTTTTGCAGAAATATACCGAATCTGGAGGTGCATCATCATCCAGACAACCGGAACCACAACCAGAACCCCAACCAGAAATGCAATATGAACCAAAACCTGAACAAGAACAACAACAAGAACAATAATATCATATTGATCAACACATTCCATATTATGAGCCGGAACCACTATTCGTAGCTAATTATCGTCAATTTCAGCTTCACCCGAGAATTACGCACCTACTCATTGATGAACAACAGTTACATCCCAACCTTAGATTTTTATCGATGTTGGATAGAATACCCAAAATTTCAAAAGAACATGCATATCCTTTACTTCAAAAATATTGAAATGCCTTGGGTGATTGACTGGGAGCCTTTGGAAGCAGTTGACCTAGCCGACTCGGTTAGAGGTTTACTAGTTCAGAGGTATGGTAACTCTACATTTAACGATTGGTTTCGCCTATTTACCACGCGTAGAACTATATATAGAGAATGGTGTGTTGAATTGTTAAGTACTATAGAGTTAAATGATCAAGTTGTTATGTTAGATGATAAGAGTTTTATTAGATTTGTTTTAGGAGGTACAATGTACAGAATGTTCATGCTGGATATGGCTAGGGCATTACAGATATACACCCCTGCTGAGATTATGACCCCTGATTGTAATAGTTTAATTGCGGAAGGTGATAGAATAGATAGAGGCTTTGACGCTGACGCCGTCTGGAGGCGTATGTCACATTTTAATGTGTTTACATGGGGTGGAAGACACTCCTATTTAGACATTGACAGGGCAGAACTCCGGGTAATACATAGATTTCTAGCAAACACGATTACACAACAGGGTAGAAATAAGGAAAAAATGACCTTAAGTGATTTATTTTACCTTAAGTGTATTCGAAACCCTAGGAGTTTTGTTAATATCCCTTACTGTGTTGGCTATTATCTTTCTAATATTGTTGGGGGAATGAAAGCAGGAAGTATTATAGGGGATGGTATTTTTGTTACTCTCATTGGAGAGTACTTAGGTGTTAATAAAGAGAATGGGGGTCCGATGGTTGAAATTGGGGATCAAGACGAGACTATAGGTTTGCAGGTTTATCAGGGTGCAAAGGTATTAAAGAGCAGACGCAATCAGGCAGTACCATATGATGGTCATCATCCACAGGTAGAGAGAGGTTCAGATGAGGAAATGGAGGAACCGGATAACATTAGGGATGTCATTAGGGAGGCTGTTACTGACGTCTACCAGCGTATAGATGAGGTAAAAATGACAAACGCGGCTAGACATAGTCAGTTCGAGCAGTGGCACGCCGAGAATGTATACGAGCATTCCAGGCAATGACAGCATGATAGATGGCACTATCATCAGCATCAGATCATGAGCCAGCTATCACCTCAGGTACCAAATAACTACGTACCGACCCGACCTGCTTACTATCCACCACACCAGCCCGATATGCGACCACCATTTACTATCTACGACCCCAACCAAGCCTATCAGTACACCTATAACCAACCGTAGAACCCGACCGATGACATGAACTGGAACCCCTATCCAGATTGATATAGTTCCGTTGGTGATTTCTATGATTTTTATCTTTTTATTATTGTTTAAACATATAATATTGTGATACTTTTATGTAAGTTTTAACATTTTTGTTATGTTGTACTAATATTTCATATTTGATTTGAAAGTGGGATGTTAAGTCTCATTTCAAATTACCATGCATGTTATTACTTGTATGTATGTATATTGTCAATTGTACACAACAGGGTAAAACAGCACATTTTCAAAGACTGGCATTAAGTTCAGCAAAAGCTACTAATTTTGACGACAAAACAAAAAACAAATGTGATGTAACAACAAGATGGAATGAACAAATGATGTGCACCATTTATCATTCAACAAACAAACGCCAATATGTTTGGAAACTTTGGTAAAATTTAATCATTTTTCTACGCTAATCACCCTCAATAATTTAAATTATTACTGATTTCTTGCAAATGAGGGCATTGCAAGATCTTAAGTGTGGGAAGGGGTTAAATTCTTTCGGATTTTTAAAAATTTTAATTTAAACACTTGGTTACCATAAAAAATATTAGTAACGCAGTAGTTGTATTAGAATCTAGTGCTCTCTGATAATAAAGAACAGCCCTAGTCTTATATACTGACTACCCAATTCTAGTAAAATTTTTCAAAATTTTCAAATAAATGAATTCAAAATCATGTTTATACATATTTATGATCGATAAAACTAGGTGTTAACACCGAAATTATTGTTACCTCGGAAAGGACATAAATTGAGAAACAACCCAAAATGTTAGAATTCATTTAAAATGGAATAGAGGAAAATAAAAAGGCAAAGAAAGGAAAATAAAAGCCAAGTGTGGGAAAAATTTACCAAGTTATTTAGAACATATGACACATATTTTTGTACAAATAATTGAAGATACTTTTGTTTTGGACAAAATTAACTGTTTTACCCGGAAAATTGTAATATATTTGAAAGAAAGATGGATCTACACGATGAATCAATTCCATCATTAAAAGGAAGTAAAGTCTTCCAAAAAAGAAATGCGCTTCTTGATTTAGGTCAGGAAGTTGTCATCCAGACCAATTGTAGAGTCTACGAAAAACCTTGAAAAGTTTTCTCGAAAATTAGCTGGAAATTCACGGACCTCAGCATCAAACAGGGTTGCCAAGTGGTCAGACTTATCCTAACCATGAGAGGATCTGTCTCGTACAATGGGGGGGCACCGTGAAAATTAGCTTATAAGACTAATGAATCAGATCCCCAGAAAGGATAATCTCCTTAAAGATCAAAAATCAGCTTTTAAGCCTGATATTACTCAATCCTTGAGATTGACTTTAAAGATTGAGAATTACAATGTCACGACCCGGAAAATTTCGACTAATTTTAAACAAAACTCTCGATACGATTTAATATTCTTAACACGATAAGAGAAATCTGTTAGGTTGAGTCTCAAAAATTTTGAAGTGTTCCATATATTCATTTGACCTTCGACTGTTCCCAACGATTCACGAACAACCATTTGTAAATGGATTCATATATGTTAAAATATATAGATAGATATAAATAATAATTTGAAGTATAACTTAAGATATTATATGTTGTTAAAATTAACTATGTAAAGTAAAAAAAATAAAATATGATATCATTATTAAAATAAATAAATATAGTTAATCTAAAATTTTGGGATTTTTCTATGGACTTTTATCCGCCACTAATCCACTACGGAGCACGATACACCCTTCATAATTAAATTGTCGGCACAAGAGTTAAGATGTAGGCTACTATCCTTGCATGATTACACGTTTATTTATTTTAATTATATTATAATGATTATAATATTTAACATTACTGTATTTTTGGTTGAAATTCTTTTCATCTCTCAATATATATATATATATATATATATATATATATATATATATATATATATATATATATATATATATATATATATATATATATACACTTGATCAACCTCAGCTCACAACTTTCATCAAATTTTGATTCCCATCCACCACCTACTATCACCTTCACGACCACCATACATCACCACTTCCTTATTGACCACCGGTTACTACCAAGAGCACCTTCAACTATTATCTTAAGATTGATAGGGTTTCTCCATTAAACCGAGACCAAACAACGAACATAAACCATCACCAACCTACAACACCCACTTAAACTTCGAATCAATACCCAAACACAAGACCATCACTATTATCACTTGCTCATGCTTCTACTCGTTAACCTCAACCGCCACCACCTCTTTTAATTGCTATACTTGATGGCCGACTACAAATGCTACTATTACCGTTAACTGTTTATGTTTCGCAACATAAAAACCGTAACTAGTTATCTGTTTATGGTGGTCTTAAAATACCACTTAATCCATCAAACAACCACCACTTAACCCACTGCCATTCTTACACATTTTTCTACCTTTTCAGTTTTGGTTCGATGAACAACTACCACCACAACCCACCTCAACTTCAAACTAGTGTATTCATTTAGAACATCATCACACCACCAAACTGTCAGCTTTTCCCTCTCCTCTCTCTTTCTCTTCTTCTGAACCGTAAACCATCATCATCAACTATATAAAATGTACACCAGGCCATTGCGGATCATTATCTTCTTAGGTCTATTCCTGTTTTGTTTCGACCCATAACAAATCCACATCAACACCACTTTGATCACCTTCGATAATCACCTACAAACTGCCAACAAACCCCCCATAATCTATTGCATATTATCTGTTTATTCCTGTTTCAAATCGAGAACAACTTTTGAAACGGTTCATGACAAGAAATTTGTCAAGTATCACCCCACTACCTTTTCATATTTCGGGTCCCATCATGGGAATTCTCTACATGTTAACTATTAATTTTTGCTGTAGTGTTTATCCTTTTCTTGCAAAGATAGTGAAAGAGGCTAGGTGGGGTTATATGGTGACAAAGATGATTAATTTTATATGTTGCTCAAGGAAATGGTGGGTCTCAAAACAAGTTTGTTGGCCGACATCCACTAAAAGATGGTCTCATTTGATTGATTAAAGACATAATATAATGATAATGATAATTAGAATTCGCAGTTTATATTTTTCCTGTTAAAACCTACATGAACCGAATTTAAGTACAGTGGGGTTTTGGAAGATATATTGGACCATAAATCTTTAGACTTGCTAAATGGGTTCCTTAATTGTATCGAGTTATTAAGTGGACTTAGGAGAATTAAGGTTGGGCCGTGTTGTTTGATTTGGTTGTGGGTCACCGAATGATAATATGGTTGGGCCAAAGATCAAGCTTGATATGTTGGGCCTTAGGCTTGCAAGAAGTCTCAAACGAATTGCATACATATACAGCGTATTTTTTTTTTTTTTTTGTTGATCTCATGAAGATGTTATGGGTACTTTTGAATTATTGTGTAAATAATGAAGGGAATGAGGTGATATAATGATTAGACAATGATGATGATGAGATTATGATAAGTAATATAAGTTGAATGATGAAACAATCCATTTAAGTTATTGTTATGAAAACGATAAGATGATACGGGTAGGTTATGAGGAAACTATTAGGATAAGATGATAATGGTTAGTATTAGGGTATGATATCGATAATGATACATAAAGATGGAATGATGATGGTGGTTTGAACGAGATGTTAAGGGTCATGTATGTTTTGGGGTGGTAATAATTTCAGAAGTACACGGACAATAGGATGGTTAAGACTGTGATCGGGTTAGCGGGACATCGCGGGTTCAAATCCGGACTTGGGCATTTTATTTAGGGCTACTTCTTTGAGGTAGTAATTTTAATCTACTTACTATTATTATTATCATTATTATTATTAAGATAAATAGTATTAGTATTAATATTATTAATATTATCATTATGAATAAAATTATTATTTTTCTATGGTTATTATAGTTATCATTATTATTATTATTATTATTATTATTATTATTATTATTATTATTTTATTAATATTATTACATAAATTATTATTTAAATTATTATTATTATCATCATTACTATTATTATCATTATTTTAGTATTATAAATATTATTTTAATAAACAAATGACAAATACATTACTAAATTAAATAAGTAATATATATATATAAAAAAAACTAGTTTGATTATTATTACGTGTTAATTATATGTGTTAATATATATAATTGGTATAGGTTCGTGAATCTGAGGCCAACCCTATACTTGTTCAATGTCGTTCTATGTATTTTTACTACAAAATACATTATGGTGAGTTTCATTTGCTCCCTTTTTAATTGCTTTTGAAATATATATTTTGGGCTGAGAATACATGCGCTGCTTTTATGAATACTTTACGAAATAGACACAAGTACTTAAAATATATTCTACGTTGAGTTGTACCACTGGCATACTTCCCTGTAGCTTGGTAACTACTATTTACATCGGTATTGTAAACACGAATCCTGTTGATAGATCTATCGGGCCTGACAACCCCAACCGGACTGGACGACCAGTATTCAACGGTTGCACAGTACTTCGTTTCGTGACTACACTTGGTACGGTGTAGTGAGATTTCATAATAAAGGGAATATGCGACGTTGATCAAATGTTAAGTATGGTTACCAAGTGCTCAACCACTTTGAATATTTTTATTAAAACGTTTATGTATATGAAATCTTGTGGTCTATTAACATATTGAAAAGATTATTACGATAAACCTATGAACTCACCAACCTTTTGGTTGACACTTTTAAGCATGTTTATTCTCATGTACGAATTAAGTCTTCCGCTGTGCATTTGCTCAATTGAAAGATAGTATTTGGAGTCGTTCATGGCATATTTAGGTCAGTACCTCGCAATGGGACCAGATGTTGATGATGTCGTCCAGGGGGATAAGGACGGGTTGTCACAGTTGTTATCAGAAGGGTGGTCTTAGCGAAACAGGTCTTGCATTAATGTGTCTAACTGATAGTTGTTTAGATGCATTAGTGGATCTGGACTTCGACCGTGTCTGCATGTCAAAAGTTTTGCTTATCATTTTTTTCGAAAATCATCTGCTTATCATCTTTAGGAAATTACCTGCTCATTATTCTTAGTCTAGACACATCTTACTGCATTGACTGCATGATTAGTGTATAGACAAAACTCATATCTTAGCGTATCTGCTAAATCATATCTTAGCGTATCTATTACGATAGACTTTGTTTGATATCTTCCGTAAATTTCTCCGTAATTTAGGGGAATCTGGTACTATATATATATATATATATATATATATATATATATATATATATATATATATATATATATATATATATATATATATATATATATATATATGCATATGATGCATTGAGAATACCATCCAACTATCAATTGCTATCACTAAACTCTTCATACCAAAAATCTTTTCTGAGATCGCGTAAGATGGCCTCTACGAATCGACCAAGTTCCTCTGACTCCGAAGACAGCGTGACAGGAGCACACCAACCAATCAACTACCGTGATTACTGGAGAAAATGGGGGTGGGTTCGTGACATACTCACCCTATGGAGAAGGGAAGAAGGTACTCCATATCATGAACCGAATCTACCACATAACCTTGGAGTACTTGACCCGCTAACCGGCAAACCCGTTCGCAACACCGTTTATACCCTTTTTGCAAGAATTTTTCGTCTTGAGACTACCATTAACGGAACTAGAGAAGATATCCGACCTTTACCTCACACTGATAATCAACCAGGGTTAGTAGAAGAAGTTAGAGAACTCCGAGCTCGAGTATTAATTTTAGATAGCACGGTACATAATTTGCAAGCACCAGCAGTATCACCAACACTAGTAACATCACCAGTTTCAGCACCAACGGTACCAGTACCACCAATAACCCAAGTTTCAACAATCCATGCCTCACCATCTCATTCTGTACCTCGGGTATAATCATCGTTCTACGAATCGTTGTACATCAATTACCTTCGTTCAACATGACGATTATGTAATGTTTAATGTTTTAGAGATTATATATTCTCGTTCTAACGGTAAATTAAATGAGATTAATATCATATCAACTCATTAAATCTATATTACATCTGAAGAAAATATATATGTAAGTGTATTTTCATAAAGATTGTAATTAAAAATTCTTTCGTACAAACTGTTAATGGTGAAAATATTTTAACGGGTAGGTAATACCCGAGGAATATTTAGATTTCACATTAATAAGTTACACTGTACAATTTTCGAATTTGATTCAATAGTTATTTACTATCTTACTTACATTCACCGATATACATATCCGTCAACACAGAATAACCATTTTCATTCAATTTCATATTTGGATTTTGACTTCTCAGAATCCAACAAGTGGCATAATGAAGAAAACATCGGACAAAATAAAATTTGTTAGAAACAAACAAATAAATTATAAAGAATTTTGTTAAGAATCCACGCTAACTATTCCTAGCTAACTGTTCCTAGCTAACTGGTTACATTTTATTTATCGCAATTTAATTATCGCAATTTACATTCTCGCAATTTTATTTATCGTCATTTAATTTCTGTATTTATTTTACGCACTTTAAATAACGGGACACGTATACAAGGTTTCAACATATCATATTGACCCATCTATATATTTATCTTGGAACAACCATAGACACTCTATATGCAAATGACAGAGTTAGCTATACATGGTTGAGGTTGATTCCAAAATATATATATAGTTTGAGTTGTGATCAATACTGAGACCGGTACATGGGTCACGATACGTATTAATTAATTCGAATGTTATATATTAAACTATATATGAACTATTGGACTGTTAAATATGGACTATCGACTGTGGACGAATAATATTGGACAATTAAAATGAATTAAAATACTGATTATAACATATGAAACTAAATAATTCTTCAAGTTTGCCACTTGATTTCATCTTAAACCTCATTCGTATCTTGACAATTATAATCTGCGTTCAAATCTTTCATGATTCTTGAAAACACCTCGATCGAGAGGATGGACCAGCCACACTTCATCTACGGAAGAAAAGATTGATGTATATGGTTACGCACCTGAAAAATCCTCGGAAACTGAGTAAACGTTTAATACGTAGCTGTGCTAATTCCTTTAGTGTTATTATTACCCAAAATAACTTTGCAGTCTTTTTCAAAATAGCTAAATTTTGTCACAGCTCCAACAAGACAGCTTCGACTTTTCACTCAAAACAACCTTATTATAACCTTTATATATATATATATATGCGTACTCTTTTATCGTTACCGGAGAACCTTTTATATTCCACGATATTACCTTCAGCGTTTAACTATCTAAAAACACAATTCTCCTGAAACCACCTCGGTTTGAAAACCGATGACCCATATCCGTTAAATTTGAAAATGCTGACGAAGTAGCATGTTGTAGATGGTTTTAATGGCCAAAAGTTGATGATAAAGAAGGAAGTGCTAGGAACGCTCGATAGAAGATTTAGTACTGAAAATCGGATTGAGCACACCATGACGGAGACCAAGGACAAATACAAGGACCATACCCTATATTCAAAGAATCCAGGTAATTCTGGATCCGATGAAATCTGTAGAGAATATCTTGCTTCGAAGTCATGTTAAAATCTTGCGGAAAATTTTTCTTCATCAACCTTCCAACTTAAAAATTCCAAAACATCATCATAAAATATCTTCGACATAGCTGAGGATATTTTCATAAATATTCTTGTCCGAAATTATCTACCTCTTCGTGTTTTCTGTATTCCATTATATTGAAAACTTCTGTAAAATCTAAGTATAAATTATGAATGAATTGTGGAGAAGTGTTGGGAACAGAAGCATGAGTTAGTATAATATAATGCGCTTGGCCAACTTGATTATATTATAGTAAGTCATGCTGAGTTTCTAATGAAATGTGATGATGGTTTACAGTAGATTATACCGTCATCATGTGACATGTTACATAACTCTTTCATTCTACTTAATCTCTAAGCATATCACGGAATTATTTCCTTGATATTTCTGTTCTTCCGTAATTCCAACAGTTGCTAATAAATCGTGCTATTACATTTTCTTTCTGATTAGAAGATTTTCTGTAAAATTCCTTAAATTCCGGAAATCAAGCGTAACTACGTCAAAAGATAAGACAAAACTTTTCACTCTTTTGTGATAGCTTCACCCGTACGCTTCGCATGATCGAATCGTTTTATTCATATTAATCGAAAATGATAAAACATTATTTATCAACTCACATTCGTCATGAAAAACATTCTTATTGTTAGCCATGACGACCTCGATCAAATTTCGGGGACGAAATTTCTTTAACGGGTGGGTACTGTCACGACCTGGAAAATTTCGACTAATTTTAAACAAAACTCTCGATACGATTTAATATTCTTAACACGATAAGAGAAATCTGTTAGGTTGAGTCTCAAAAATTTTGAAGTGTTCCATATATTCATTTGACCTTCGACTGTTCCCAACGATTCACGAACAACCATTTGTAAATGGATTCATATATGTTTAAATATATAGATAGATATAAATAATAATTTGAAGTATAACTTAAGATATTATATGTTGTTAAAATTAACTATGTAAAGTAAAAAAAATAAAATATGATATCATTATTAAAATAAATAAATATAGTTAATCTAAAAATTTGGGATTTTTCTATGGACTTTTATCCGCCACTAATCCACAACGGAGCACGATACACCCTTCATAATTAAATTGTCGGCACAAGAGTTAAGATGTAGGCTACTATCCTTGCATGATTACACGTTTATTTATTTTAATTATATTATAATGATTATAATATTTAACATTACTGTATTTTTGGTTGAAATTCTTTTCATCTCTCAATCTATATATATATATATATATATATATATATATATATATATATATATATATATATATATATATATACACTTGATCAACCTCAGCTCACAACTTTCATCAAATTTTGATTCCCATCCACCACCTACTATCACCTTCACGACCACCATACATCACCACTTCCTTATTGACCACCGGTTACTACCAAGAACACCTCCAACTATTATCTTAAGATTGATAGGGTTTCTCCATTAAACCGAGACCAAACAATGAACATAAACCATCACCAACCTACAACACCCACTTAAACTTCGAATCAATACCCAAACACAAGACCATCACTATTATCACTTGCGCATGCTTCTGCTCGTTAACCTCAACCGCCACTACCTCTTTTAATTGCTATACTTGATGGCCGACTACAAATGCTACTATTACCGTTAACTGTTTATGTTTCGCAGCATAAAAACCGTAACTAGTTGTCTGTTTATGGTGGTCTTAAAATACCACTTAATCCATCAAACAACCACCACTAAACCCACTGCCATTCTTACACGTTTTTCTACTTTTTTCAGTTTTGGTTTGATGAACAACTACCACCACAACCCACCTCAACTTCAAACTTGTGTATTCGTTTAGAACATCATCACACCACCAAACCGTCACCTTTTCCCTTTCCTCTCTCTTTCTCTTCTTCTGAACCGTAAACCATCATCATCAACTATATAAAACGTACACCAGGCCATTTCGGATCATTATCTTCTTAGGTCTATTCCTGTTTTGTTTCGACCCACAATAAATCTACATCAACACCACTTTGATCACCTTCGATAATCACCTACAAACTGCCAACAAACCCCACCATAATCTGTTGCATATTATCTGTTTATTCCTGTTTCAAATCGAGAACAAATTTTGAAACGGTTCATGACAAGAAATTTGTCAAGTATCACCCCACTACCTTTTCATATTTCGGGTCCCATCATGGGAATTCTCTACATGTTAATTATTAATTTTTGCTGTAGTGTTTATCCTTTTCTTGTAAAGATAGTGAAAGAGGCTAGGTGGGGTTATATGGTGACAAAGATGATTAATTTTATATGTTGCTCAAGGAAATGGTGGGTCTCAAAACAAGTTTATTGGCCGACATCCACTAAAAGATGGTCTCATTTGATTGATTAAAGACATAATATAATGATAATGATAATTAGAATTCGCAGTTTATATTTTTCCTTTTAAAACCTACATGAACCGAATTTAAGTACAGTGGGGTTTTGGAAGATATATTGGACCATAAATCTTTAGACTTGCTAAATGGGTTCCTTAATTGTATCGAGTTATTAAGTAGACTTAGGAGAATTAAGGTTGGGCCGTGTTGTTTGATTTGGTTGTGGGTCACCGAATGATAATATGGTTGGGCCAAAGATCAAGCTTGATATGTTGGGCCTTAGGCTTGCAAGAAGTCTCAAACGAATTGCATACATATACAGCGTATTTTTTTTTTTTGTTGATCTCATGAAGATGTTATGGGTACTTTTGAATTATTGTGTAAATAATGAAGGGAATGAGGTGATATAATGATTAGACAATGATGATGACGAGATTATGATAAGTAATATAAGTTGAATGATGAAACAATCCATTTAAGTTATTGTTATGAAAACGATAAGATGATACGGGTAGGTTATGAGGAAACTATTAGGATAAGATGATAATGGTTAGTATTAGGGTATGATATCGATAATGATACATAAAGATGGAATGATGATGGTGGTTTGAACGAGATGTTAAGGGTCATGTATGTTTTGGGGTGGTAATAATTTCAGAAGTACACGGACAATAGGATGGTTAAGACTGTGATTGGGTTAGCGGGACATCGCGGGTTAAAATCCGGACTTGGGCATTTTATTTAGGGCTACTTCTTTGAGGTAGTAATTTTACTCTACTTACTATTATTATTATCATTATTATTATTAAGATAAATAGTATTAGTATTAATATTATTAATATTATCATTATGAATAAAATTATTATTTTTCTATGGTTATTATAGTTATCATTATTATTATTATTATTATGTTTTTATTAATATTATTACAAAAATTATTATTTAAATTATTATTATTATCATCATTACTATTATTATCATTATTTTAGTATTATAAATATTATTTTAATAAACAAATGACAAATACATTACTAAATTAAATAAGTAATATATATATAAAAAAAAACTAGTTTGATTATTATTACGTGTTAATTATATGTGTTAATATATATAATTGGTATAGGTTCGTGAATCTGAGGCCAACCCTATACTTGTTCAATGTTGTTCTATGTATTTTTACTACAAAATACATTATGGTGAGTTTCATTTGCTCCCTTTTTAATTGCTTTTGCAATATATATTTTGGGCTGAGAATACATGCGCTGCTTTTATGAATACTTTACGAAATAGACACAAGTACTTCAAATATATTCTACGTTGAGTTGTACCACTGGCATACTTTCCTATAGCTTGGTAACTACTATTTACATGGGTATTGTAAACGCGAATCCTGTTGATAGATCAATCGGGCCTGACAACCCCAACCGGACTGGACAACTAGTATTCAACGGTTGCACAGTACTTCGTTTCATGACTACACTTGGTACGGTGTAGTGAGATTTCATAATAAAGGGAATATGCGACGTTGATTAAATGTTAAGTATGGTTACCAAGTGCTCAACGACTTAGAATATTATTATTAAAACGTTTATGTATATGAAATCTTGTGGTCTATTAACATATTGAAAAGATTATTACGATAAACCTATGAACTCACCAACCTTTTGGTTGACACTTTTAAGCATGTTTATTCTCAGGTACGAATTAAGTCTTCCGCTGTGCATTTGCTCAATTGAAAGATAGTATTTGGAGTCGTTCATGGCATATTTAGGTCAGTACCTCGCAATGGGACCAGATGTTGATGACGTCGTCCAGGGGATAAGGACGGGTTGTCACATACAAACTCATGGAATTCGATGATATCTAAACTCGAGCTTGAACGACAAAATATTTTGATCAAAATTACAAACCGATTTGTTTTCTGAAAACCCATTTTCAATGCGTTCATTACCATTGAACGTAAAATCCTAGGAATTCACCTGGAATTCATTAGGTCACCTAAACCAAATCGGGTATCAACCGTAAGAATGGTGGTTGCATAGCATGGTCGAAGACATGACCTTGTGCCCGACCGAAAAACTATAGGGTGAACTTTACTATTGCTCCTACAAAGGATAGTAATTGCATCCGACACGATATAGACCATAATCAAAAGCATGTCACGGGACATTGCCTCAACAGTTGCTTGTTCAACACTTTCCTTTACAACCGGACGGTAGTTTAACAAAAGGTAATATACGGAGCAAGTATACTGGACGTGTTGCTTTCCTAATACAAGGTTAGCAAGTGGGTGACACAAAACCATAAGTTTTGAGCTAAAATTTTCAAATCAGAAACCCACAAAACCCACAAAAATAATTTCGCAAACACCGGTGAAGGGTTATTCCGGAAAACTTATCTAGGGTGAAAGCTAGATTGAATTTTCAAAAGATCAAATGTTTTCATAAAGATCCGATTTCCTAAAGGATCTAAATTTTCATAGTCATGTGGGACTGTAAACTACAACGTTACTATCATTATTCATACCGCCAAATAGAAATCACTGATGTACAAAGTGTGAAGAATAAAGAAGTGATTCTAGTATTTTTATTTCAAGACTATATTGCTTGAGGACAAGCAATGATCAAGTGTGGGAATATTTGATAATGCTAAAAATGAACATATATTTCATAGCATTATCCTTCAAGAAAGACAAGCTTTTGGTTGCAATTGTTCTATTTACAAGTGATATTTGTTTAAATAATAAAAGGTAAAGACAAAAGACAGATTTGACGAATTGAAGACGCAAATGACCAAAACGCCAAAAAGTACAAAGTACAATCAAAGTAGGTTCAAATTATTGAAGAGAAACGTCTAAAAGTTACAAGAGTACAAGATGCAAAACGCAAAGTACAAGATATTAAATTGTACGCAAGGACGTTCGAAAATCCGAAACCGGGACATGAACCAACTATCAACGCACGACGCAACGGACTGAAAATTACAAGTCAACGGAATACAAGAATATAATATAATATATATATAATTATATAAATTTATATATATTATATTATATAAATTAATTAATTCAGTAGCCCACGTTTTGGAACGACTTGGAAGAGTTTTTGGCTGCCATGCGATCGCATGGCCAGCATGCCTAAACACCATGCGATCGCATGGGAAGGAATCACATGCCACATCTATAAATTCAGCGTTTTTCGGGAGAATTTTATACACACCTAATTCAATCTCTCTCACTCACGATATATATATATATATATATATATATATATATATATATATATATATATATATATATATATATATATATATATATATATATATATATATATATAAAATTTATAATTTTAATTTAAGATTAATAATAATAAGGTTATGTTAGTGAATGTTGTAAGTGTGTAAGTTGAAATTCTGTCTGTGTAAAGCTACGTTATTATTAATCATTGTAAGTTATGTTCAACCTTTTTAAATTAATGTCTCGTAGCTAAGTTATTATTATGCTTATTTAAGCCAAAGTAATCGTGATGTTCGGCTAAATATTAAAGACGGGGTAATTGGGCTTTGTACCATAATTGAGGTTTGGACAAAAGAATGACACTTGTGGAAATTAGACTATGGGCTATTAATGGACTTTATATTAACTAAACGATACCTCGTTAATTTAATATAAAGATTACAATTTGACGTATCAATATATAACCACATACGCTTAATCGGGTACGGTGGGCGGGATATCTATAAATACGAATTATCGTTCATTTGACCGGACACGGGGATGGATTAATAATCAATAGACTTGTTGAAACAGGGGGGAATTACATACAAGGGTAATTGGTGTAATTGTTAACAAAGTAATAAAACCTTGGATTACACGCAGTCGATAACCTGGTGTATTCATTAAACAAAGTATTAAGACCTTGTTACAGTTCGAATCCCCAATTAGTTGGAATATTTGACTTCAGGTATAAGGATAATTTGATGAAGACTCTCACACTTTATATTTATGACTGATGGACTATTATGGACAAAACCGTATGGACATATCGAATAATCCAGGACAAAGGACAATTAACCCATGGTAATAAATTAAAATCAACACGTCGTACATCATGATTACGGAAGTTTAAATAAGCATAATTCCTTTATTTCATATTTTATCGCACTTTTATTTACTGTCATTTTATTTATTGCACTTTTAATTATCGTACTTTTTAATTATCGCAATTTTATTTATCGCATTTTAATTATTGTCGTTTACTTTACACTTTAAATTAAGTTATATTTATTTTTAATATTTTACATTAGGTTTTAACTGCGACTAAAGTTTTAAAATTGACAAACCGGTCATTAAACGGTAAAAACCCCCTTTTATAATAATACTAATACTACTTATATATATATATATATATATATATATATATATATATATATATATATATATATATATATATATATATATATTATACAAATATAGTTTTAAAAAAATATAGCGTTAAACTTGGCAAGCTCCCTGTGGAACGAACCAGACTTACTAAAAACTACACTACTGTACGATTAGGTACACTGCCTATAAGTGTTGTAGCAAGGTTTAGGTATATCCACTCTTTAAATAAATAAATAAATTGTGTAAAATTTTATCGTATTTATTAGTATTTCGTAGCAAAAATATAACTATTTCATATACACCTCTGCACACATCAATCCTTTGAAGCTAGATCTATTTTTCTCATTTCCAATAGGTTTATCCATAAAACCTGAGGTAGTAATGATGTTCATAACATCATTCGATTCATATATATAAAACTACCTTATTCGAAGATTTAAACTTGAAATCAGTAGAACATAGTTTAGTTAATTCTAAACTTGTTCGCATACAAAAGTTAATCCTTCTAACTTGACTTTTAAAATCAACTAAACACATGTTCTATATCTATATGATATGCTAACTTAATGATTTATAACCTGGAAACACGAAAAACACCGTAAAACCGGACATACGCAGTCGTAGTAACACCGCGGGCTGTTTTGGGTTTGATAATTAAAAACTATGATAAACTTTGATTTAAAAGTTGTTCTTCTGGGAAAATGATTTTTCTTATGAACATGAAACTATATCCAAAAATCATGGTTAAACTCAAAGTGGATGTATGTTTTTCAAAATGGTCATCAAGACGTCGTTCTTTCGACTGAAATGACTACCTCTTACAAAAATGACTTGTAACTTATATTTCTGACTATAAACCTATACTTTTCTGTTTATATTCATAAAATAGTGTTCAATATTAAACCATAGCAATTTGATTCACTCAAAAACGATTTAAAACGAAGAAGTTATAGGTAAAACAAGATTGGATATTTTTTAATTGTTGTAGCTACGGGAAATATTGTAACAATTCTATACAAATCATATCCTAGCTAACTTATATTGTATTATACATGTATTCTAATATATTATGTAATCTTGGGATACCATAGACACGTATGCAAATGTTTTGACATATCATATCGACCCATGTATATATATTATTTGGAACAACCATAGACACTCTATATGCAGTAATGTTTGAGTTAGCTATACATGGTTGAGGTTGATTCCAAAAATATATATACTTGGAGTTGTGCTCTAGCCTGAGACGTGTATTCACTGGGTCGTGGATTGATTCAAGATAATATATATCAATTTATTTCTGTACATCTAACTATGGACAACTAGTTGTAGGTTACTAACGAGGACAGCTGACTTAATAAACTTAAAATATCAAAATGTATTAAAAATGTTGTAAAAATATTTTGAACATACTTTGATATATATATATATATATATATATATATATATATATATATATATATATATATATATATATATATATATATATATATATATATATATATATATATATATATATATATATGTATATATTTGTTATAGGTTCGTGAATCGACCAGTGGCCAAGTCTTACTCCCGACGAAGTAAAAATATGTAAAAGTGAGTTATAGTCCCACTTTTAAAATCTAATATTTTGGGATGAGAATACATGCAGTTTTATAAATGTTTTACGAAATAGACACAAGTAAATGAAACTACATTATATGGGTGAATGATCGAAGCCGAATATACCCCTTTTGCTTGGTAGCCTAAGAATTAGTAAACCGATCTACTAATTGACGCGAATCCTAAAGATAGATCTATTAAGCCTAACGAACCCCATCTAAAGTACCGGATGCTTTAGTACTTCGAATTCGTTTTTATCATGTCCGAAGGATTTCCCGGAATGATAGGGGATATTCTTATATGCATCTTGTTAATGTCGGTTACCAGGTGTTCATCATATGAATGATTTTTATCTCTATGTATGGGATGTATATTGAAATATGAAATCTTGTGGTCTATTATTATGGTTTGATAATATATAGGTTAAACCTATAACTCACCAACATTTTTGTTGACGTTTTAAGCATGTTTATTCTCAGGTGATTATTAAGAGCTTCCGCTGTTGCATACTAAAATAAGGACAAGATTTGGAGTCCATGCTTGTATGATATTATGTAAAAACTACATTCAAGAAACTTATTTTTGATGTAATATATTCTTATTGTAAACCATTATGTAATGGTCGTGTGTAAACGGTATATTTTAGATTATCATTATTTGATAATCTACGTAATGCTTTTTAAACCTTTATAGATAAAATAAAGGACCTTTATAGATAAAATAAAGGTTTTGGTTGTTTTAAAAATGAATGCAGTCTTTGAAAAACGTCTCATATAGAGGTCAAAACCTCGCGACGAAATCAATTAATATGGAACATTTATAATCAATATGAACGGGACATTTCAGTTGGTATCCAAGCGTTGGTCTTAGAGAACCAGAAATTTGCATTAGTGTATCTTATCGAGTTTGTTAGGATACATTAGTGAGTCTGGACTTCGATCGTGTTTTCTTTAAAAACGATTGCTTACACTTTTGTTGGAAACTATATATTATTAACATGTAAATATTATGTGATATATTAACCTCTTAATGTGTTTGATATTGTGTGATAGATGTCTACCACTAGTACAAATCCCATCGATTCACCTAATAATAATGAAGATTCGAATATATTTTGGGAAGATTCACAAATTCCTGAAGAGGAACCGGAAGAGGAGGAACCGGAAGAGGAGGAACCGGAAGAAGAAGAGGTTCCGGAGGAAGAAATATTGATACCTATAGTAAATCGATTAAATAAAAGAAAATCCTCAACCAACGGACCAAAGTTAATAATGGTCAATGGTGTTTCCGCCGAGGAAGAAAAATATTGGGAAGATTACCAATTTTTCGATGAAACGGATCCCGATGAGGATTCCGATGATGTTATAGAAATTACCTCGACCCAATTTAATAAAACGAAAGAAAATAATAAGGGAAAAGGTATAAAAATAGGGAAACCCAATTCCAACCCCGATGAACTTTATATGTATCGGCAACATCCGTATTTCCTAAAATGTAACAATGACCCGGGAACCTCTAAACCACCAGGTTTTTCTAAATCATTGTGGAAAACGACGGCTCGTATTATAGGAACACCATATATTCCTATAAAATTAGGAAAACGAACCAAGTCCGAAGAAGAAGAAACCAGTGATTCAGATTAGAGGGTTGTAATCATGTTGTGTATTATATGTATTGTAGTGTGCTTGTACTTTTATGTTCTATGTAAAAATTGCTTGTATTGTTTGTTAATTATCTTTTACGAATCTAATCCTTGTCTATTTTATAGTATAAAAACAAAATGGACGTTAAGGGTAGACAACCGAATATTTTAGAAGATCTACCAGAGGATATGATTGAGGAAATCTTGTCTAGAGTCGGTCAGAATTCATCAGCACAATTAATTATGGCAAAATTAACTTGTCAAACATTTGAAAGACTTTCCAGAAATACCTTAGTTTATAAAAGGCTTTCCTTTGATAGGTGGGGTATATCACATTTTGGAGACCGTAAGTTACGCCGTGTTTTCTTTAAAGCGTTAAATGCGGGGAACCCAAATGTAATTTTAAGCTACGGGTTAAGAACCTATTTTGACTCAACATATCCCAACATAGGATTTCGTGAATTAGAAAGAGCTTCTAACATGCAACATAAAGAAGCATGTTATGCTTACGGGTTAGTGATGTTCGCTTCTTACCAAAGTGAGAAAAAGAACATCGGATTGCAACTTTTAAATAGAACCTTCCCACAAGTGACGAATTCAGTAGTTGGGGTGAGAAACAAGGTTTTTAGATTATTACGGGGCTGTTGGACATTACGAAACCCTCGTCCTTTTGACGACATTACAACACGCTGCCTAGCCAATGGTCATAACGGTTATTTTCCAAAAGACCAAGGATGGGAAGTCGTCTTAGTAAAACCAGAATGCATGACTTGTTTCTGGACTTATGAATTACGTGTCTTTATTTCCTTTGCTGAACAACTTGCGTATTAACTATATTTATCTTCAAAACTGTCATGTATCAAAGTTTACTATATTTCATGTTATATGTAATATAGCGATGTTGTAAGTTTGAAGAATATTTGTATGTGATATATTATTATAATCAGTTTTTCATATGGAATTGTAGTAGTAGAATTGTATATTAGCTACTAAGTATGAACTTAACGGGTAGGTAGTACCCGAATTTAAACTTATAAAACGCTAATATGAAGAAAAAGCTTTTATAAATGAGTTCATATTATGCTACGAAACACTATTGACTACTCTTAATATTCTATATGATTAACTCGATTCAGTTGGCTATTTTGAAGGAAATGGCACCGACTACTCGACACACCATGAATATGAGCGAAGAGGAATTTTGTACCTTTCTTACTGCAAACATAGCCGCAGTACAGGCTGTGCTACATACCAACAATAACTCTGAATCTAGCAATGCAGCTAACGGCACAAGAAATCCTGTAGGATGCTCCTACAAAGAATTCACTGCCTGCAAACCTTTGGAATTTGATGGAACCGAAGGACCAATTGGATTGAAACGGTGGACCGAGAAAGTCGAATCGGTGTTTTCCATAAGTAAGTGTACTGAAGAGGACAAAGTTAAGTACGCTATGCATACCTTCACAGGTACTGCGTTAATGTGGTGGAACACCTCTCTTGAACAGGTAGGACAAAATGCTGCTTACGCACTACCGTGGTCGGCATTCAAGCAATTGATGAACGAGTAGTACCATCCTAGAAACGAAGTCAATAAGCTCAAGGTGGAGCTTCGAGAGTTACGAACACAAGGGTTCGACATTACCACGTATGAACGACGATTCAAAGAGTTGTGCCTATTGTGTCCGGGAGCGTTCGAAGATGAAGAAGAGAAGATCGACGCGTTTGTAAAAGGGTTACCAGTAAGGATTCAAGAAGATGTGAGTTCATACGAGCCCGCTTCCATACAAAAAGTAAGTCGAATGGCTCATAAACTCATAAATCAGATTGAGGGAAGAATTAAAGAGCAGGCGGCCGAAGAAGCCAACACGAAACAACTCAAGAGGAAGTGGGAGAAAAACGGTGACAAGAGTCACCAGTACAACAACAATAACAATTACAACCACAATCGCAACAACTATCCCAACAACCGCAACAACAATCGCAACAATAACCGCAATCCTAACAATAACTACAACAAACATCCCAACAACAACAACAACTATAACAACCGTTTCAACAACAATAACAATCCCAACAACAACCTCAATAACAACAACGGCAACAAAAACCTAAAACAGCCATGTCATAGGTGTGAAGAAAATCATCAGGGGTTTTGCACGACATTTTGTAACAGGTGTAAAAGAAATGGTCATAGCGCGACAAAGTGTGAGGTCTACGGACCAAAGTTTAACAGAACTAAAGGAACAAATAGTGTCGGAACAAGTAATGCCGGAACGAATAGTGTCGGAGCAAGTAATACCAACGCTGTTTGTTATAAATGTGGAAAACCAGGCCACATTATTAGAAATTGCCCGAATCAGGGGAATACTAATGGGCAGGGCCGTGGAAGAGTTTTCAATATTAATGCGGCAGAAGCACAGGAAGACCCGGAGCTTGTTACGGGTATGTTTCTTATTGACGATAAATCTGCTTATGTTTTATTTGATTCGGGTGCGGATAGAAGCTATATGAGTAGAGAATTTTGTGCTAAATTAAGTTACCCATTGACGCCTTTGGATAATAAATTTTTACTCGAATTAGCAAATGGTAAATTAATTTCAGCAGATAATATATGTCGGGATAGAGAAATTAAACTGGGTGATGAAACGTTTAAGATTGATTTAATACCAGTCGAGTTAGGTAGTTTTGATGTAATAATCGGCATGGACTGGTTGAAGAAGGTAAGAGCAGAGGTCGTTTGTTACAAAAATGTGATTCGCATTATGCGTGAAAAAGGAAAACCTTTAATGGTGTACGGAGAAAAGAACAACGCGAAGTTAAATCTTATTAGTAGTTTGAAGGCGCAAAAACTAATAAGAAAAGGTTGTTACATCATTCTAGCACACATCAAGGAAGTTAAACCTGAAGAAAAGAACATCAGTGATGTTCCCGTCGCAAAAGAATTTTCTGATGTATTTCCGAAAGAATTACCGGGATTACCCCCACATCGATCCGTTGAATTTCAAATAGACCTTGTACCAGGAGCTGCACCAATAGCTCGTGCTCCATACAGACTCGCACCCAGCGAAATGAAAGAATTACAAAGTCAGTTACAGGAACTTTTAAAGCGTGGTTTCATTCGACCAAGTACATCACCATGGGGAGCTCCTGTTCTGTTTGTCAAGAAGAAAGATGGTACATTCAGGTTGTGTATCGACTACCGAGAGTTGAACAAACTTATCATCAAGAACCATTACCCATTATCGAGAATCGATAACTTATTTGATCAACTACAAGGCTCGTCGGTTTATTCAAAGATCGATTTACATTCTGGATATCACCAAATGCGGGTGAAAGAGGATGACATTCCAAAGACTACTTTTAGGACGCGTTACGATCATTACGAGTTTATGGTTATGCCATTTGGATTGACTAACGCACCAGCTGTGTTCATGGACCTCATGAACCGAGTGTGTGGGCCATATCTTGACAAGTTTGTCGTTGTTTTCATCGATGACATACTTATTTACTCGAAGAATGATCAAGAGCACGAAGAACATTTGAGAAAAGTGCTAGAGTTGCTGAGAAAAGAAAAACTGTACGCTAAGTTTTCAAAGTGTGCATTTTGGTTGGAAGAAGTTTAATTCCTCGGTCATATAGTGAATAAAGAAGGTATTCAGGTGGATCCAGCAAAGATTGAAACTGTTGAAAAGTGGGAAAGCCCGAAAACTCTGAAACACATACGCCAAGCAAGGTCTCGGTTGTGTATTAATGCAACGAACGAAAGTAATTGCTTATGCGTCTAGACAATTGAAGATTTACGAGCAGAATTATACGACGCATGATTTGTAATTAGGCGCAGTTGTTTTTGCATTAAAGACTTGGAGGCACTACTTATATGGGGTCAAAAGTATTATATATACCGACCACAAAAGTCTTCAACACATATTTAATCAGAAACAACTGAATATGAGGCAGCGCAGATGGATTGAATTGTTGAATGATTATGACTTTAAGATTCGTTATCACCCGGGGAAGGCAAATGTGGTAGCCGACGCCTTGAGCAGAAAGGACAGAGAACCCATTCGAGTAAAATCTATGAATATAATGATTCACACTAACCTTATTACTCAAATAAAGGAGGTGCAACAAGGAGTTTTAAAAGAGGGAAATTTAAAGGATGAAACACCCAAAGGATCGGAGAAGCCTCTTAATATTCGGGAAGATGGAACCCGTTATAGGGCTGAAAGGATTTCGGTACCAAAATTTGGAGATATGAGAGAAATGGTACTTAGAGAAGCTCATAAAACCAGATACTCAATACATCCTGGAACGGGGAAGATGTACAAGGATCTCAAGAAATATTTTTGGTGGCCTGATATGAAAGCCGATGTTGCTAAATACGTAGGAAAATGTTTGACGTGTTCTAAGGTCAAAGCTGAGCATCAGAAACCATCCGGTCTACTTCAACAACCCGAAATCCCGGAATGGAAATGGGAAAATATTACCATGGATTTCATCAATAAATTGCCAAGGACTGCAAGTGGTTTTGATACTATTTGGGTAATAGTTGATCGTCTCACCAAATCAGCACACTTCCTGCCAATAAGAGAAGATGACAAGATAGAGAAGTTAGCACGACTGTATTTGAAGGAAGTCGTCTCCAGACATGGAATACCAATCTCTATTATCTCTGATAGGGATGGCAGATTTATTTCAAGATTCTGGCAGACATTACAGCAAGTATTAGGAACTCATCTAGATATGAGTACTGCCTATCATCCACAAACTGATGGGCAGAGCGAAAGGACGATACAAACGCTTGAAGACATGCTACGAGCATGTGTTATTGATTTCAGAAACAGTTGGGATCGACATCTACCATTAGCAGAATTTTCCTACAACAACAGCTACCATTCAAGCATTGAGATGGCGTCGTTTGAAGTACTTTATGGTAGAAAGTGCAGGTCTCCGATTTATTGGAGTGAAGTGGGGGATAGACAGATTACGGGTCCAGAGATAATACAAGAAACTACCAAGAAGATCATCCAAATTCAACAACGGTTGTAAACCGCCCAAAGTCGACAAAAGAGCTACGCCGACATTAAAAGAAAAAATATAGAATTTGAAATTGGAGAGATGGTCATGCTTAAGGTTGCACCTTGGAAAGGCGTTGTTCGATTTGGTAAACGAGGGAAATTAAATCCAAGGTATATAGGACCATTCAAGATTATTGATCGTGTCGGACCAGTAGCTTACCGACTTGAATTACCACAACAACTCGCGGCTGTACATAACACTTTCCACGTCTCAAATTTGAAGAAATGTTTTGCTAAAGAAGATCTCACTATTCCATTAGACGAAATCCAAATCAACAAAAAACTTCAATTCGTCGAAGAACCCGTCGAAATAATGGATCGTGAGGTTAAAAGACTTAAGCAAAACAAGATACCAATTGTTAAAGTTCGATGGAATGCTCGTAGAGGACCCGAGTTCACCTGGGAATGAGAAGATCAGATGAAGAAGAAATACCCACACTTATTTCTAGAAGATACGTCAACACCTCCAACTGCTTAAAATTTCGGGACGAAATTTATTTAACGGGTAGGTACTGTAGTGACCCGAACTTTTCCATGTTTATATATATTAAATGAAATTGTTATTTACATGATTAAGTGTTTCCAACATGTTAAGCAATCAAACTTGTTAAGACTTGATTAATTGAAATAGGTTTCATATAGACAATTGACCACCCAAGTTGACGGTGATTCACGAACGTTAAAACTTGTAAAAACTATATGATGACATATATATGATTATATATATAGTTAACATGATATTATGATAAGTAAGTATCTCATTAGGTATTTTAACAATGAGTTATATACATAAAATTGAGTTTATTGAATTAAGAAACTCGAAACGATATATATAACGATTATCGTTATAACAACGTCTTACTAAATACATATGAATCATATTAATATATTGATACACTATGTTTAATCATGATAAATGATAAGTAAACATGTCATTAAGTGTATTAACAATGAACTACATATGTAAAAACAAGACTACTTAGTTAATGATTTCGAAACGAGACATATATGTAACGATTATCGTTGTAACAACATTTAACTGTATATATATCATAATAAGATATATTCATATATCATAATATCATGATAATGTAATAATTTAACATCTCTTTAGATATAATAAACAATGGGTTAACAACATTTAACAAGTTTGTTAACCTAAAGGTTTTAAAACAACATTTACATGTAACGACTAACGATGACTTAACGACTCAGTTAAAATGTATATACATGTAGTGTTTTAATATGTATTCATACACTTTTGAAAGACTTCAAGACACTTATCAAAATACTTCTACTTAACAAAAATGCTTACAATTACATCCTCGTTCAATTTCATCAACAATTCTACTCGTATGCACTCGTATTCGTACTCGTACAATACACAGCTTTTAGATGTATGTACTATTGGTATATACACTCCAATGATCAGCTATTATCAGCCCATGTGAGTCACCTAACACATGTGGGAACCATCATTTGGCAACTAGCATGAAATATCTCATAAAATTACAAAAATATTAGTAATCATTCATGACTTATTTACATGTAAACAAAATTACACATCCTTTATATCTAATCCATATACCAACGACCAAAAACACCTACAAATACTTTCATTCTTCAGTTTTCTTCATCTAATTGATCTCTCTCAATTTCTATCTTCAGGTTCTAAGTGTTCTTCATAAATTCTATAAGTTCTAGTTTCATAAAATCAAGAATACTTCCAAGTTTGCTAGCTTACTTCCAATCTTGTAAAGTGATCATCCAACCTCAAGAAATCTTTCTTATTTATAGCAAGATATATTTCTAATACAAGGTAATACTCATATTCAAGTTTTGATTCAATTTCTATAACTATAACAATCTTATTTCGAGTGGAAATCTTACTTGAACTTGTTTTCGTGTCATGATTCTACTTCAAGAACTTTCAAGCCATCCAAGAATCCTTTGAAGCTAGATCTATTTTTCTCATTTTCAGTAGGTTTATCTACAAAACCTGAGGTAGTAATGATGTTCATAACATCATTCGATTCATATATATTAAACTACCTTATTCGAAGGTTTAAACTTGAAATCACTAGAACATAGTTTAGTTAATTCTAAACTTGTTCGCAAACAAAAGTTAATCCTTCTAACTTGACTTTTAAAATCAACTAAACACATGTTCTATATCTATATGATATGCTAACTTAATGATTTAAAACCTGAAAACACGAAAAACACCGTAAAACCGGACATACGCCGTCGTAGTAACACCGCAGGCTGTTTTGGGTTTGATAATTAAAAACTATGATAAACTTTGATTTAAAAGTTATTCTTCTGGGAAAAATATTTTTCTTATGAACATGAAACTATATCCAAAAATCATGGTTAAACTCAAAGTGGATGTATGTTTTTCAAAATAGTCATCAAGACGTCGTTCTTTCGACTGAAATGACTACCTCTTACAAAAACGACTTGTAACTTATATTTCCAACTATAAACCTATACTTTTTCTGTTTAGATTCATAAAATAGAGTTCAATATGAAACCATAGCAATTTGATTCACTCAAAACGGATTTAAAACGAAGAAGTTATGGGTAAAACAAGATTGGATATTTTTTGATTGTTGTAGCTACGGGAAATATTGTAACAATTCTATACAAATCATATTCTAGCTAACTTATATTGTATTATACATGTATTCTAATATATTATGTAATCTTGGGATACCATAGACACGTATGCAAATGTTTTGACATATCATATCGACCCATGTATATATATTATTTGGAATAACCATAGACACTCTATATACAGTAATGTTTGAGATAGCTATACAGGGTTGAGGTTGATTCCAAAAATATATATACTTTGAGTTGTGATCTAGCCTAAGACTTGTATACACTGGGTCGTGGATTGATTCAAGATAATATATATCAATTTATTTCTGTACATCTAACTATGGACAACTAGTTGTAGGTTACTAACGAGGACAGCTGACTTAATAAACTTAAAACATCAAAATGTAGTAAAAATGTTGTAAATATATTTTGAACATACTTTGATATATATATATATATATATATATATATATATATATATATATATATATATATATATATATATATGTATATATATATATATATATATATATATATGTATATATTTGTTATATGTTCGTGAATCGACCAGTGGCCAAGTCTTACTCCTAACGAAGTAAAAATCTGTGAAAGTGAGTTATAGTCCCACTTTTAAAATCTAATATTTTGGGATGAGAATACATGCAGTTTTATAAATGTTTTACGAAATAGACACAAGTAAATGAAACTACATTATATGGGTGAATGATCGAAGCCGAATATGCCCCTTTTGATTGGTAGCCTAAGAATTAGTAAACCGATCTACTAATTGACGCGAATCCTAAAGATAGATCTATTGGGCCTAACGAACCCCATCCAAAGTACCGGATGCTTTAGTACTTCGAATTCGTTTTTATCATGTCCGAAGGATTTCTCGAAATGATAGGGGATATTCTTATATGCATCTTGTTAATGTCGGTTACCAGGTGTTTACCATATGAATGATTTTTATCTCTATGTATGGGATGTATATTGAAATATGAAATCTTGTGGTCTATTGTTACGATTTGATATATATAGGTTAAACCTATAACTCACCAACATTTTTGTTGACGTTTTAAGCATGTTTATTCTCAGGTGATTATTAAGAGCTTCCGCTGTTGCATACTAAAATAAGGACAAGATTTGGAGTCCATGCTTGTATGATATTATGTAAAAACTGCATTCAAGAAACTTATTTTTGATGTAATATATTCTTATTGTAAACCATTATGTAATGGTCGTGTGTAAACGGTATATTTTAGATTATCATTATTTGATAATCTACGTAATGATTTTTAAACCTTTATAGATAAAATAAAGGTTATGGTTGTTTTAAAAATGAATGCAGTCTTTGAAAAACGTCTCATATAGAGGTCAAAACCTCGCAACGAAATCAATTAATATGGAACGTTTATAATCAATATGAACGGGACATTTCAGAGAATACATGCGCTGTTTTTATAACTGTTTTGTTAAATGCTTTTGAAATGTATTTTGAACTGCGAATACATGAAATACTTTTATAACTGTTTTACGAAATAGACACAAGTAATTAAGCCGCTTAGGTGTGACTTGATTCTCACACGTTTATTAGATAACTTTATATTATAATTACAATTAATTTAGTTACTGCTGTTGATTGAATCCATCATCCATTCTTTATTCTCTTATATATACATACATACATATTGATACAAAAGATCAAAACCTACTATCTTATATTTTTGTTTTTATGTTGACACATAATCGTTGGCACCCACACATACATGAATCTGTTTTACGTCAAAATCCAACTCACTATTATATTTCCAAATGATTCTATTCCTTTTCACCTTTCATTTTTTTTAAAATATATGCTAGCTATCATTATTCTATATAAATATATCTACATATATATCAATACTTAGAGATACACACAGATAATTAAACCCAAACCAAACCACCATCTTCACTCTTCTTCTTCAACGATCATCACCATCTAGAAACCATTGATCTACCACCATTTCCAAACATAACTAGACACCATTTTCAACATTTAAACAATCACTACAAATCTACAAAACTACCACCATCCCCGCAACTACTAGTAACCATCGAGAAAACCAACATAAACCACACCCGTCACTATTGCATTCATCAAACCCACATCATTTTTGTTCTTTCTGTTTGTTTGAAAATCAAACCACACGACATCACCAGGAAACCACCTCAAAGACCACAACTCCAACACCACCTCTTTATATATATATATATATATATATATATATATATATATATATATATATATATATATATATATTTTTTTTTTATTTTTGTCCCTGACTCTAATTGGTGTCTTTGTAAACCACCATGCTTAAACCAACTTTAGATCAACACTACCTTTGATCAACGAAACCCGAGCCATCACCCATTCGTGCTTCTTTCTACAAGATATTACACAACCCATAATCCATGATTCACCCTCTCTATCATCTTACTCTCTCCCTCCCTCTCCTTTTCTCAATCGAACACCACCACATTTAATCACGATAATTCCACCATGAACCACCATCCTCCATCACTCTCCTCCCCCTCTCCTCATTTGTATTCCTTCTAATCGAAACCTGCATCTGCAGCTGCTAGCTTCCCTCTATTTATGTTGCGTTGTCAACACAGAACCGAAAACCACCATGTCCATCATCAACCCAACACCACTTATGCTTACTGTTTCGAACCACCACTATCTGCAACCTGCTACATCATGCTGCTACTCCTGTTTTCTAATACAAACCGTCGCACACCACCACAAACCCGTCACCATTAAACAACCCTAGTAACCGCTACTATTACATCTGTTTTTCTATTGTGGTCAACCACCAACAATACCATCTAACAACTCCCATATCACCACCATTAGATCAACCACCTAAAACCCATCACACAAAGGTATACTCCTGTTGCACTCGTGTTTCTGTTTTGAACACCACGACACCCTCACTAAGCCCTCATAACCGTTGAGTTCTCTTTCGTTGATTTTACTATTTCGAGTTCCTGTTAAAAACCGGATACTACCACCATAAAGATCACCTCTCTCTCATCTTCTCACCTCTCACTCTCTTCTCCTAATCTGTGTATACTCAAAAATTCCTCAATGAGAAGTAAACCTGAAGTAAAACCTAAAACAATTATGTTGATATTCTATTTCTGTCTGATTGAACCAAATAACGATGATAATGATTATGATTTACGCTGTAAACGATGATGATAATTATGGAGATGACGGAAGGGATGATGTTGATTATGGATAATAACGAGAAGATTAATATGAAGATTGATGATGAAATGATCAATAATGATAATTGATAATGATTTAGCATCGACTTGTTTCCCCTTTATGTCGAACTCAGCAAACCCCACCACTTTTTCTGTTTTGTCAACTGATTTTCGTAAACCTGGACACTAGAAAATGTTGAGCCTATCTTTTATATATGGGCCGTGGACCTGCAGTTGGGCCGAGGGATTGGGATGGAAGAAGGGAAGTGTCGGTTTAAAAAGATACAACATGCGAAGTATAACAGAATGAAACAGGTAGTGACCTGGTTAAGGATGTTTGTGATATACGAGAGGTTATGGGTTCAAACCCGTGCTATGGCGTTTATTTTTTTAGACTATTCTTGTGAGGTATAATTTTAATTACTATTATTTTCCTAAATGTTAACATTAACATTAATCTATTAGTATTACCAGATTACTATAATTACTATTATCAATATTATGTGTCTCGATATTATTACTATCCTAACTATTATTAACAGTAAAATTACCATAAGTATTATTATTATCAGTATTCTTATTTTTAATATCATTAATATAATCAAATACAGCTCTTATTTATCATTATTAATATATTTTACTAAATAAATATTATGTATATAAAAAAATATATTTATTGGTAATATTACATAAAAGTATGTATTAATCATATTAACGAATTTTATGCGAATATTTATATATAACAAATCAAGTATTTTTTTAATAAAACTAACTGAAAATATACTAATATAACTATCTAAACACTAATCATTTTGTATACAAATTGAATATATATAATATATAACATAAGTTATAATATATGAATTTATCCAATTGCAGTTATATATATATATTAATAAATACAAATGATATAGGTTCGTGAATCCGAGGCCAACTCTACACTTGTTAAATGACGTCATATGTATTTTACTACAAAATACATTAGGTGAGTTTCATTTGCTCCCTTTTTAATTGCTTTTGCAATATATATTTTTGGGCTGAGAATACATGCGCTGCTTTTATAAATGTTTACAAAATAGACACAAGTACTTAAAAATATATTCTACGTTGAGTTGTACCACTGGCATACTTCCCTGTAGCTTAGTAACTACTATTTACATGGGTATTGTAAACGCGAATCCTGTTGATAGATCTATCGGGCCTGACAACCCCAACCGGACTGGACGACCAGTATTCAACGGTTGCACAGTACTTCGTTTTGTAGGCTACACTTGGTACGGTGTAGTGAGATTTCATAATAAAGGGAATATGCGACGTTGATTAATAGTTAAGTATGGTTACCAAGTGCTCAACCACTTAGAATACTTTTATACACTTGCGAGTGTACATATTTATAAACGGAAATCTTGTGGTCTATTAATATACTGAAATGATTGTAATGATAAACCTATGAACTCACCAACCTTTTGGTTGACACTTTTAAGCATGTTTATTCTCAAGTACGAATTAAGTCTTCCGCTGTGCATTAGCTCATTTTCAGGACATTACTTGGAGTCGATCAACGCGATAGGACCAAATGTTGATGATTTCGTCCAGGGGGATATGGACGGGTCGTTATAGGTGGTATTAGAGCGGTGGTCTTAGCGAACCAGGTCTTGCATTAGTGTGTCTAACTGATAGTTGATTAGATGCATTAGTGAGTCTGAACTTCGACCGTGTCTGCATGTCAAAAGTTTTGCTTATCATTCCGTGTCGAAAATTTCCTGCTTATCATTCTTAGGGAATCACTTGCTTATCATACTTAATCTAGACATATCTTACTGCCTGGATTGCATGAATAGTGTATTGACAAAATTCATATCTTAGCGTATCTGCTAATTCATATCTTAGCATATCTGTTACTGCAAACTTTGCCTAACATATTCCGTAGATTCCTCCGTAACTTATGGGATTTTAGTATTATATATGCATATGTAAATTATGTATTGCAGGGTACTAATCTACATCCTATAATCTATTTCTTATCGAAAATCTTTCATCTGATCGTACGAGATGAATCCCTCAACCAGTTCGAATTCCTTAGATTGCGACAGCTATTCTAATATGGAGTCCCACTCCAGCTCCAGAAGCAGCGTCACCAGAATGAATCAACCAATCAGCCATCCCCAATTCATCTGATGTGTTCGTAGTCAACTTAATCAATGGAGACGAGAAGAATGCGATCCTTTCCATCAACCGAATTCACCCCTTGACGAAGAACCTGAAACACTTACCAGCGAACCTATCCGAAACACCATTTTTAGCCTCATCTCCAGGGTAGCTTGTCACGATTATCTTCTATCTAAAATTCTAAACCTTATTCATCCACTCGTTCCGATTGACAACCATCCCGGAAAAATAGAAGAAGTCAACGAACTTCGAGCTCGAGTAATCAAATTGGAGAATATGGTGCAAAACCTACCAGCTTCAGCAACATCAACACCAGTACCACCAACAATCCAAGTTTCAACATCACATGCCTCAACATCTCATTATGTACCTCGAGCATAATCATCGTTCTACGTATCGTTCTATCTACTTTATCTTCGTTCTACATATTGTTCTACATCGATTATCTCCCCTCAACATGGCGATTATGTAATTTCTAAAGTTCTAGAGATTATGTAATCTAGTATTAATGATAAGTCAAATGAGTTTAATATCTTATTGACTCATTAAATCCATGATTACATCTGAAGAAAATATATATGTATGTATATTTTTATAAAGATTGTAATTAAAAATTCTTTTGTACAAACTGTTAATGGTGAAAATATTTTAACGGGTAGGTAATACCCGAGGAATATTTAAATTTCATATTAATAAATTACACTGTACATTCTTCAAATCCGATTCAACAGTCATTTACTATCCTACTTACAACCACCGATATATGTATCCGTTCACCGCAGAATAACCATTTTCATTCAATTTCATATTTGGATTTTGACTTTCCATAATCCAACAAGTGGCATAATGAAGAAAACATATGACAAAATAAAATCTGTTAGAAACAAACAAATTAACTATGAAAAATATTGTTAAGAATCCACGCTAACTGTTCCTAGCTAACTGGTTACATTTTATTTATCGCAATTTAATTATCGCAATTTATATTCTCGCAATTTACATTCTCGCAATTTTATTTATCGTCATTTAATTTCTGTATTTATTTTACGCACTTTAAATAACGGGACACGTATACAAGGTTTCGACATATCATATTGACCCATCTATATATTTATCTTGGAACAACCATAGACACTCTATATGCAAATGACGGAGTTAGCTATACAGGGTTGAGGTTGATTCTAAAATATATATATAGTTTGAGTTGTGATCAATACTGAGACCGGTATACGGGTCACGATACGTATTAATTAATTCGAATATTATATATTAAATTATATATGAATGCATTGGACTATTGGACAATTGGACTATTGGATTGCTAACTTTGGACAATTAAAATGAATTAAAATATTGATTATAACATATGAAACTAAACAATTCTTCAAGCTTGCCACTTGATTTCATCTTAAACAGTCTTTTGTATCTTGACGATTACCATTTCCGTTCAAACTCTTCGATATTCTTGAAAACCCTCGGTTTGATAACCGATGATCCAGATCCGTTAACTTTGAAAATGCTGACGAAGCAGCATGTTGTAGATTGCCTTAATGGCCAAAAGTTTGATGATAAAGAATGGAGTGTTGGAAATGCTCAACAGAAAATGTGATACGGGAAAGCGGATTATGAAAAACTATGAAGGAGACTGTGAACAAATCACCAGGACTAAACCTGTACTTAAAGAATCTAGATGATTCTGTTTCTGATGAAATCTCTTGCGAATACCTTACTCCTTATTTATTCTAAATCCTTGCGGAAAATCTTTTTCATCAACCCTCGAACTTAGAAATTCCAAAATATCATCATAAAATATCTTCGATATTTCTGAGGATATTTTCATAAATATTCTTGTCCGAAATTATCTACCTCTTCGTTTTTTTTTCTTCTTCTGTATTCCATTATATTGGAAACTTCTGTAAAATCTAAGTATGAATTATGAATGAATTGTGGAGAAGTGTTGGGAATTGAAGCATGAGTTACTATAATATAATGACGTTAGGCCAATGTGGTTATATTACAGTAAGTCATGCTAAATTTCTAATGTAACGTGATGATGATTCACAGATCTTATCCTCATCATGTGCCATGTTACACGACTCTTTCATTCTACTTAATCTCTAAGCATATCACGGAAATATTTCCTTGATATTTCTGTTCTTTCGTAACTAAGACAATCTGCTAATAAATCGTGCGATTACATTTTCTTTCTGATTAGAAGATTTCTTTAAATCCCTTAAATTCTGGAAGATCGACAGTGACTACGTCAAAAGTTAAGATGAACATCTATTTACTTCATTTCACTCTTTTGTGACAGCTTCACTCGTACGCTTCACATAATTGAATTATTTAACCACTATTACTAAATGGTCATAAAACTCTAGTTATCAACTCATATTCGTCATGAAAATACCTTTATTGTCAGCCATAACGACCTCACTCAAATTTTGGGGACAAAATTTCTTTAACGGGTAGGTACTGTCACGACCCAGAAAATTTCGATTAATTTTAAACCAAACTCTCGATACGATTTAATATTTTTGACACAATAAGCAAAGTCTGATAGGTCGAGTCACAAAAATTTTGAACTGTTTCATATATTCAAATGACCTTCGACCATTCCCGACGATTTCACGAACAACTCTTTGTAAATAAATAATTATCGAACATGTTTGATCAGGTTTCAAACAGTTAATGAATGAAATGAATAAATTGATTTAATTTTAAAATATGGGATTTTTATGAATTAAATTTATCCATAACTATTTAGTAATGGAAACAATATAATACTCCGTGATTTAATGTCAGTAGAAGAATCCATAAATTAAGACGCTTAGCTGTGACTTGATTCTCACACGTTTATTAGATAACTTTATATTGTAATTACAATTAATTTAGTTACTTCAGTTGATTGAATCCATCATCCATTCTTTATTCTCTTATATATACATACATACATATTCATACAAAAGATCAAAACCTACTATCTTATATTTTTGTTTTTATGTTGACACATAATCGTTGGCACCCACACATACATGAATCTGTTTTACGTCAAAATCCAACTCACTATTATATTTCCAAATGATTCTATTCCTTTTCACCTTTCATTTTTTTTAAAATATATGGTAGCTATCATTATTCTATATAAATATATCTACATATATATCAATACTTAGAGATACACACAGATAATTAAACCCAAACCAAACCACCATCTTCACTCTTCTTCTTCAACGATCATCACCATCTAGAAACCATTGATCTACCACCATTTCCAAACATAACTCGACACCATTTTCAACATTTAAACAATCACTACAAATCTACAAAACTACCACCATCCCCGCAAACTACTAGTAACCATCGAGAAAACCAACATAAACCACACCCGTCACTATTGCATTCATCAAACCCACATCATTTTTGTTCTTTCTGTTTGTTTGAAAATCAAACCACACGACATCACCAGGAAACCACCTCAAAGACCACAACTCCAACACCACCTCTTTATATATATATATATATATATATATATATATATATATATATATATATATATATATATATATATATATATATATATATATATATATATATATATATATATATATTTTGTCCCTGACTCTAATTGGTGTCTTTGTAAACCACCATGCTTAAACCAACTTTAGATCAACACTACCTTTGATCAACGAAACCCGAGCCATCACCCATTCGTGCTTCTTTCTACAAGATATTACACAACCCATAATCCATGATTCACCCTCTCTATCATCTTACTCTCTCTCTCCCTCTCCTTTTCTCAATCGAACACCACCACATTTAATCACGATAATTCCACCATGAACCACCATCCTCCATCACTCTCCTCCCCCTCTCCTCATTTGTATTCCTTCTAATTGAAACCTGCATCTGCAGCTGCTAGCTTCCCTCTATTTATGTTGCGTTGTCAACACAGAACCGAAAACCACCATGTCCATCATCAACCCAACACCACTTATGCTTACTGTTTTGAACCACCACTATCTGCAACCTGCTACATCATGCTGCTACTCCTGTTTTCTAATACAAACCGTCGCACACCACCACAAACCCATCACCATTAAACAACCCTAGTAACCGCTACTATTACATCTATTTTTCTATTGTGATCAACCACCAACAATACCATCTAACAACTCCCATATCACCACCATTAGATCGACCACCTAAAACCCATCACACAAAGGTATACTCCTGTTGCACTCGTGTTTCTGTTTTGAACTCTATGACACCCTCACTAAGCCCTCATAACCGTTGAATTCTCTTTCGTTGATTTTACTATTTCGAGTTCCTGTTAAAAACCGGATACTACCACCATAAAGATCACCTCTCTCTCATCTTCTCACCTCTCACTCTCTTCTCCTAATCTGTGTATACTCAAAAATTCCTCAATGAGAAGTAAACCTGAAGTAAAACCTAAAACAATTATGTTGATATTCTATTTCTGTCTGATTGAACCAAATAACGATGATAATGATTATGATTTACGCTGTAAACGATGATGATAATTATGGAGATGACGGAAGGGATGATGTTGATTATGGATAATAACGAGAAGATTAATATGAAGATTGATGATGAAATGATCAATAATGATAATTGATAATGATTTAGCATCGACCTGTTTCCCCTTTATGTCGAACTCAGCAAATCCCACCACTTTTTCTGTTTTGTCGACTGATTTTCGTAAACCTGGACACCAGAAAATGTTGAGCCTATCCTTTATATATGGGCCGTGGACCTGCAGTTGGGCCGAGGGATTGGGATGGAAGAAGGGAAGTGTCAGTTTAAAAAGATACAACATGCGAAGTATAACAGAATGAAACAGGTGGTGACATGGTTAAGGATGTTTGTGATATACGAGAGGTTGTGGGTTCAAACCTGTGCTAGGGCGTTTATTTTTTTAGACTATTCTTGTGAGGTATAATTTTAATTACTATTATTTTCCTAAATGTTAACATTAACATTAATCTATTAGTATTACCAGATTACTATAATTACTATTATCAATATTATGAGTCTCGATATTATTACTATCCTAACTATTATTAACAGTAAAATTACCATAAGTATTATTATTATCAGTATTGTTATTTTTAATATCATTAATATAATCAAATACAACTTTTATTTATCATTATTAATATATTTTACTAAATAAATATTATGTATATAAAAAATATATTTATTGGTAATATTACATAAAAGTATGTATTAATCATATTAATGAATTTTATGCGAATATTTATATATAACAAATCATGTATTTTTTTTAATAAAACTAACTGAAAATATACTAATATAACTATCTAAACACTAATCATTTTGTATACAAATTGAATATATATAATATATAACATAAGCTATAATATATGAATTTATCCAATTGCAGTTATATATATATATATATATATATATATATATATATATATATATATATATATATATATATTAATAAATATACAAATGATATAGGTTCGTGAATCCGAGGCTAACTCTACACTTGTTAAATGACGTCATATGTATTTTACTACAAAATACATTAGGTGAGTTTCATTTGCTCCCTTTTTAATTGCTTTTGCAATATATATTTTTGGGCTGAGAATACATGCGCTGCTTTTATAAATGTTTACAAAATAGACACAAGTACTTAAAAATATATTCTACGTTGAGTTGTACCACTAGCATACTTCCCTGTAGCTTGGTAACTACTATTTACATGGGTATTGTAAACGCGAATCCTGTTGATAGATCTATCGGGCCTGACAACCCCAACCGGACTGGACGACCAGTAATCTAGCACAGTACTTCGTTTTGTAGGCTACACTTGGTACGGTGTAGTGAGATTTCATAATAAAGGGAATATGCGACGTTGATTAATAGTTAAGTATGGTTACCAAGTGCTCAACCACTTAGAATACTTTTATACACTTGCGAGTGTACATATTTATAAACGGAAATCTTGTGGTCTATTAATATACTGAAATGATTGTAATGATAAACCTATGAACTCACCAACCTTTTGGTTGACACTTTTAAGCATGTTTATTCTCAGGTACGAATTAAGTCTTCCGCTGTGCATTAGCTCATTTTAAGGACATTACTTGGAGTCGATCAACGCGATGGGACCAAATGTTGATGATTTCGTCCAGGGGGATATGGACGGGTTATGACATGTTTATTCTCAGGTATTAAAGAAATCTTCCGCTGTGCATTAGCTCATCTTAAGGATATTACTTGGAGTCATTCATGGCATATTTTGAAAGACGTTGCATTTGAGTCGTTGAGTTCATCAGAATTATTATTAAGTCAATTATAGTTGGATGTATTATGAAATGGTATGCATGCCATCAACTTTCAATGTAAAGGAAGTTTGTCTTTTAAAAACGAATGCAATGTTTGTAAAATGTATCATATAGAGGTCAATTACCTTGCAATGTAACCAAATGTAATGTATTCATCCGGATGGATTAGGATGGGTCGTTAAAGTTGGTATCAGAGCTGATTTAATTCCGTTTATGAGTGGGTTAATCGTAGAGGGGGTTCTCACAGTGTTACCGGTGACGAAGCATTGGCTCTTACTCCTCGCGATCCCTGTTAGGGTTGGATGTACGTTTTCGAGAGACGGGCCGTAAAATCAGTGTCTGAGGTACGCTCAGTAGTCACCAAGCGGTTAGTTGGGAAGGTACTGAGTGGGATGCGTCCCCAACTGTTAAAGTTGGTATCAGCGAGGTGGTCTTAGCGAACCAGGTCTTGCATTAGTGTGTCTAACTGATAGTTGTTAGGATGCATTAGTGAGTCTGGACTTCGACCATGTCTGCATGTCAAAAGTTTTGCTTATCATTTCGTGTCGAAAATTACCTGCTTATCATTCTTAGGGAATCACTTGCTTATCATCTTAAGTCTAGACACGTCTTACTGCATTTAGTGCATCGATAGTGTATAGACAAAATTCATATCTTAGCGTATCTGTTACTATAGACCTTTCCTGACAGCTTCCATAGATTCCTCCGTAACTTATGGGATTTTAGTATTATATATGCATATGTAAATCGTGTATTGCGGGGTACTAATCTACATCCTATAATCTATTTCATATCAAAAATCTTTCATCTCATCGTACGAGATGAATCCCTCAACCAGTTAGAGTCACTCAGATTCCGATAGCTATTCCGACAGTTATTCCAACAGCTATTCTGATATGGAATTCCACTCGAGCTCTGAAAGCAGTGTGACCGGAATGAATCAACCAATCAGCCATCATCAATTCTGGATGAGTTGGGGATGGGTTCGTAATCGACTTAATCAATGGAGACGAGAAGAGGGCGATCCTTTCCATCAACCAAATTCACCTCTTGGCAATGAACCTGAAGCACTTACCGGCGAACCTATCCGAAACACCATTTTCACCCTCATTTCCAGAGTATCTCGTCACGATTATATACTATCTCAGATTCTAGATCTTATTCATTCGCTCGTCCAAACCGACAATCATCCCGGAGTAATAGCAGAAGTCAACGAGCTTCACGCCCAAGTTATAGCTTTGGAAAATATGATGCAAAATTTACCAGATTCAGCAACATCATCGGTACCAACAGTACCATCAGTAGCAGCACCAGTACTATCAACAATCCATGCCTCAACATCTCATTCTGTACCTCGAGTATAATCATCATGTTACGTATCGTTCTACATCATTTATTTTCGTTCTACATGGCGATTATGTAATCTCTAATGTTTTAGAGATTATGTATTCTAGTTCTAACAGTAAATCAAATAAGATTAATATCATATTAATTCATTAAATCCATGATTACATCTGAAGAAAATATATATGTATATATGTTTTCATTAAGATTGTAATTAAAAATTCTTTTGTACAAACTGTTAATGGTGAAAATATTTTAACGGGTAGGTAATACCAGAGGAATATTTAAATTTCACATTAATAAGTTACAATGTACATTCTTCGAATCTGATTCAACAATCATTTACTATCCTACTTACATCCACAGATATACGTATCCATTCACCACTGAATAACTATTTTCATTCAATTTCATAATTGGATTTTGACTTATCAGAATCCAACAAGTGGCATAATGAAGAAAATATTGGGCAAAAATAAAATTTGTTAGAAACAAACAAATTAACTATAAGAAATTTTGTTAAGAATCCACGCTAACTGTTCCTAGCTAACTGATTACATTTTATTTATCGCAATTTAATTATCTCAATTTATATTCTCCCAATTTTATTTATCTTCATTTAATTCCTGTTATTTATTTTACGCACTTTAAAAATCGGGACACGTATACAAGGTTTTGACATATCATATCGACGCATCTATATATTATTTGGAAAAACCATAGACACTATATGCAGTATATATATTATTGTATATATATACAATAATATATATACTTTGAGCTGTGATCGAGTCTGAGATATGTATACAATGGGTCACGATACGTATTAATTAATTCGAATATTATATATGAATTATTGAATTACTACCTGTGGACTACCAACATTGGACAATTAAAATGAATTAAAATATTGATTATAACATATGAAACCAAACATTTCTTCAAGTTTGCCACTTGATTTCATCTTAAACCTCATTTGTGTCTTGACGATTACAATCTACATTCAAACCTTTCATGATTCTTGAAAACACCTCAATCGAGAGGATGAACCAACCGCACTTCATCTGCGGAAGAAAAAGATTGATGCATATAGTTATCCACCTGAAAACTCTCGAAAACCGAGTAAACGTAACACGTATCTGTGCTAACTTCTTCGGCGTTGTTATTACCAAAAATAACTTTGCAATCTCTTTCCAATGTAGCCAATTTTGTCACATGTGACGACCCGAAAATTTTCGACCAAATCCAAGCTTAATCTTTATATCTCTTTGACACGATAAGAAAAGTTTGTTAGGTTTAGTCTCAAAATTTTGAACTGTTTCATATATTCAATTGACGTTCGATCATTCCCAACGATTCACGAACAACTATTTGTAAATAGATATGTGTGTATATATATATAAGTAATAATTCGAAAAATAATTTGAAGTATTATATGTTGTTGATATTAAAATTAATAATATAAAAATAGGATGTTATAATAATTATTATTTAAAATATATTTATTTATATAAATAAAGTATAGTAAAAATAAATATTAAATGATTGTAATACTCGTTTGATGTTTCGAATGATACTAAGTAAGTTAAATTCGAACTTATGTGATTTTGAAAATAAACGATGATCCGAAAATAAGTTATATAAATGATATACTAATTAAAAACGTATTTAGGAATAGTTATTAAATTTTAAAAACTTTTAACTGATTATCAATAGGGCACGAGTTAATATCCGTAAAATCTGGATGACAGCTGAATATTTACAAAATATTGATGGCTATACTTTTCGACATAGACACAGATATTTGTCCTATGAATGAATTATTCAATATAGATTTACTATTTCGATTCACAGCCACAATTATCAACTTGTTAAATTATTAAATTGTACTGTGGTTGTCTTGTTGAAAGTTTATATATGATAAATAAATAAACTTCCACTACTTTTTGTTCCTACTTTCTAATTGATTATCTCTAAAAGGTCACTTTATAAAACCCATTTAAACACTACTTTATCATTTTCCCTTTTGTAATCGAATTAAGATGTTAAAAGCTTTCATAAAAGTTGAATTAATAGATTAAAGTACTCGAATATGCTACTGTTTTAAATTGTCAATTGATTGCTACTCATTAATCCCATTCACATATGTGATTCTTTATTCTATCTCATTTTCCTACAAGCAACCAAAAATGTTAACATCACAAAAACCCTTTCTGTTGCACATCTCAATCACAAAAGAAACCTATGGCTTTCCTATTGATTGAAAACGTTTTATTATGATAGTAGTAGTAATATAAGCTATTATATATACCAAGATAGGTAGATAACTTATCAATGGAACACCACTATCACCACAACCACTGTGATTCCACCAATCCACCATTAACCGTCCCTGCAAACAACCAAGGACCACCACTCCTTATTTTGTGTTTCTATTTTGAACAAGAACAACCCCCTGCAAAACCCTACACACCACTGAACACAACACCGTAACTACTGAGGACTGATGCACCTGGTTATCTGTTTTTGTTTAAGTGAAACTCCCATCACCACCATGAACTAACATTATAAACCACCACCAACAGTCATGGTTGCTGCTGCTACTGTTTTCTATCCAGAATGCACTCCAAAATTGACCCTTATCGTTACCATATTCTTCTGTTTCATGCTACTACTGCAATTCTGGTAAGACCCAAAACCAAAAACTTCATCACTTTTGTTATTCTGTTCAGCAGCCACTGTTGGGTATAGTTAACAAAAATCAACCACAACGAACCTTTGATTAAAACACATGATAAAATACATATATATTTAAACATGAAAGAGTAAGAGTATGGTTAATAGATATATAAGATTTCACTTAATCTACATAAAATGAATTGATATAAATACCTGATATGATACCTTCATTCATAAACCAAAGGTTGTCTACAAGAGAGATCGTTCCAGGGTCATGTGATCGTTACAATGACAAAACCCAACTACCTTGTTTCCACTCCCAAACAACCTGCTCAGATTCTTTTATACAGCAGCACAAATTCCATAGTCTCATTATAATGAAACCATAAACAAATCAATATGAGGTAGTATACAAACTAATCTCATAACCTTTTAGCATGTAAAAACAATTAGTAAACTTGAAAATCATGAAGACTTTAATTGTTAATTATAATCCAAACCAAATTGTGTCATTAAGAGAAATCAAAATTTATCATATAAATATATATACCTGTTTGACTGATCATAACTTGGCAATCCTTCCTGATGAATCAATAAGGACCATACCTGTTGCAATCGAAGGAGACTTTATGAACACACCGTGATTCAATCAACACCCTGCAAACAACCATTATTAGACCTGCAAATCCCATGTTGCTGATACACGTTTGAAGCTTCTAGTTAGGGTTTCTGTTCAATCAAACCTCTCAATCCTCCCAATCAATCACCATCATCACCTATTTCAAAATAAAATGATTCATCATCAATATCAGTTAAAACCTTCCTATTGTTAATGTTCGTATTAGATTCAATAAAAATATATATACAGAAAATTAATAAGAGGATGAAGAAATTAAAAAGAATACTAAAGAACCAATTACCTGCATCACCAATTAATGAATCGATCGATTAATAAAGAATGATGATTAACGATGATGAAGAAGACCGATGATATCGTTGGAAGAGGATGATTACAAATCAAAGATCCTGCTATTCATCGATGATTTTCGCTTAATTGATTTGTTGAAGATGAAGATGATTATTGATTGATTATGTGAAGATGTCAAACATTTTTCTTCTCTACGAATTGGTTTGGCCATTCTCGATCTGAATTGGGGAAGCCAACAACATACGCGTGTTCTTTTAAATTAATAATAATAATAATAATAATAATAATAATAATAATAATAATAATAATAATAATAATAATAATAATAATAATAATAATAATAATTATTATTATTATTATTATTATTATTATTATTATTATTATCAAGATTTTCATATAAAGATTTCAGTAAACATTACAAATTTTTATATTTAATACGTTAATATTATGTAAATTTGCATATAATATTATTAATAACCTGTATATAGTTATTATATATCAACTAAATATATTCATTAAAAATAAATTGTAATATATATTACAGAACACTACTATAATATTAATTATACATTATTATAAAATTTTATATATATAGACATAGATTAAAACATTATATAACAAATATAAACATTAAAATATAATACAGTATTAATAATATAAACATAAATATATTATAATAAGTTATAAATAAATTATCAAAATATTTTAATAAAGAATCACTATCTTAGTATTAATAATTGAATATTATGATAACTTAATATCATAGTATATATATATATATATATATATATATATATATATATATATATATATATATATATATATATATATATATATATATATATATATATATATATATTAAATTAAGGGTGTAATAGATAAATAAAGTATATATTGGAATTTAAAATAAAACTTTTATAAATATTATATAATTAATATTTAATTTATTACTATTATACGTTTATGATATTATCTGATATATAATACTGATATAGGTTCGTGAATCCGAGGCCAACCCTGCATTGTTCAGTTCTGTTGTATGCATATTTTTACTACGAAATACAGTATTGTGAGTTTTATTTGCTCCCTTTTTAAATGCTTTTGCAATATATATTTTTGGGACTGAGAATACATGCGCTACTTCTATAAATGCTTTACGAAATAGACACAAGTGATCGAAACTACATTCTATGGTTGGATTATCAAACCGAATATGCCCCTTTTTAGCTTGGTAGCCTAAGAATTGTTGTTTATTATAATTGCCACCAATTGACGCGAATCCTAAAGATAAATCTATGGGCACTAACAAGCCTCAGTCAGAGAATTTAAATTGCTTTAGTACTTTAATTTATCATGTCCGATGTGAGTCCCAGAATGATGAGAATATTCTATATGCATCCTTTTAAGGTCGGTTACCAGGTGTTCAATCCATATGAATGAATTTTAATTCGTGGGTTACGCGTGTCAATATATGAAATCTTGTGGTCTATTAAAATGATGAAATTGATTGTTTATGATAAACTAATGAACTCACCAACCTTTTGGTTGACACTTTAAAGCATGTTTATTCTCAGGTATGAAAGAAATCTTCCGTTGTGCATTTGCTCATATTAGATATATTACTTGGAGTCATTCATGGCATATTTCAAAAGACGTTGCATTCGAGTCGTCGAGTTCATCAAGATTATTACTAAGTCAATTATAGTTGGATATATTATGAAATGGTATGCAAGCCGTCAACTGTCGATGTAATGAAATTTTGTCTTTTAAAAACGAATGCAATGTTTGTAAAATGTATCATATAGAGGTCAAGTACCTCGCGATGTAACTAAATGTAATGTATTCGTCCAGATGAATTAGGACGGGTCCTTTTAGTTGGTATTAGAGAGGTGGTCTTAGCGAACCAGGTCTTACATTAGTGTGTCTAACTAGTAGTTGTTAAGATGCATTAATGAGTCTGGACTTCAACCGTGTCGGCATGTCAAAAGTTTTGCTTATCATTTCTAGTCGGAAACCATTTGCTTATCATCCTTAGGAAATTACATGCTTATCATTCTTAGTCTAAACACGTTTTACTGCATTGACTGCATGAATAGTGTATAGACAAAATTCATATCTTAGCGTATCTGTTACTGTAGACTTTATCTGACACGTTTCCTTAATTCCCTCCGTAATTTACGGGATCTTCTGTACTATGTATAGGTATTCTATGTAATTAGAATATCATCCGATATCCGAAAATCATATCATACCGAAAAACCCTTTACTCAATCGTACGAAATGGAACTCGCCACTAGTTCAAGTCTCTCAGATTCCGACATGGATGTTCACCTAAGCTCCGAAAGCAGCGTCACCGGAATGAATCAACCAATCAGTCATCCCCAATTCATCTGATGGGTTCGTAGTCTATTAAATCAATGGAGACGCGAAGAAGGCGATCCTTTCCATCACCCGAATTCACCTCTTGGCGAAGAACCTGAAGCACTGACAGGCGAACCTATTCGTAATATCATTTTCTCTATTATTTCCAGAGTATCTCGTCACGATTACATAATATCTCAAATTCTAAACCTTATTCATCTGCTCATTCCGACCGACAATCATCCCGGAGTAATAGAAGAAGTCAACGAGCTTCGCGCTCGAGTAGTGGCTTTGGAAAATATGGTGCAAAACGTACCAGCTTCAGCAATATCACCAGCACCAATAGTACCACCAACATCAACACCAGTACCCCCCAACAATCTAAGTTTCAACATCACACGCCTCAACATCACAATCTGTATCTCGGGCATAATCATCGTTCTACATGACGTTCTACATCATTTATCTTCGTTTGACAGGGCGATTATGTAATCACTAATGTTTTAGAGATTATATATTCTTGTTCTAACGGTAAACCAAATGAGATTAATATCATATTAACTCATTAAATCTATATTACATCTGAAGAAAAAATATATATATGAAAGTATATTTTCATAAAGATTGTAATTAAAAATTCTTTTGTACAAACTGTTAATGGTGAAAATATTTTAACGGGTAGGTAATACCCGAGGAATATTTAAATTTCACATTAATAAGTTACACTGTACATTCTTTGAATCTGAATCAACAATCATTTACTATCCTACTTACATCCACAGATATATGTATCTGTTCACCGCAGAATAACCATTTTTTTCAATTTAATATTTGGATTTTGACTTATCAGAATCCAACAAGTGGCATAATGAAGAAAACATTGGACAAAATAAAATTTGTTAGAAACAAACAAATTAACTATGAGAAATTTTGTTAAGAATCCACGCTAACAAAATCCTAGCTAACTGTTCCTAGCTAACTGTTAATTCCTTATTACATTTTATTTATCGCAATTTATTTATCGCAATTTAATTATCGCAATTTTAATGCTCGCAATTTTATTTATCGTCATTTAATTTCTGTTATTTATTTTACGCACTTTATTTATCGTTATTTAAATACTGTTATTTACGCATTTTAAATATCGGGACACGCATACAAGGTTTTGACATATCATATCGACGCATCTATATATATTATTTGGAATAACCATAGACACTCTATATGCAGTAATGCTTGAGTTAGCTATACAGGGTTGAGGTTGATTCTACAATAATATATATACTTTGAGTTGTGATTGAGTCTGAGACATGTATACAATGGGTCACGATATGTATTAATTAATTCAAATATTATATATATGAATTATTGAACTTCTAACTGTGGACAATCAACTGTGGACTGTCAACATTGGACAATTAAAATGAATTAAAATATTGATTATAACATATGAAACTAAATAATTCTTCAAGTTTGCCACTTAATTTCATCTTAAACTTCATTTGTATCTTGACGATTACAATCTGCATTCAAACCTTTCATGATTCTTGAAAACACCTCAATCGAGAGGATGAACTAACCTCACTTCATCTACGGAAGGAAAGATTTATGCATATAGTTATGCACCTGAAAAACTCTCGGAACCTGAGTAAAAGTTTAACACATATATGTGCTAGCTCCTTTGGAGTTGTTATTACCGAAAAATAACTTTACAATCCCTCTTCAAATTAGTCAATTTTGTCACAGCTCCAGCAAATCAACTTCGATTTTTATTTGGATTAGCCTTATTATATGAAATGTCCCGTTCATATTGATTATAAACGTTCCATATTAATTGATTTCGTCGCGAGGTTTTGACCTCTATATGAGACGTTTTTCAAAGACTGCATTCATTTTTAAAACAACCATAACCTTTATTTTATCGATAAAGGTTTAAAAAGCATTACGTAGATTATCAAATAATGATAATCTAAAATATACCGTTTACACACGACCATTACATAATGGTTAACAATAAGAATATATTACATCAAAAATAAGTTTCTTGAATGCAGTTTTTACATAATATCATACAAGCATGGACTCCAAATCTTGTCCTTATTTTAGTATGCAACAGCGGAAGCTCTTAATTATTACCTGAGAATAAACATGCTTAAAACGTCAACAAAAATGTTGGTGAATTATAGGTTTTATCCTATATATTATCAAATCAAAATAATAGACCACAAGATTTCATATTTCAATATACATCCCATACATAGAGATAAAAATCATTCATATGGTGAACACCTGGTAACCGACATTAACAAGATGCATATAAGAATATCCCCTATCATTCCGGGAAATCCTTCGGACATGATAAAAACGAATTCGAAGTACTAAAGCATCCGGTACTTTGGATGGGGTTCGTTAGGCCCAATAGATCTATCTTTAGGATTCGCGTCAATTAGTAGATCGGTTTACTAATTCTTAGGCTACCAAGCAAAAGGGGCATATTCAGCTTCGATCATTCACCCATATAATGTAGTTTCATTTACTTGTGTCTATTTTGTAAAACATTTATAAAACTGCATGTATTCTCATCCCAAAATATTAGATTTTAAAAGTGGGACTATAACTAACTTTCACAGATTTTTACTTCGTCGGGAAGTAAGACTTGGCCACTGATCGATTTACGAACCTATAACAAATATGTACATATATATCAAAGTATGTTCAAAATATATTTACACCATTTTTAATACGTTTTAATGTTTTAAGTTTATTAAGTCAGATGTCCTCGTTAGTAACCTACAACTAGTTGTCCACAATTAGATGTACAGAAATAAATCGATATATATTATCTTGAATCAATCCACGACCCAGTGTATACACGTCTCAGGCTAGATCACAACTCAAAGTATATATATTTTTGGAATCTACCTCAACCCTGTATAGCTAACTCCAACATTACTGCATATAGAGTGTCTATGGTAGTTCCAAATAATATATATACATGAGTTGATATGATATGTCAAAACATTTGCATACGTGTCTATGGTGTAGTGACCCGAACTTTTCCATGTTTATATATATTAATTTAGATTTATATTTACATGATTAAATGTTTCCAACATGTTAAGCAATCAAACTTGTTAAGACTTGATTAATTGAAATATGTTTCATATAGACAATTGACCACCCAAGTTGACCGGTGATTCACGAACGTTAAAACTTGCAAAAACTATACGATGACATATATATGGTTATATATATAGTTAACATGTTTTTATTATAAGTATGTATCTCATTAGGTATTTTAACAATGAGTTATATACATAAAAATGAGACTATTAATTTAAGAAACTCGAAAACGATATATATAACGATTATCGTTATAACAACGTCTTACTAGGTACATATGAATCATATTAAGATATTGATACACTTGGTTAATTATGTTAAATGATAAGTAAATATATTATTAAGTGTATTAACAATGAAATACATATGTAAAAATAAGACTACTAACTTAATGATTTCGAAACGAGACATATATGTAACGATTATCGTTGTAACGACATTTAACTGTATATACATCATACTGAGATATATTATATATCATAATATCATGATAATATAAAAATTTAACATCTCATTTGTTATAATAAACAATGGGTTAACAACATTCAACAAGATCATTAACCTAAAGGTTTCAAAACAACATTTACATGTAACGACTAACGATGACTTAACGACTCAGTTAAAATGTATATACATGTAGTGTTTTAATATGTATTCATACACTTTTGAAAGACTTCAAGACACTTATCAAAATACTTCTACTTAACAAAAATGCTTACAATTACATCCTCGTTCAGTTTCATCAACAATTCTACTCGTATGCACCCGTATTCGTACTCGTACAATACACAGCTTTTAGATGTATGTACTATTGGTATATAAACTCCAATGATCAGCTCTTAGCAGCCCATGTGAGTCACCTAACACATGTGGGAACCATCATTTGGCAACTAGCATGAAATATCTCATAAAATTACAAAAATATGAGTAATCATTCATGACTTATTTACATGAAAACAAAATTACATATCCTTTATATCTAATCCATACACCAACGACCAAAAACACCTACAAACACTTTCATTCTTCAATTTTCGTCATCTAATTGATCTCTCTTAAGTTCTATCTTCAAGTTCTAAGTGTTCTTCATATATTTTACAAGTTCTAGTTACATAAAATCAAGAATACTTTCAAGTTTGCTAGCTCACTTCCAATCTTGTAAGGTGATCATCCAACCTCAAGAAATCTTTGTTTCTTACAGTAGGTTATCATTCTAATACAAGGTAATAATCATATTCAAACTTTGGTTCAATTTCTATAACTATAACAATCTTATTTCAAGTGATAATCTTACTTGAACTTGTTTTCGTGTCATGATTCTGCTTCAAGAACTTCGAGCCATCCAAGGATCCGTTGAAACTAGATCCATTTTTCTCTTTTCCAGTAGGTTTATCCAAGGAACTTAATGTAGTAATGATGTTCATAACATCATTCGATTCATACATATAAAGCTATCTTATTCGAAGGTTTAAACTTGTAATCACTAGAACATAGTTTAGTTAATTCTAAACTTGTTCGCAAACAAAAGTTAATCCTTCTAACTTGAATTTTAAAATCAACTAAACACATGTTCTATATCTATATGATATGCTAACTTAATGATTTAAAACCTGAAAACACGAAAAACACCGTAAAACCGGATTTACGCCGTCGTAGTAACACCGCGGGCTGTTTTGGGTTAGTTAATTAAAAACTATGATAAACTTTGATTTAAAAGTTGTTATTCTGAGAAAATGATTTTTATTATGAACATGAAACTATATCCAAAAATTATGGTTAAACTCAAAGTGGAAGTATGTTTTCTAAAATGGTCATCTAGACATCGTTCTTTCGACTGAAATGACTACCTTTACAAAAACGACTTGTAACTTATTTTTCCGACTATAAACCTATACTTTTTCTGTTTAGATTCATAAAATAGAGTTCAATATGAAACCATAGCAATTTGATTCACTCAAAACGGATTTAAAATGAAGAAGTTATGGGTAAAACAAGATTGGATAATTTTTCTCATTTTAGCTACGTGAAAATTGGTAACAAATCTATTCCAACCATAACTTAATCAACTTGTATTGTATATTATGTAATCTTGAGATACCATAGACACGTATACAATGTTTCGACCTATCATGTCGACACATCTATATATATTTCGGAACAACCATAGACACTCTATATGTGAATGTTGGAGTTAGCTATACAGGGTTGAGGTTGATTCCAAAATATATATAGTTTGAGTTGTGATCAATACTGAGATACGTATACACTGGGTCGTGGATTGATTCAAGATAATATTTATCGATTTATTTCTGTACATCTAACTGTGGACAACTAGTTGTAGGTTACTAACGAGGACAGCTGACTTAATAAACTTAAAACATCAAAATATATTAAAAGTGTTGTAAATATATTTTGAACATACTTTGATATATATGTATATATTGTTATAGGTTCGTGAATCAACCAGTGGCCAAGTCTTACTTCCCGACGAAGTAAAAATCTGTGAAAGTGAGTTATAGTCCCACTTTTAAAATCTAATATTTTTGGGATGAGAATACATGCAGGTTTTATAAATGATTTACAAAATAGACACAAGTACGTGAAACTACATTCTATGGTTGAATTATCGAAATCGAATATGCCCCTTTTTATTAAGTCTGGTAATCTAAGAATTAGGGAACAGACACCCTAATTGACGCGAATCCTAAAGATAGATCTATTGGGCCTAACAAACCCCATCCAAAGTACCAGATGCTTTAGTACTTCGAAATTTATATCATATCCGAAGGGTGTCCCGGAATGATGGGGATATTCTTATATATGCATCTTGTTAATGTCGGTTACCAGGTTTTCACCATATGAATGATTTTTATCTCTATGTATGGGATGTGTATTGAAATATGAAATCTTGTGGTCTATTATTATGATTTGATATATATAGGTTAAACCTATAACTCACCAACATTTTTGTTGACGTTTTAAGCATTTTATTCTCAGGTGATTATTAAGAGCTTCCGCTGTCGCATACTTAAATAAGGACGAGATTTGGAGTCCATGCTTGTATGATATTGTGTAAAAACTGCATTCAAGAAACTTATTTTGTTGTAACATATTTGTATTGTAAACCATTATGTAATGGTCGTGTGTAAACAGGATATTTTAGATTATCATTATTTGATAATCTACGTAAAGCTTTTTAAAACCTTTATCTATGAAATAAAGGTTATGGTTTGTTTTAAAAATGAATGCAGTCTTTGAAAAACGTCTCATATAGAGGTCAAAACCTCGCAACGAAATCAATTAATATGGAACGTTTTTAATCAATAAGAACGGGACATTTCAGTTGGTATCCGAGCGTTGGTCTTAGAGAACCAGAATTTTGCATTAGTATGTCTTATCGAGTTTGTTAGGATGCATTAGTGAGTCTGGACTTCGACCGTGTTTACTTGAAAAATGATTGCTTAACAAATTTTGTTGGAAACTATATATTTTTAACATGTGAATATTATGTGATATATTAATCTCTTAACGCGTTTGATATTATGTGATAGATGTCTACCTCTAGAACAAGTCCCATTGAGTCACCTAATAATAATGAAGAGTCAAATGTAAATTGGAATGATTCGTGGACTGATTCACAAGTTCCCGAAGAGGAACCGGAAGAAGAGTCGGAACCGGAAGAAGAATCGGAACCGGAAGAAGAATCGGAACCGGATGAAGAAGTAGAACCGGTGGGGGAAATAATAAAACGGTTAAGTAAAAGAAAATCCTCAACCAACCGACCAAGGTTAATTATGGTCAATGGTGTTTCCGCCAAGGAAGCAAAATATTGGGAGGATTACCAATTCTCCGATGAATCGGATTCCGACGAGAATTCCGATGATGTTATAGAAATTACCCCAACTGAATTTAAAAAGGCAAAAGAAAATAATAATGGAAAGGGCATAAAAATAGAGAAATCTAATTCCAACCCCGATGAACTTTATATGTATCGTCAACCCCCGAAGTCCTTAAGTTGTAACAATGACCCGGGAACCTCTAAACCACCAGGTTTTTCTAAACCGTTGTGGAAAACGACAGTTAGTATTAGGGGAACATCATATATCCCTAGAAACTTGGCAAAACGAACCAAAACCAAAGAAGAAGAAACGAGCGAGTCGGAATAAGATAGTTGTATTCGTGTGGTGTAATATATGTAATATAGTGTTCTTATGCTTTATGATATATGTAAAAATTGCTTGTATTAATTAGTATTTTTTTTATGAATCTAACTCTTGTCTATTTTACAGTTTAAAAATACAAAATGGATAGACAACCCAATATTTTAAGAGACCTACCCGGAGACATGATTGATGAAATCTTGTCTAGAGTCGGCCAGAATTCCTCGGCACAACTATTTAAGGCGAGATCAGTTTGTAAGACATTCGAAGAACGTTCCAAGAATGTCTTGGTTTATAAGAGACTTTCGTTTGAAAGATGGGGGATATCACATTGGGAAACCCATAAGTTACGATGTGTTTACTTTGACGCATATATTGCGGGGAACCCAAATGCTATTTTACGCAACGGGTTAAGAAATTATTTTGACTCAATATATCCGAATATTGGACTTCGTGATTTAGAAAAAGCGGCTAACATGCAACATAAAGAAGCATGTTATGCTTACGGATTAGTAATGTTCGCTTCTCACCAAAGTGAGAACAAGAACATTGGGCTACAACTATTAAACAAAATGTTTCCACAAGTGACGGACTCGATAATTGGGGTAAGAAATGAGGTTTTTAGATTATTACGGGACTGTTGGACATTACGTAACCCTCGTCCCTTTGACGACGTTACAACACGCTGTCTTATCAACGGCCATAACGGTTATGTTCCACAAGACCAAGGATGGGAAGTAGTCCTAGTAAAACCAGAATGCATGACTTGTTTCTGGACGTATGAATTACGTGTCTTTATTGCCTTTGCTGAACAACTTGTGTACTAGCTAGAATTATCTTCACAACTATCTTGTATCAAAGTTATTGTGTGCTATATTTCATGCTTTATGTAAAATAAGCGGTATTGTAAGTTTGTAAAATATGGTATAAAAGTTTGAACGCGAAATATTATTATAATCAGTTTTTCATATAGAATTGTAGTAGTTGAATTGTATATTAGCTACTAAGTATGAACTTAACGGGTAGGTACTACCCGAATTTAAACTTATAAAACGCTAATATGAAGAAAAAGCTTTTATAAATGAGTTCATATTATGCTACGAAATACTATTAACTACTCTTAATATTCTGTATGATTAACTTGTTCCATTTGACTATTTTGAAGGAAATGGCACCGACTACTCGACACACCGTGAATATGAATGAAGAGGAATTTCATACTTTTCTAGCTTCAAACATAGCCGCAGTACAGGCTGCGCTACATACCAACAATAACCTTGGATCTGGCAGTACAGGAAATCGTGTAGGATGCACCTACAAAGAATTCACTGCCTGCAAACCTTTGGAATTTGATGGAACCGAAGGACTGATCGGATTGAAACGGTGGACCGAGAAGGTCGAATCGGTGTTTGCCATAAGTAAGTGTACTGAAGAGGACAAAGTGAAGTACGCTACGCATACCTTCACAGGTTCTGCGTTAACATGGTGGAATACCTATCTAGAGCAAGTGGGACAAGATGATGCGTACGCACTACCGTGGTCAGCATTCAAGCACTTGATGAACGAGAAGTACCGTCCCAGAACCGAGGTCAATAAGCTCAAGACAGAACTTAGAGGGTTACGAACCCAAGGATTTGATATTACCACGTACGAAAGACGATTCACAGAATTGTGCCTATTGTGTCCGGGAGCATTCGAAGATGAGGAAGAGAAGATCGACGCGTTTGTGAAAGGATTACCGGAAAGAATCCAAGAAGATATAAGTTCACACGAGCCCGCCTCCATACAACAGGCATGTAGAATGGCTCACAAACTAGTGAACCAGATTGAAGAAAGAATTAAAGAACAGACTGCTGAAGAGGCCAATGTGAAGCAAGTCAAAAGAAAGTGGGAGGAAAACGGTGATAAGAATCACCAATACAACAACAACAGCAATTACAATAATAATCGCAACAATTATCCCAACAATCGCAACATCAATCGCAACTACAACAAACAGCCCAACAACAACAACAACAACAATAACAACAACAACATCAACTACAACAATCATCCCAACAACAATAATAACCGCAACAACAACAACAATCAGAAGCAGCTATGCCAAAGGTGTGAAAAGTATCACTCGGGGTTCTGCACCAAATTTTGCAACAAGTGTAAAAGAAATGGTCATAGCGCGGCGAAGTGTGAGGTCTACGGACCAGGGGTTAATAGAACGAAAGGAACAAATGGTGTCGGAACGAGTAATGGCGGAGCAAGTAGTGTCGGAGCAAGTTATGCCAATGTAGCTTGTTATAAATGTGGAAAACCGGGCCACATTATTAGAAATTGCCAGAACCAGGAGAACACGAATGGACAAGGCCGCGGAAGAGTTTTCAATATTAATGCGGCAGAGGCACAGGAAGACCCGGAGCTTGTTATGGGTACGTTTCTTATTGACAATAAATCTGCTTACGTTTTATTTGATTCGGGTGCGGATAGAAGCTATATGAGTAGAGATTTTTTGTGCTAAATTAAGTTGTCCATTGACGCCTTTGGATAGTAAATTTTTACTCGAATTAGCAAATGGTAAATTAATTTCAGCAGATAATATATGTCGGAATCGAGAAATTAAACTGGTTAGCGAAACATTTAAGATTGATTTGATACCAGTAGAGTTAGGGAGTTTTGATGTGATAATCGGTATGGACTGGTTGAAAGAAGTGAAAGCAGAGATCGTTTGTTACAAAAATGCAATTCGCATTATACGAGAAAAAGGAAAACCCTTAATGGTGTACGGAGAAAAGGGCAACACGAAGCTACATCTTATTAGTAATTTGAAGGCACAAAAACTAATAAGAAAAGGTTGCTATGCTGTTCTAGCACACGTCGAAAAAGTACAAACTGAAGAAAAGAGCATCAATGATGTTCCCATTGCAAAAGAATTTCCCGATGTATTTCTGAAAGAATTACCGGGATTACCCCCACATCGATCTGTTGAATTTCAAATAGATCTTGTACCAGGAGCTGCACCAATAGCTCGTGCTCCTTACAAACTCGCACCCAGCGAGATGAAAGAACTGCAAAGCCAATTACAAGAACTTTTAGAGCGTGGTTTCATTCGACCAAGCACATCACCGTGGGGAGCTCCTGTTTTGTTTGTCAAGAAGAAAGATGGTACATTCAGGTTGTGTATCGACTACCGAGAGTTGAACAAACTTACCATCAAGAACCGCTACCCACTACCGAGAATCGACAACTTATTTGATCAACTACAAGGATCGTCTGTTTATTCAAAGATTGACTTACGTTCCGGGTATCATCAAATGCGGGTGAAAGAAGATGATATTCCAAAGACTGCTTTCAGAACACGTTACGGTCATTACGAGTTTATGGTCATGCCGTTTGGTTTAACTAATGCACCAGCTGTGTTCATGGACCTTATGAACCGAGTGTGTGGACCATACCTTGACAAGTTTGTCATTGTTTTCATTGATGACATACTTATTTACTCAAAGAATGACCAAGAACACGGTGAACATTTGAGAAAGGTGTTAGAAGTATTGAGGAAGGAAGAATTGTACGCTAAGTTTTCAAAGTGTGCATTTTGGTTGGAAGAAGTTCAATTCCTCGGTCACATAGTGAACAAAGAAGGTATTAAGGTGGATCCGGCAAAGATAGAAACTGTTGAAAAGTGGGAAACCCGAAAACTCCGAAACACATACGCCAGTTTTTAGGACTAGCTGGTTACTACAGAAGGTTCATCCAAGACTTTTCCAGAATAGCAAAACCCTTGACTGCATTAACGCATAAAGGGAAGAAATTTGAATGGAATGATGAACAAGAGAAAGCGTTTCAGTTATTGAAGAAAAAGCTAACTACGGCACCTATATTGTCATTGCCTGAAGGGAATGATGATTTTGTGATTTATTGTGACGCATCAAAGCAAGGTCTCGGTTGTGTATTAATGCAACGAACGAAGGTGATTGCTTATGCGTCTAGACAATTGAAGATTCACGAACAAAATTATACGACGCATGATTTGGAATTAGGCGCGGTTGTTTTTGCATTAAAGACTTGGAGGCACTACTTATATGGGGTCAAAAGTATTATATATACCGACCACAAAAGTCTTCAACACATATTTAATCAGAAACAACTGAATATGAGGCAGCGTAGGTGGATTGAATTATTGAATGATTACGACTTTGAGATTCGTTACCACCCGGGGAAGGCAAATGTGGTAGTCGATGCCTTGAGCAAGAAGGACAGAGAACCCATTCGAGTAAAATCTATGAATATAATGATTCATAATAACCTTACTACTCAAATAAAGGAGGCGCAACAAGGAGTTTTAAAAGAGGGAAATTTAAAGGATGAAATACCCAAAGGATCGGAGAAGCATCTTAATATTCGGGAAGACGGAACCCGGTATAGGGCTGAAAGGATTTGGGTACCAAAATTTGGAGATATGAGAGAAATGGTACTTAGAGAAGCTCATAAAACCAGATACTCAATACATCCTGGAACGGGGAAGATGTACAAGGATCTTAAGAAACATTTTTGGTGGCCAGGTATGAAAGCCGATATTAATAAATACGTAGGAGAATGTTTGACATGTTCTAAGGTCAAAGCTGAGCATCAGAAACCATCAGGTCTACTTCAACAACCCGAAATCCCGGAATGGAAATGGGAAAACATTACCATGGATTTCATCACTAAATTGCCAAGGACTGCAAATGGTTTTGATACTATTTGGGTAATAGTTGATCGTCTCACCAAATCAGCACACTTCCTACCAATAAGAGAAGATGACAAGATGGAGAAGTTAGCACGACTGTATTTGAAGGAATTCGTCTCCAGACATGGAATACCAATCTCTATTATCTCTAATAGGGATGGCAGATTTATTTCAAGATTCTGGCAGACATTACAGCAAGCATTAGGAACTCGTCTAGACATGAGTACTACCTATCATCCACAAACTGATGGGTAGAGCGAAAGGACGATACAAACGCCTGAAGACATGCTACGAGCATGTGTTATTGATTTCGGAAACAGTTGGGATCGACATCTACCGTTAGTAGAATTTTCTTACAACAACAGCTACCATTCAAGCATTGAGATGGCGCCGTTTGAAGCACTTTATGGTAGAAAGTGCAGGTCTCCGATTTGTTGGAGTGAAGTGGGGGATAGACAGATTACGGGTCCAGAGATTATACAAGAAACTACCGAGAAGATCATCCAAATTCAACAACGGTTGAAAACCGCCCAAAGTCGACAAAAGAGCTACGCTAACATTAAAAGAAAAGATATAGAATTTGAAATTGGAGAGATGGTCATGCTTAAAGTTGCACCTTGGAAAGGCGTTGTTCGATTTGGTAAATGAGGGAAATTAAATCCAAGGTATATTGGACCATTCAAGATTATTGATCGTGTCGGACCAGTAGCTTACCGACTTGAGTTACCTCAACAACTCGCGGCTGTACATAACACTTTCCACGTCACAAATTTGAAGAAATGTTTTGCTAAAGAAGATCTCACTATTCCGTTAGATGAAATCCAAATCAACGAAAAACTTCAATTCATCGAAGAACCCGTCGAAATAATGGATCGTGAGGTTAAAAGACTTAAGCAAAACAAGATACCAATTGTTAAGGTTCGATGGAATGCTCGTAGAGGGCCCGAGTTCACCTGGGAGCGTGAATATCAGATGAAGAAGAAATACCCACATGTATTTCCAGAAGATTCGTCAACACCTTCAACAGCTTAAAATTTCGGGACGAAATTTATTTAACGGGTAGGTACTGTAGTGACCCGAACTTTTCCATATTTATATATATTAATTGAGATTGATATTTACATGATTAAATGTTTCCAACATGTTAAGCAATCAAACTTGTTAAGACTTGATTAATTAAAATATGTTTCATATAGACAATTGACCACCCAAGTTGACCGGTGATTCACGAACGTTAAAACTTGTAAAAACTATACGATGACATATATATGGTTATATATATAGTTAACATGTTTTTATTATAAGTATGTATCTCATTAGGTATTTTAACAATGAGTTATATACATAAAAATGAGACTATTAATTTAAGAAACTTGAAAACGATATATATAACGATTATCGTTATAACAACATCTTACTAGGTACATATGAATCATATTAAGATATTGATACACTTGGTTAATTATGTTAAATGATAAGTAAATATATTATTAAGTGTATTAACAATGAAATACATATGTAAAAATAAGACTACTAACTTAATGATTTCGAAACGAGACATATATGTAACGATTATCGTTGTAACGACATTTAACTGTATATACATCATACTGAGATATATTATATATCATAATATCATGATAATATAAAAATTTAACATCTCATTTGTTATAATAAACAATGGGTTAACAACATTCAACAAGATCATTAACCTAAAGGTTTCAAAACAACATTTACATGTAACGACTAACGATGACTTAACGACTCAGTTAAAATGTATATACATGTAGTGTTTTAATATGTATTCATACACTTTTGAAAGACTTCAAGACACTTATCAAAATACTTCTACTTAACAAAAATGCTTACAATTACATCCTCGTTCAGTTTCATCAACAATTCTACTCGTATGCACCCGTATTCGTACTCGTACAATACACAGCTTTTAGATGTATGTACTATTGGTATATACACTCCAATGATCAGCTCTTAGCAGCCCATGTGAGTCACCTAACACATGTGGGAACCATCATTTGGCAACTAGCATGAAATATCTCATAAAATTACAAAAATATGAGTAATCATTCATGACTTATTTACATGAAAACAAAATTACATATCCTTTATATCTAATCCATACACCAACGACCAAAAACACCTACAAACACTTTCATTCTTCAATTTTCTTCATCTAATTGATCTCTCTCAAGTTCTATCTTCAAGTTCTAAGTGTTCTTCATATATTTTACAAGTTCTAGTTACATAAAATCAAGAATACTTTCAAGTTTGCTAGCTCACTTCCAATCTTGTAAGGTGATCATCCAACCTCAAGAAATCTTTGTTTCTTACAGTAGGTTATCATTCTAATATAAGGTAATAATCATATTCAAACTTTGGTTCAATTTCTATAACTATAACAATCTTATTTCAAGTGATAATCTTACTTGAACTTGTTTTCGTGTCATGATTCTGCTTCAAGAACTTCGAGCCATCCAAGGATCCGTTGAAGCTAGATCCATTTTTCTCTTTTCCAGTAGGTTTATCCAAGGAACTTAAGGTAGTAATGATGTTCATAACATCATTCGATTCATACATATAAAGCTATCTTATTCGAAGGTTTAAACTTGTAATCACTAGAACATAGTTTAGTTAATTCTAAACTTGTTCGCAAACAAAAGTTAATCCTTCTAACTTGAATTTTAAAATCAACTAAACACATGTTCTATATCTATATGATATGCTAACTTAATGATTTAAAACCTGGAAACACGAAAAACACCGTAAAACCGAATTTACGCCGTCGTAGTAACACCGCGGGCTGTTTTGGGTTAGTTAATTAAAAACTATGATAAACTTTGATTTAAAAGTTGTTATTCTGAGAAAATGATTTTTATTATGAACATGAAACTATATCCAAAAATTATGGTTAAACTCAAAGTGGAAGTATGTTTTCTAAAATGGTCATCTAGACGTCGTTCTTTCGACTGAAATGACTACCTTTACAAAAACGACTTGTAACTTATTTTTCTGACTATAAACCTATACTTTTTCTGTTTAGATTCATATAATAGAGTTCAATATGAAACCATAGCAATTTGATTCACTCAAAACGGATTTAAAATGAAGAAGTTATGGGTAAAACAAGATTGGATAATTTTTCTCATTTTAGCTACGTGAAAATTGGTAACAAATCTATTCCAACCATAACTTAATCAACTTGTATTGTATATTATGTAATATTTAGATACCATAGACACGTATACAATGTTTCGACCTATCATGTCGACACATCTATATATATTTCGGAACAACCATAGACACTCTATATGTGAATGTTTGAGTTAGCTATACAGGGTTGAGGTTGATTCCAAAATATATATAGTTTGAGTTGTGATCAATACTGAGATACGTATACACTGGGTCGTGGATTGATTCAAGATAATATTTATCGATTTATTTCTGTACATCTAACTGTGGACAACTAGTTGTAGGTTACTAACGAGGACAGCTGACTTAATAAACTTAAAACATCAAAATATATTAAAAGTGTTGTAAATATATTTTGAACATACTTTGATATATATGTATATATTGTTATAGGTTCGTGAATCAACCAGTGGCCAAGTCTTACTTCCTGACGAAGTAAAAATCTGTGAAAGTGAGTTATAGTCCCACTTTTAAAATCTAATATATTTGGGATGAGAATACATGCAGGTTTTATAAATGATTTACAAAATAGACACAAGTACGTGAAACTACATTCTATGGTTGAATTATCGAAATCGAATATGCCCCTTTTTATTAAGTCTGGTAATCTAAGAATTAGGGAATAGACACCCTAATTGACGCGAATCCTAAAGATAGATCTATTGGGCCTAACAAACCCCATCCAAAGTACCGGATGCTTTAGTACTTCGAAATTTATATCATATCCGAAGGGTGTCCCGGAATGATGGGGATATTCTTATATATGCATCTTGTTAATGTCGGTTACCAGGTGTTCACCATATGAATGATTTTTATCTCTATGTATGGGATGTGTATTGAAATATGAAATCTTGTGGTCTATTATTATGATTTGATATATATAGGTTAAACCTATAACTCACTAACATTTTTGTTGACGTTTTAAGCATGTTTATTCTCAGGTGATTATTAAGAGCTTCCGCTGTCGCATACTTAAATAAGGACGAGATTTGGAGTCTATGCTTGTATGATATTGTGTAAAAACTGCATTCAAGAAACTTATTTTGTTGTAACATATTTGTATTGTAAACCATTATGTAATGGTCGTGTGTAAACAGGATATTTTAGATTATCATTATTTGATAATCTACGTAAAGCTTTTTAAAACCTTTATCTATGAAATAAAGGTTATGGTTTGTTTTAAAAATGAATGCAGTCTTTGAAAAACGTCTCATATAGAGGTCAAAACCTCGCAACGAAATCAATTAATATGTAACGTTTTTAATCAATAAGAACGGGACATTTCATATGGTATCCCAAGATTAAATTAGAATACATGTATAATACAATATAAGTTAGCTAGGATATGATTTGTATAGAATTGTTACAATATTTCTCGTAGCTACAACAATCAAAAAATATCCAATCTTGTTTTACCCATAACTTCTTCGTTTTAAATCCGATTTGAGTGAATCAAATTGCTATGGTTTCATATTGAACTCTATTTTATGAATCTAAACATAAAATGTATAGGTTTATAGTTGGAAAAATAAGTTACAAGTCATTTTTGTAAAGGTAGTCATTTCAGTCGAAAGAACGACGTCTAGATGACCATTTTGGAAAACATACTTCCACTTTGAGTTTAACCATGATTTTTGGATATAGTTTCATGTTCATAAGAAAAATCATTTTCCTAGAAGGACAACTTTTAAATCAAAGTTTATCATAGTTTTTAATTAACTAACCCAAAACAGCCCGCGGTATTACTACGACGGCGTATATCCGGTTTTACGGTGTTTTTCGTGTTTTCCGGTTTTAAATCATTAAGTTAGCATATAATATAGATATAGAACATGTGTTTAGTTGATTTTAAAAGTCAAGTTAGAAGGATTAACTTTTGTTTGCGAACAAGTTTAGAATTAACTAAACTATGTTCTAGTGATTACATGTTCAAATCTTTGAATAAGATAGTTTTATATGTATGAATCGAATGATGTTATGAACATCATTACTACCTCAAGTTTAGTAGGTAAACCTACTGAAGTGACAAGAAATGATCTAGCTTCAAAGGATCTTGGATGGCTTGAAAGTTCTTGAAGTAGAATCATGACACGAAAACAAGTTCAAGTAAGATCATCACTCGAATTAAGATAGTTATAGTTATAGGAATTGAATCAAAGTGTGTATATGAGTATTACCTTGATTTGGAATGATATCTTACTGTAAATAACAAGGATTTCTTGAGGTTAGATGATCACTTTACAAGATTGGAAGTGAGCTAGTAAACTTGGAAGTATTCTTGATTTTATGAAACTAGAACTTGTAGAATTTATGAAGAACACTTAGAACTTGAAGATGGAACTTGAGAGAGATCAATTATATGAAGAAAATTGAAGAATGAAAGTGTTTGTAGGTGTTTTTGGTCGTTGGTATATGGATTAGATATAAAGGATATGTAATTTTGTTTTCATGTAAATAAGTCATGAATGATTACTAATATTTTTGTAATTTTATGAGATATTTTATGCTAGTTGCCAAATGATGGTTCCTACATGTGTTAGGTGACTCACATGGGCTGCTAAGAGCTGATCATTGGAGTGTATATACTAATAGTACATACATCTAAAAGCTGTGTATTGTACAAGTACGAATAATGGTGCATACGAGTAGAATTGTTGATGAAACTGAATGAGGATGTAATTGTAAGCATTTTTGTTAAGTAGAAGTATTTTGATAATTGTCTTGAAGTCTTTCAAAAGTGTATGAATACATATTAAAACACTACATGTATATACATTTTAACTGAGTCGTTAAGTCATCGTTAGTCGTTACATGTAAATGTTGATTTGAAACCTTTAAGTTAACGATCTTGTTAAATGTTGTTAACCCAATGTTTATTATATCTAATGAGATGTTAAATTATTATATTATCATGATATTATGATATATTAATATATCTTAATATGATATATATACATTTAAATGTCGTTACAACGATAATCGTTACATATATGTCTCGTTTCGAAATCCTTAAGTTAGTAGTCTTGTTTTTACATATGTAGTTCATTGTTAATATACATAATTACATGTTTACTTATAATTTATCATGATTAAACATAGTATAATAATATCTTAATATGATTCATATGTAATTAGTAAGACGTTGTTATAACGATAATCGTTATATATATCGTTTCGAGTTTCTTAATTCAATAAACACAATTTTATGTATATAACTCATTGTTAAAATACCTAATGAGATACTTATCATAATATCGTGTTAATTATATATATAATCATATATATGTCATCATATATAATATATATATTAATATGATATATATACATTTAAATGTCGTTACAACGATAATCGTTACATATATATCTCGTTTCGAAATCCATAAGTTAGTAGTCTTGTTTTTACATATATAGTTCATTGTTAATATACATAATGACATGTTTACTTATCATTTATCATGATTAAACATAGTATAATAATATCTTAATATGATTCATATGTAATTAGTAAGACGTTATAACGATAATCGTTATATATATCGTTTCGAGTTTCTTAATTCAATAAACACAATTTTATGTATATAACTCATTGTTAAAATACCTAATGAGATACTTACTTATCATAATATCATGTTAATTATATATATAATCATATATATGTCATCATATAGTTTTTACAAGTTTTAGCGTTCGTGTATCACCGGTCAACTTGGGTGGTCAATTGTCTATATGAAACCTATTTCAATTAATCAAGTCTTAACAAGTTTGATTGCTTAACATGTTGGAAACACTTAATCATGTAAATATCAATTTCATTTAATATATATATAAACATGGAAAAGTTCGGGTCACTACATTATAACTTTGATATATAAGTTTGCCTTTCGTCATCGTTATCGGGAAACCATTTATATTCCACTACATTAGCAGTAACCTTACCAGCAACTTCATTACTCATTAACTTAATTCTCTCCGAAAAATCACGATATTCATTCATTGAAACCCTATCATGAACTCATCTGCATCTTGTAACAAGAATTGCCATACCAGGTATCGGGAAATCAACAATCAGTACTTTAAATCTCGCAGCGTTTATATATCAACAGTTATATGTATACATATAACATTCATCTTTTAGAATTATGATCGTCTATTCTGAAATTCTGAAAAGCACCCAGTCTACGAATCAATACTCAAAATGTTGAAAATGCTGATGAAGCAGCAAAAACTGTAAACAGTCTTAGCAATCGAAGGTTTGATGATAAAGAATAGTGGCTGAAGAAGCTCAAAAGATGAGAAAAATTGGTATTGGAAAATGGATTGAGCAAACCATGAAGGAGGTCGTGGACAAATCACAAATGTTAAATCTGCCTTCAAAGAATCCAAATGATTCATTATCTGCTGAAGTCATTAACGAATACCTTACTCCTAATTCTACACTTTTACGGATAAATCTTCATCATCATCCATCGATATTAGAAATTCTAAGATATTATCGTATCTTTCATTATATATACCCTCTATATTTCTGAAGATATTGTCATAACTATTCTTATCTGAAATCAATTATCTCTTCACGATATCAGTGTTACATCAGAAAGGAAACTATTTTAGTTTCTAAACTCTAGCTTAAAATATGAATATTATTGAAGTAGTGTTGGGAACTGATGCATGAGTTAGTATAATATAATGACACTTGATCAATGTGATTATATTATAGTAAGTCATGCTGAGTTTCTAATGAAATATGATGATTCACAGACCATAACGTCATCATGTGCCATTTTACACGACTCTTACATTCTACCTAATCTCTAAACATATTAAGATCATATATTCTTGATAAATCTATTTCTCTAGGATATTCTGGTAATTTGACAAATCAAGATCGTGCCATTACAATTTCCTTCTTAGAACATTAACTATGTTCATTCCGAATTTATATCTATACATTCTAGACCATTATTCGCTCGAGTTAAAATCGGGAAGAGAAAACAAAAGCGTAAGAGCTTCGGAATATGAGGGAGAATATAAAACAACACATAAATTACAAACCGTGTATATCAATGTTTATCGCAACATAAAGACCCGGGAGAATTAAAAACACTATAACCCAAGGGCGAAGTAGAAGAAAACAGATTCTTCCGGTGGAAGTTGGAAAAGAAAAATGATTGTTGTGATAGTAAGGATAAGGACAAGGATCAGAACTGGATTTAGTATTTTCACAATCTTTTGAATTTGGGAATTGAGTATAGGAGTGGTAAAAGTAATGGAACGGAAGAAGTTAATTTATAGTGAAATATCTGATAAAGAAATCAAGGCAGATTTCCGTATCTAATTAGAGAGATTTTAATTTAAATCCCGAAGAATATGATCTTATAGATTTCCAAGATTTTTTTTTAAATTCCTTGAATTCCGGAAATCCACCGTGCCTACGTCAAAAGTTAAATTTCTATCTCAATCTTTTGTAATAGCTTCACTCGTACGCTTCGCATAATCAAATTGTTTTATCTATATTACTCAATAACGATAAAACTCTAAGTTTCAGCTCGTATGCGTCATGAAGACATACTTATTATCAGCCATGACCATCCCAATCAAATTTCGGGACGAAATTTCTTTAACGGGTAGGTACTGTGACGACCCAGAAATTTTCGACCAAATCCAAGCTTAATCTTTATATGTTTTTGACACGATAAGAAAAGTTTGTTAGGTTTAGTCTCAAAATTTTGAACTATTTCATATATTCAATTGACGTTCGATCATTCCCAACGATTCACGAACAACTATTTGTAAATAGATATGTGTGTATATATATATAAGTAATAATTCGAAAAATAATTTGAAGTATTATATGTTGTTGTTATTAAAATTAATAATATAAAAATAGGATGTTATAATAATTATTATTTAAAATATATTTATCTATATACATAAAGTATAGTAAAAATAAATATTAAATGATTGTAATACTCGTTTGATGTCCCAAATGATACTAAGTAAGTTAAATTCGAACTTATGTGATTTTGAAAATAAACGATGATCCGAAAATAAGTTATATAAATGATATACTTATTAAAAACGTATTTAGGACTAGTTATTAAATTTTAAAAACTTTTAACAGATTATCAATAGGGCACGAGTTAATATCCGTAAAATCTGGATGACCGCTGAATATTTACAAAACATCGATGGCTATACTTTCGACATAGACACAGATATTTGTCCTATGAATGAATTATTCAATATAGATTTACTATTTCGATTCGCAACCACAATTATCAACTTGTTAAATTATTAAATTGTACTGTGATTGTCTTGTTGAAAGTTTATATATGATAAATAAATAAACTTCCACTACTTTTTGTTCCTACTTTCTAATTGATTATCTCTAAAAGGTCACTTTATAAAACCCATTTAAAAACTACTTTATTGTTTTCCCGTTTGTAATCGAATTAAGATGTTAAAAGCTTTCACAAAAGTTGAATTAATAGATTAAAGTACTCGAATATGCTACTGTTTTAAATTGTCAATTGATTGCCACTCATTAATCCCATTCACATATGTAATTCTTTATTCTATCTCATTTTCCTACATGCAACCAAAAATGTTAACATCACAAAAAAACCTTTCTGTTGCACATCTCAATCACAAAAGAAACCGATGGCTTTCCTATTGATTGAAAACATTTTATTATGATAGTAGTAGTAATATAAGCTATTATATATACCAAGATAGGTAGATAGCTTATCTATGGAACACCACTATCACCACAACCACCGTGGATCCACCAATCCACCATCAACCGTCCCTGCAAACAACCAAGGACCACCACTCCTTATTTTGGGTTTCTATTTTGAACAAGAACAACCCCCTGCAAAAACCCTACACACCACTGAACACAACACCGTAACTACTGAGGACTGCTGCACCTGGTTATCTGTTTCTGTTTAAGTGAAACTCCCATCACCGCCACGAAATAACATTATAAACCACCACCAACAGTCACGGTTGCTGCTGCTACTGGTTTCTATCCAGAATGCACTCCAAAATTGACCCCTATCGTTACCATATTCTCCTATTTCATGATACTGCTGCAATTCTGGTAAGACCCACAACCGAAAACTTCATCACTTTTATTATTCTGTTATACAGCCACTGTTGGGTATAGTTAACAAAAATCAACCACAACGAACCTTTGATTAAAACACATGATAAAATACATATATATTTAAACATGAAAGAGTAAGAGTATGGTTAATAGATATATAAGATTTCACTTAATCTACATAAAATGAATTGATATAAATACCTGATATGATACCTTCATTCATAAACCAAAAGTTGTCTACAAGAGAGATCGTTCCAAGGTCATGTGATCGTTACAATGACAAAACCTAACTACCTTGTTTTCACTCCCAAACAACCTGCTCAGGTTCTTTTATACAGCAGCACAAATTCCATAGTCTCATTATAATGTAATAATATCTTAATATGATTCATACGTAATTAGTAAGATGTTGTAATAACGATAATCGTTATATATATTGTTTCGAGTTTCTTAATTCAATAAACACAATTTTATGTATATAACTCATTGTTAAAATTCCTAATGAGGTACTTACTTATCATAATATCATGTTAATTATATATATAATCATATATATGTCATCATATAGTTTTTACAAGTTTTAGCGTTCGTGAATCACCGGTCAACTTGGGTGGTCAATTGTCTATATGAAACCTATTTCAATTAATCAAGTCTTAACAATTTTTATTGCTTAACATGTTGGAAACACTTAATCATGTAAATATCAATTTCATTTAATATATATAAACATGGAAAAGTTCGGGTCACTACAGTACCTACCCGTTAAATAAATTTCGTCCTGAAATTTTAAGAAGTTGGAGGTGTTGACGTATCTTCTGGAAGTAAGTGCGGGTATTTCTTCTTCATCTGATCTTCTCGTTCCCAGGTGAACTCGGGTCCTCTACGATCATTCCATCGAACCTTAACAATTGGTATCTTGTTTTGTTTAAGTCTTTTAACCTCACGATCCATTATTTCGACGGGTTCTTCGATGAATTGAAGTTTTTCGTTGATTTGGATTTCGTCTAACGGAATAGTGAGATCTTCTTTAGCAAAATATTTCTTCAAATTCGAGACGTGGAAAGTGTTATGTACAGCCGCGAGTTGTTGAGGTAACTTAAGTCGGTAAGCTACTGGTCCGACACGATCAATAATCTTGAATGGTCCAATATACCCTGGATTTAATTTCCCTCGTTTACCAAATCGGACAATACCTTTCCAAGGTGCAACCTTAAGCATGACCATCTCTCCAATTTCAAATTCTATATCTTTTCTTTTAATGTCGGCGTAGCTCTTTTGTCGACTTTGGACGGTTTTCAACCGTTGTTGAATTTGGATGATCTTCTTGGTAGTTTCTTGTATTATCTCCGGACACGTAATCTGTCTATCCCCCACTTCACTCCAACAAATTAGAGACCTGCACTTTCTACCATAAAGTGCTTCAAACGGCGCCATCTCAATGCTTGAATGGTAGCTGTTGTTGTAGGAAAATTCTGCTAACGGTAGATGTCGATCCCAACTGTTTCCGAAATCAATAACACATGCTCGTAGCATGTCTTCAAGCATTTGTATCATCCTTTTGCGCTGCCCATCAGTTTGTGGAAGATAGTCAGTACTCATGTCTAGACGAGTTCCTAATGCTTGCTGTAATGTCTGCCAAAATCTTGAAATAAATCTGCCATCCCTATCAGAGATAATAGAGATTGGTATTCCATGTATGGAGACGACTTCCTTCAAATACAGTCGTGCTAACTTCTCTATCTTGTTATCTTCTCTTATTGGCAGGAAGTGTGCTGATTTGGTGAGACGATCAACTATTACCCAAATAGTATCAAAACCACTTGCAGTCCTTGGCAATTTAGTGATGAAATCCATGGTAATGTTTTCCCATTTCCATTCCGGGATTTCGGGTTGTTGAAGTAGACCTGATGGTTTTTGATGCTCCGCTTTGACCTTAGAACACGTCAAACATTCCCTTACGTATTTAGCAACATCGGCTTTCATACCTGGCCACCAAAAATGTTTCTTGAGATCCTTGTACATCTTCCCCGTTCTAGGATGTATTGAGTATCTGATTTTATGAGCTTCTCTAAGTACCATTTCTCTCATATCTCTAAATTTTGGTACCCAAATCCTTTCAGCCCTATACTGGGTTCCATCTTCTCGAATATTAAGATGCTTCTCCGATCCTTTGGGTATTTCATCCTTTAAATTTTCCTCTTTTAAAACTCCTTGTTGCGCCTCCTTTATTTGAGTAGTAAGGTTAGTGTGAATCATTATATTCATAGCTTTTACTCGAATGGGTTCTCTGTCCTTTCTGCTCAAGGTGTCGGCTATCACATTTGCCTTCCCTGGGTGATAACGAATCTTAAAGTCGTAATCATTCAATAATTCAATCCATCTGCGCTGCCTCATGTTCAGTTGTTTCTGATTAAATATGTGTTGAAGACTTTTATGGTCGGTATATATAATACTTTTAACCCCATATAAGTAGTGCCTCCAAGTCTTTAATGCAAAAACAATCGCGCCTAATTCCAAATCATGCGTCGTATAATTCTGCTCGTGAATCTTCAATTGTCTAGACGCATAAGCAATTACTTTCGTTCGTTGCATTAATACACAACCGAGACCTTGCTTTGAGGTGTCACAATATATCACAAAATCATTATTCCCTTCAGGTAATGACAAAATAGGTGTCGTAGTTAACTTTTTCTTTAACAATTGAAATGCTTTCTCTTGTTCATCTTTCCATTCAAATTTCTTCCCTTTATGCGTTAATGCAGTCAAGGGTTTTGCTATTCCGGAAAAGTCTTGGATGAACCTTCTGTAGTAACCAGCTAGTCCTAAAAATGGACGTATGTGTTTCGGAGTTTTCGGGGTTTTCCACTTTTCAACGGTTTCAATCTTTGCTGGATCCACCTGAATACCTTCTTTGTTCACTATGTGACCGAGGAATTGAACTTCTTCCAACCAAAATGCACACTTTGAAAACTTAGCATACAGTTTTTATTTTCTCAACAACTCTAGCACTTATCTCAAATGTTCTTCGTGCTCTTGATCATTCTTCGAGTAAATAAGTATGTCATCGATAAAAACAATGACAAACTTGTCAAGATATGGCCCACACACTTGGTTCATGAGGTCCATGAACATAGCTGGTGCGTTAGTCAATCCAAACGGCATAACCATAAACTCGTAATGACCGTAACGCGTCCTAAAAGCAGTCTTTGGAATATCATCCTCCTTCACCCGCATTTGAAGATATCCAGAACGTAAATCGATCTTCGAATAAATAGACGAGCCTTGTAGTTGATCAAATAAGTCGTCGATTCTCTTTAGTGGGTAGCGGTTCTTGATGGTAATTTTGTTCAACTCTCGGTAGTCGATACACAACCTGAATGTACCATCTTTCTTCTTGACAAACAAAACAGGAGCTCCCCATGGTGATGTGCTTGGTCGAATGAAACCACGCTCTAAAAGTTCCTGTAACTGACTTTGTAATTCTTTCATTTCGCTGGGTGCGAGTCTGTATGGAGCACGAGCTATTGGTTCAGCTCCTGGTACAAGGTCTATTTGAAATTCAATGGATCGATGTGGGGGTAATCCCGGTAATTCTTTCGAAAATACATCGGGAAATTCTTTTGTGACGGGAACATCATTGATGTTCTTTTCTTCAGGTTTAACTTCCTCGATGTGTGCTAGAATGATGTAACAACCTTTTCTTATTAGTTTTTGCTCCTTCAAACTACTAATAAGATTTAATTTCGCGTTGTTCTTTTCTCCGTACACCATTAAAGGTTTTCCTTTTTCACGCATAATGCGAATCGCATTTTTGTAACAAATGACCTCTGCTCTCACCTTTTTCAACCTGTCCATGCCAATTATTACATCAAAACTTCCTAACTCGACTGGTATTAAATCAATTTTAAACATTTCATCCCCCAGTTTAATTTTTCTCTCCCGATATATATTATCTGCTGAAATTAATTTACCGTTTGCTAATTCGAGTAAAAATTTACTATCAAAAGGCGTCAATGGGCAACTTAATTTAGCACAAAATTCTCTACTCATATAGCTTCTATCCGCACCCGAATCAAATAAAACATAAGCAGATTTATCATCAATAAGAAACGTACCCGTAACAAGCTCCGGGTCTTCCTGTGCTTCTACCGCATTAATATTGAAAACTCTTCCACGGCCCTGCCCATTAGTATTCCCCTGATTCGGGCAATTTCTAATAATGTGACCCAGTTTTCTACATTTATAACAAACAGCGTTGGTATTACTTGCTCCAACACTATTCATTTCGGTATTACTTGTTTCGACATTATTTGTTCCTTTAGTTCTGTTAAACTTTGGTCTGTAGACCTCACACTTTGTCACGCTATGACCATTTCCTTTACACATGTTGCAAAATGTCGTACAAAATCCCTGATGATTTTCTTCACACCTATGACATGGCTGTTTTTGGTTTTTGTTGCCGTTGTTGTTATTGAGGTTGTTATTGGGATTGTTATTGTTGTTGAAACGGTTGTTGTAGTTGTTGTTGTTGTTGGGATGTTTGTTGTAGTTATTGTTAGGATTGCGGTTATTGTTGGGATTGTTGTTGCGGTTGTTGGGATAGTTGTTGCGATTGTGGTTGTAATTGTTGTTGTTGTTGTACTGGTGACTCTTGTCACCGTTTTCCTCCCACTTCCTCTTGAGTTGTTTTGTGTTGGCTTCTTCGGTCGCCTGCTCTTTAATTCTTCCCTCAATCTTATTTATGAGTTTATGAGCCATTCGACTTGCCTTCTGTATAGAAGCGGGCTCGTGTGAACTCACATCTTCTTGAATCCTTACTGGTAACCCTTTTACAAACGCGTCGATCTTCTCTTCTTCATCTTCGAATGCTCCCGGACACAATAGGCACAACTCTGTGAATCGTCGTTCATATGTGAAAACGTCGAACCCTAGTGTTCGTAACTCTCTAAGTTCTGCCTTGAGTTTATTGACTTCGTTTCTAGGACGGTACTACTCATTCATCAATTGCTTGAATGCCGACCACGGTAGTGCGTAAACAGCATTTTGTCCTACCTATTCAAGATAGGTGTTCCACCACGTTAACGCAGTACTTGTGAAGGTATGCGTAGCGTACTTAAATTTTTCCTCTTCAGTACACTTACTTAAGGCAAACATCGATTCGACTTTCTCGGTCCATCGTTTCAATCCAATTGGTCCTTCGGTTCCATCAAATTCCAAAGGTTTGCAGGCAGTGAATTCTTTGTAGGAGCATCCTACACGATTTCTTGCGCCGTTAGCTACATTGCTAGATTCAGAGTTATTGTTGGTATGTAGCGCAGCCTGTACTGCGGCTATGTTTGCAGCAAGAAAGGTACGAAATTCCTCTTCGCTCATATTCATGGTGTGTCGAGTAGTCGGTGCCATTTCCTTCAAAATAGCCAACTAAATCGAGTTAATCATACAGAATATTAAGAGTAGTCAATAGTATTTCGTAGCATAATATGAACTTATTTATAAAAGCTTTTTCTTCATATTAGCGTTTTATAAGTTTAAATTCGGGTACTACCTACCCGTTAAGTTTATACTTAGTAGCTAATATACAATTCAACTACTACAATTCCATATGAAAAACTGATTATAAAAAATATATCACATACAAATATTCTTCAAACTTACAACTTCGCTATATTACATATAACATGAAATATAGTACACTATGATACAGGACAGTTTTGAAGATAAATCTAGTTAATACACAAGTTGTTCAGCAAAGGAAATAAAGACACGTAATTCATAAGTCCAGAAACAAGTCATGCATTCTGGTTTTACTAAGACGACTTTCCATCCTTGGTCTTGTGGAAAATAACCGTTATGACCATTGGCTACGCAGCATGTTGTAATGTCGTCAAAAGGAAGAGGGTTTCGTAATGTCCAACAGCCCCGTAATAATCTAAAAACCTTGTTTCTCACCCCAACTATTGAATCTGTCACTTGTGGGAAGGTTTTATTTAAAAGTTGCAATCCGATGTTCTTTTTCTCACTTTGGTAAGAAGTGAACATCACTAACCCGTAAGCATAACATGCTTCTTTATGTTGCATGTTAGAAGCTCTTTCTAATTCACGAAATCCTATGTTGGGATATGTTGAGTCAAAATAGGATCTTAACCCGTAGCGTAAAATTGCATTTGGGTTCCCCGCATTTAATACTTTAAAGAAAACACGGCGTAACTTACGGTCTCCCCAATGTGATATACCCCACCTATCAAAGGAAAGCCTTTTATAAACTAAGGTATTTCTGGAAAGTCTTTCAAATGTTTGATAAGTTAATTTCGCCATAACTAAATGTGCTGATGAATTCTGACCGACTCTAGACAAGATTTCCTCAATCATATCCTCTGGTAGGTCTTCTAAAATATTCGGTTGTCTACCCTTAACGTCCATTTTGTTTTTATACTGTAAAATAGACAAGGATTAGATTCGTAATAACAAACAATACAAGCAATTTTTACATAGAACATAAAAGTACAAGCACACTACAATACATATAATACACAACATGATTACAACCCTCTAATCTGAATCACTAGTTTCTTCTTCTTCGGACTTGGTTCGTTTTCCTAATTTTCTAGGAATATATGGTGTTCCTCTAATACGAGCCGTCGTTTTCCATAATGGTTTAGAAAAACCAGGTGGTTTAGAGGTTCCCGAGTCATTGTTACATTTTAGGAAATACGGATGTTGCCGATACATATAAAGTTTATCGGGGTTGGAATCGAGTTTCTCTATTTTTATACCTTTTCCCTTATTATTTTCTTTCGCTTTATTAAATTGGGTCGAGGTAATTTCTATAACATCATCGGAATCCTCATCGGGATCCGATTCATCAGAAAATTGATAATCTTCCCAATATTTTGCTTCCTCGGCGGAAACACCATTGACCATTATTAACTTTGGTTCGTTGGTTGGGGATTTTCTTTTATTTAATCGATTTACTATAGGTATCAATATTTCTTCCTCCGAAACCTCTTCTTCTTCTGGTTCCTCCTCTTCTGATTCCTCCTCTTCTGGTTCCTCTTCTTCCGGTTCCTTCTCGGGAATTTGTGAATCTTCCCAAAATATATTCGACTCTTCATTATTATTAGGTGAATCAATGGGATTTGTACTAGAGGTAGACATCTATCACACAATATCAAACATGTTAAGAGATTAATATATCACATAATATTTACATGTTAATAATATATAGTTTCCAACAAAAAAATGTTAAGCAATCGTTTTTGAAGAAAAACACGGTCGAAGTCCAGACTCACTAATGCATCCTAACAAACTCGGTAAGACACACTAATGCAATTTTCTGGTTCTCTAAGACCAACGCTCGGATACCAACTGAAATGTCCCGTTCATATTGATTATAAATGTTCCATATTAATTGATTTCGTCACGAGGTTTTGACCTCTATATGAGACGTTTTTCAAAGACTGCATTCATTTTTAAAACAACCATAACCTTTATTTTATCGATAAAGGTTTAAAAAGCATTACGTAGATTATCAAATAATGATATTCTAAAATATACCGTTTACACACGACCATTACATAATGGTTTACAACAAGAATATATTACATCAAAAATAAGTTTCTTGAATGCAGTTTTTACATAATATCATACAAGCATGGACTCCAAATCTTGTCCTTATTTTAGTATGCAATAGCGGAAGCTCTTAATAATCACCTGAGAATAAACATGCTTAAAACGTCAACAAAAATGTTGGCGAATTATAGGTTTTATCCTATATATTATCAAATCAAAATAATAGACCACAAGATTTCATATTTCAATATACATCCCATACATAGAGATAAAAATCATTCATATGGTGAACACCTGGTAACCGACATTAACAAGATGCATATAAGAATATCCCCTATCATTCCGGGAAATCCTTCGGACATGATAAAAATGAATTCGAAGTACTAAAGCATCCGGTACTTTGGATGGGGATCGTTAGGCCCAATAGATCTATCTTTAGGATTCGCGTCAATTAGTAGATCGGTTTACTAATTCTTAGGCTACCAAGCAAAAGGGGCATATTCGGCTTCGATCATTCACCCATATAATGTAGTTTCATTTACTTGTGTCAGTTTTGTAAAACATTTATAAAACTGCATGTATTCTCATCCCAAAATATTAGATTTTAAAAGTGGGACTATAACTCACTTTCACAGATTTTTACTTCGTCGGGAAGTAAGACTTGGCCACTGATCGATTCACGAACCTATAACAAATATGTACATATATATCAAAGTATGTTCAAAATATATTTACACCATTTTTAATACGTTTTAATGTTTTAAGTTTATTAAGTCAGCTGTCTTCGTTAGTAACCTACAACTAGTTGTCCACAATTAGATGTACAGAAATAAATCGATATATATTATCTTGAATCAATCCACGACCCAGTGTATATACGTCTCAGGCTAGATCACAACTCAAAGTATATATATTTTTGGAATCAACCTCAACCCTGTATAGCTAACTCCAACATTACTGCATATAAAGTGTCTATGGTTGTTCCAAATAATATATATACATGGGTCGATATGATATGTCAAAACATTTGCATACGTGTCTATGGTATCCCAAGATTACATTAGAATACATGTATAATACAATATAAGTTAGCTAGGATATGATTTGTATAGAATTGTTACAATATTTCCCGTAGCTACAACAATCAAAAAATATCCAATCTTGTTTTACCCATAACTTTTTCGTTTTAAATCCGATTTGAGTGAATCAAATTGCTATGGTTTCATATTGAAATCTATTTTATGAATCTAAACATAAAAAGTATAGGTTTATAGTCGGAAAAATAAGTTACAATTCGTTTTTGTAAAGGTAGTCATTTCTGTCGAAAGAACGACGTCTAGATGACCATTTTGGAAAACATACTTCCACTTTGAGTTTAACCATGATTTTTGGATATATTTTCATGTTCATAAGAAAAATCATTTTCCCAGAAGGACAACTTTTAAATCAAAGTTTATCATAGTTTTTAATTAACTAACCCAAAATAGCCCGCGGTGTTACTACGACGGCGTATATATGGTTTTACGGTGTTTTTCGTGTTTTCTGGTTTTAAATCATTAAGTTAGCATATCATATAGATATAGAACATGTGTTTAGTTGATTTTAAAAGTCAAGTTAGAAGGATTAACTTTTATTTGCGAACAAGTTTAGCATTAACTAAACTATGTTCTAGTGATTACATGTTCAAATCTTTGAATAAGATAGTTTTATATGTATGAATCGAATGATGTTATGAACATCATTACTACCTCAAGTTTAGTAGGTAAACCTACTAGAAGTGATAAGAAATGATCTAGCTTCAAAGGATCTTGGATGGCTTGAAAGCTCTTGAAGTAGAATCATGACACGAAAACAAGTTCAAGTAAGATTATCACTCGAATTAAGATAGTTATAGTTATAGGAATTGAATCAAAGTTTGTATATGAGTATTACCTTGATTTGGACTGATATCTTACTGTAAACAACAAGGATTTCTTGAGGTTAGATGATCACTTTACAAGATTGGAAGTGAGCTAGTAAACTTGGAAATATTCTTGATTTTATGTAACTAGAACATGTAGAATTTATGAAGAACACTTAGAACTTGAAGATGGAACTTGAGAGAGATTAATTAGATGAAGAAAATTGAAGAATGAAAGTGTTTGTAGGTGTTTTTGGTCGTTGGTATATGGATTAGATATAAAGGATATGTAATTTTGTTTTCATGTAAATAAGTCATGAATGATTACTAATATTTTTGTAATTTTATGAGATATTTCATGCTAGTTGCCAAATTATAGTTCCCACATGTGTTAGGTGACTCACATGGGCTGCTAAGAGCCGATCATTAGAGTGTATATACCAATAGTACATACATCTAAAAGTTGTGTATTGTACGAGTACGAATACGGGTGAAACTGAATGAGGATGTAATTGTAAGCATTTTTGTTAAGTAGAAGTATTTTGATAAGTGTCTTGAAGTCTTTCAAAAGTGTATGAATACATAATAAAACACTACATTTATATACATTTTAACTGAGTCGCTAAGTCATCGTTAGTCGTTACATGTAAATGTTGATTTGAAACCTTTAAGTTAACGATCTTGTTAAATGTTGTTAACCCAATGTTTATTATATCTAATGAGATGTTAAATTATTATATTATCATGATATTATGATATATTAATATATCTTAATATGATATATATACATTTAAATTTCGCTACAACGATAATCGTTACATATATGTCTCGTTTCGAAATCCTTAAGTTAGTAGTCTTGTTTTTACATATGTAGTTCATTGTTAATATACATAATGACATGTTTACTTATCATTTATCATGATTAAACATAGTGTAATAATATCTTAATATGATTCATATGTAATTAGTAAGACGTTGTTATAACGATAATCGTTATATATATCGTTTCGAGTTTCTTAATTCAATAAACACAATTTTATGTATATAACTCATTGTTAAAATACCTAATGAGATACTTACTTATCATAATATCATGTTAATTATATATATAATCATATATATATCATCATATAGTTTTTACAAGTTTTAGCGTTCGTGAATCACCGATCAACTTGGGTGGTCAATTGTCTATATGAAACCTATTTCAATTAATCAAGTCTTAACAAGTTTAATTGCTTAACATGTTGGAAACACTTAATCATGTAAATATCAATTTCATTTAATATATATAAACATGGAAAAGTTCGGGTCACTACATTATAACTTTGATATATAAGTTTGCCTTTCGTCATCGTTACCGGGAAACCATTTATATTCCACCACATTAGCAGTAACTTTACCAGCAACTTCATTACTCATTAACTTAATTCTCTCCGAAAAATCACGATATTCATTCATTGAAACCCTATCACGAACTCATCTGCATCTTGTAACAAGAATTGCCATACCAGGTATCGGGAAATCAACAATCAGTACTTTAAATCTCGCAGCGTTTATATATCAACAGTTATATGTATACATATAACATTCATCTTTTAGAATTATGATCGTCCATTCTGAAATTCTGAAAAGCACCCAGTCTACGAATCAATACTCGGAATGTTGAAAATGCTGATGAAGCAGCAAAAACTGTAAACAGTCTTAGCAATCGAAGGTTTGATGATAAAGAATAGTGGCTGAAGAAGCTCAAAAGATGAGAAAAATTGGTATTGGAAAACGGATTGAGCAAACCATGAAGGAGGCTGTGGACAAATCACAAATGGTAAATCTTCCTTCAAAGAATCCAAATGATTCATTATCTGCTGAAGTCATTAACGAATACCTTACTCCTAATTCTACACTTTTACGGATAAATCTTCATCATCATCCATCGATATTAGAAATTCTAAGATATCATCGTATCTTTCATTATAAATACCCTCGATATTTCTGAAGATATTGTCATAACTATTCTTATCTGAAATCAATTATCTCTTCACGATATCAGTGTTACATCAGAAAGGAAACTATTTTAGTTTCTAAACTATAGCTTAAAATATGAATATTATTGAAGTAGTGTTGGGAACTGATGCATGATTTAGTATAATATGACGACACTTGATCAACGTGATTATATTATAGTAAATCATGCTGAGTTTCTAATGAAACATGATGATTCACAGACCATAACGTCATCATGTGCCATTTTACACGACTCTTACATTCTACCTAATCTCTAAACATATTAAGATCATATATTCTTGATAAATCTATTTCTCTAGGATATTCTGATAATTTGACAAATCAAGATCGTGCCATTACAATTTTCTTCTTAGAACATTAACTATATTCATTCCGAATTTATATCTACACATTCTGGACCATTGTTCGATCGAGTTAAAGTCGGGAAGAGAAAACAAAAGCGTAAGAGCTTCAGAATATGAGGGAGAATATAAAACAACATGAGACACTGCTAATTTTTTTTTTTTTAAATACGTGGTGGAAGCATTTATTTATTTATTACCAAATACACTATATCAGTGTCACGTGACATGAAATGTCCCGTTCTTATTGATTAAAAACGTTCCATATTAATTGATTTCGTTGCGAGGTTTTGACCTCTATATGAGACGCTTTTCAAAGACTGCATTCATTTTTAAAACAAACCATAACCTTTATTTCATAGATAAAGGTTTTAAAAAGCTTTACGTAGATTATCAAATAATGATAATCTAAAATATCCTGTTTACACACGACCATTACATAATGGTTTACAATACAAATATGTTACAACAAAATAAGTTTCTTGAATGCAGTTTTTACACAATATCATACAAGCATGGACTCCAAATCTCGTCCTTATTTAACTATGCGACAGCGGAAGCTCTTAATAATCACCTGAGAATAAACATGCTTAAAACGTCAACAAAAATGTTGGTGAGTTATAGGTTTAACCTATATATATCAAATCATAATAATAGACCACAAGATTTCATATTTCAATACACATCCCATACATAGAGATAAAAATCATTCATATGGTGAACACCTGGTAACCGACATTAACAAGATGCATATATAAGAATATCCCCATCATTCCGGGACACCCTTCGGATATGATATAAATTTCGAAGTACTAAAGCATCCGGTACTTTGGATGGGGCTTGTTGGGCCCGATAGATCTATCTTTAGGATTCGCGTCAATTAGGGTGTCTGTTTCCTAATTCTTAGATTACCAGACTTAATAAAAAGGGGCATATTCGATTTCGATAATTCAACCATAGAATGTAGTTTCACGTACTTGTGTCTATTTTGTAAATCATTTATAAAACCTGCATGTATTCTCATCCCAAAAATATTAGATTTTAAAAGTGGAACTATAACTCACTATCACAGATTTTTACTTCGTCGGGAAGTAAGACTTGGCCACTGGTTGATTCACGAACCTATAACAATATATACATATATATCAAAGTATGTTCAAAATATATTTACAACACTTTTAATATATTTTGATGTTTTAAGTTTATTAAGTCAGCTGTCCTCGTTAGTAACCTACAACTAGTTGTCCACAGTTAGATGTACAGAAATAAATCGATAAATATTATCTTGAATCAATCCACGACCCAGTGTATACGTATCTCAGTATTGATCACAACTCAAACTATATATATTTTGGAATCAACCTCAACCCTGTATAGCTAACTCCAACATTCACATATAGAGTGTCTATGGTTGTTCCGAAATATATATAGATGTGTCGACATGATAGGTCAAAACATTGTATACGTGTCTATGGTATCTCAAGATTACATAATATACAATACAAGTTGATTAAGTTATGGTTGGAATAGATTTGTTACCAATTTTCACGTAGCTAAAATGAGAAAAATTATCCAATCTTGTTTTACCCATAACTTCTTCATTTTAAATCCGTTTTGAGTGAATCAAATTGCTATGGTTTCATATTGAACTCTATTTTATGAATCTAAACAGAAAAGTATAGGTTTATAGTCAGAAAAATAAGTTACAAGTCGTTTTTGTAAAGGTAGTCATTTCAGTCGAAAGAACGACGTCTAGATGACCATTTTAGAAAACATACTTCCACTTTGAGTTTAACCATAATTTTTGGATATAGTTTCATGTTCATAATAAAAATCATTTTCTCTGAATAACAACTTTTAAATCAAAGTTTATCATAGTTTTTAATTAACTAACCCAAAACAGCCCGCGGTGTTACTACGACGGCGTAAATCCGGTTTTACGGTGTTTTTCGTGTTTCCAGGTTTTAAATCATTAAGTTAGCATATCATATAGATATAGAACATGTGTTTAGTTGATTTTAAAAGTCAAGTTAGAAGGATTAACTTTTGTTTGCGAACAAGTTTAGAATTAACTAAACTATGTTCTAGTGATTACAAGTTTAAACCTTCGAATAAGATAGCTTTATATGTATGAATCGAATGATTGTATGAACATCATTACTACCTTAAGTTCCTTGGATAAACCTACTGGAAAAGAGAAAAATGGATCTAGCTTCAATGGATCCTTGGATGGCTCGAAGTTCTTGAAGCAGAATCATGACACGAAAACAAGTTCAAGTAAGATCATCACTTGAAATAAGATTGTTATAGTTATAGAAATTGAACCAAAGTTTGAATATGATTATTACCTTGTATTAGAATGATAACATACTGTAAGAAACAAAGATTTCTTGAGGTTGGATGATCACCTTACAAGATTGGAAGTGAGCTAGCAAACTTGAAAGTATTCTTGATTTTATGAAACTTAGAACTTTTGGAATTTATGAAGAACACTTAGAACTTGAAGATAGAACTTGAGAGAGATCAATTAGATGAAGAAAATTGAAGAATGAAAGTGTTTGTAGGTGTTTTTGGTCGTTGGTGTATGGATTAGATATAAAGGATATGTAATTTTGTTTTCATGTAAATAAGTCATGAATGATTACTCATATTTTTGTAATTTTATGAGATATTTCATGCTAGTTGCCAAATGATGGTTCCCACATGTGTTAGGTGACTCACATGGGCTGCTAAGAGCTGATCATTGGAGTGTATATACCAATAGTACATACATCTAAAAGCTGTGTATTGTACGAGTACGAATACGGGTGCATACGAGTAGAATTGTTGATGAAACTGAACGAGGATGTAATTGTAAGAATTTTTGTTAAGTAGAAGTATTTTGATAAGTGTATTGAAGTCTTTCAAAAGTGTATAAATACATATTAAAACACTACATGTATATACATTTTAACTGAGTCGTTAAGTCATCGTTAGTCGTTACATGTAAGTGTTGTTTTGAAACCTTTAGGTTAACGATCTTGTTAAATGTTGTTAACCCAATGTTTATAATATCAAATGAGATTTTTAATTATTATATTATCATGATATTATCATGTATGAATATCTCTTAATATGATATATATACATTAAATGTCTTTACAACGATAATCGTTACATATATGTCTAGTTTAAAAATCATTAAGTTAGTAGTCTTGTTTTTACATATGTAGTTCATTGTTAATATACTTAATGATATGTTTACTTATCATAGTATCATGTTAACTATATATATATCCATATATATGTCATCATATAGTTTTTACAAGTTTTAACGTTCGTGAATCACCGGTCAACTTGGGTGGTCAATTGTCTATATGAAACATATTTCAATTAATCAAGTCTTAACAAGTTTGATTGCTTAACATGTTGGAAACATTTAATCATGTAAATATCAATCTCAATTAATATATATAAACATGGAAAAGTTCGGGTCACTACAGTACCTACCCGTTAAATAAATTTCGTCCCGAAATTTTAGGCTGTTGAAGGTGTTGACGAATCTTCTAGAAATAGATGCGGGTATTTCTTCTTCATCTGATCTTCATGCTCCCAGGTGAACTCGGGTCCTCTACGAGCATTCCATCGAACCTTAACAATTGGTATCTTGTTTTGCTTAAGTCTTTTAACCTCACGATCCATTATTTCGACGAGTTCTTCGATGAATTGAAGTTTTTCGTTGATTTGGATTTCATCTAACGGAATAGTGAAATCTTCTTTAGCAAAACATTTCTTCAAATTCGAGACGTGGAAAGTGTTATGTACAGCCGCGAGTTGTTGAGGTAACTCAAGTCGGTAAGCTACTGGTCCGACACGATCAATAATCTTGAATGGTCCAATATACCTTGGATTTAATTTCCCTCGTTTACCAAATCGAACAACGCCTTTCCAAGGTGCAACTTTAAGCATGACCATCTCTCTAATTTCAAATTCTATATCTTTTCTTTTAATGTCAGCGTAGCTCTTTTGTCGACTTTGGGCGGTTTTCAACCGTTGTTGAATTTGGATGATCTTCTCGGTAGTTTCTTGTATAATCTCCGGACCCGTAATCTGTCTATCCCCCACTTCACTCCAACAAATCGGAGACCTGCACTTTCTACCATAAAGTGCTTCAAACGGCGCCATCTCAATGCTTGAATGGTAGCTGTTGTTGTAGGAAAATTCTGCTAACGGTAGATGTCGATCCCAACTGTTTCCGAAATCAATAACACATGCTCGTAGCATGTCTTCAAGCGTTTGTATCGTCCTTTCGCTCTGCCCATCAGTTTGTGGATGATAGGCAGTACTCATGTCTAGACGAGTTCCTAATGCTTGCTCTAATGTCTGCCAGAATCTTGAAATAAATCTGCCATCCCTATCAGAGATAATAGAGATTGGTATTCCATGTCTGGATATGACTTCCTTCAAATACAGTCGTGCTAACTTCTCCATCTTGTCATCTTCTCTTATTGGAAGGAAGTGTGCTGATTTGGTGAGACGATCAACTATTACCCAAATAGTATCAAAACCACTTGCAGTCCTTGGCAATTTAGTGATGAAATCCATGGTAATGTTTTCCCATTTCCATTCTGGGATTTCGGATTGTTTAAGTAGACCTGATGGTTTCTGATGCTCAGCTTTGACCTTAGAACACGTCAAACATTCTCCTACGTATTTAGCAACATCGGCTTTCATACCCGGCCACCAAAAATATTTCCTGAGATCCTTGTACATCTTCCCCATTCCAGGGTGTATTGAGTATCTGGTTTTATGAGCTTCTCTAAGTACCATTTCTCTCATATCTCCAAATTTTGGTACCCAAATCCTTTCAGCCCTATACCGGGTTCCGTCTTCCCGAATATTAAGATGCTTCTCCGATCCTTTGGGTATTTTATCCTTTAAATTTCCCTCTTTTAAAACTCCTTGTTGCGCCTCCTTTATTTGAGTAGTAAGGTTATTATGAATCATTATATTCATAGATTTTACTCGAATGGGTTCTCTGTCCTTCCTGCTCAAGGCATCGGCTACCACATTTGCCTTCCCCGGGTGGTAACGAATCTCAAAGTCGTAATCATTCAATAATTCAATCCACCTACGCTGCCTCATATTCAGTTGTTTCTGGTTTAATATGTGTTGAAGACTTTTGTGGTCGGTATATATAATACTTTTGACCCCATATAAGTAGTACCTCCAAGTCTTTAATGCAAAAACAACCGCGCCTAATTCCAAATCATGCGTCGTATAATTTTGTTCGTGAATCTTCAATTGTCTAGACGCATAAGCAATCACCTTCGTTCGTTGCATTAATACACAACCGAGACCTTGCTTTGATGCATCACAATAAATCACAAAATCATCATTCCCTTCAGGCAATGACAATATAGGTGCCGTAGTTAGCTTTTTCTTCAATAACTGAAACGCTTTCTCTTGTTCATCATTCCATTCAAATTTCTTCCCTTTATGCGTTAATGCAGTCAAGGGTTTTGCTATTCTGGAAAAGTCTTGGATGAACCTTCTGTAGTAACCAGCTAGTCCTAAAAACTGGCGTATGTGTTTCGGAGTTTTCGGGGTTTCCCACTTTTCAACAGTTTCTATCTTTGCCGGATCCGCCTTAATACCTTCTTTGTTCACTATGTGACCGAGGAATTGAACTTCTTCCAACCAAAATGCACACTTTGAAAACTTAGCGTACAATTCTTCCTTCCTCAATACTTCTAACACCTTTCTCAAATGTTCACCGTGTTCTTGGTCATTCTTTGAGTAAATAAGTATGTCATCAATGAAAACAATGACAAACTTGTCAAGGTATGGTCCACCCACTCGGTTCATAAGGTCCATGAACACAGCTGGTGCATTAGTTAAACCAAACGGCATGACCATAAACTCGTAATGACCGTAACGTGTTCTGAAAGCAGTCTTTGGAATATCATCTTCTTTCACCCGCATTTGATGATACCCGGAACGTAAGTCAATCTTTGAATAAATAGACGAGCCTTGTAGTTGATCAAATAAGTCATCGATTCTCGGTAGTGGGTAGCGGTTCTTGATGGTAAGTTTGTTCAACTCTCGGTAGTCGATACACAACCTGAATGTACCATCTTTCTTCTTGACAAACAAAACAGGAGCTCCCCATGGTGATGTGCTTGGTCGAATGAAACCACGCTCTAAAAGTTCTTGTAATTGGCTTTGCAGTTCTTTCATCTCGCTGGGTGCGAGTCTGTAAGGAGCACGAGCTATTGGTGCAGCTCCTGGTACAAGATCTATTTGAAATTCAACGGATCGATGTGGGGTAATCCCGGTAATTCTTTCGGAAATACATCGGGAAATTCTTTTGCAATGGGAACATCATTGATGCTCTTTTCTTCAGTTTGTACTTTCTCGACGTGTGCTAGAACAGCATAACAACCTTTTCTTATTAGTTTTTGTGCCTTCAAATTACTAATAAGATGTAGCTTCGTGTTGCCCTTTTCTCCGTACACCATTAAGGGTTTTCCTTTTTCTCGTATAATGCGGATTGCATTTTTGTAACAAACGATCTCCGCTTTCACTTCTTTCAACCAGTCCATACCGATTATCACATCAAAACTCCCTAACTCTACTGGTATCAAATCAATCTTAAATGTTTCGCTAACCAGTTTAATTTCTCGATTCCGACATATATTATCTGCTGAAATTAATTTACCATTTGCTAATTCGAGTAAAAATTTACTATCCAAAGGCGTCAATGGACAACTTAATTTAGCACAAAAATCTCTACTCATATAGCTTCTATCCGCACCCGAATCAAATAAAACGTAAGCAGATTTATTGTCAATAAGAAACGTACCCGTAACAAGCTCCGGGTCTTCCTGTGTCTCGGCCGCATTAATATTGAAAACTCTTCCACGGCCTTGTCCATTCGTGTTCTCCTGGTTCGGGCAATTTCTAATAATGTGGCCCGGTTTTCCACACTTATAACAAACTACATTGGCATAACTTGCTCCGACACTACTTGCTCCGCCATTACTCGTTCCGACACCATTTGTTCCTTTCGTTCTATTAACCCCTGGTCCGTAGACCTCACACTTCACCGCGCTATGACCATTTCTTTTACACTTGTTGCAAAATTTGGTGCAGAACCCCGAGTGATACTTTTCACACCTTTGACATAGCTGCTTCTGATTGTTGTTGTTGTTGCGGTTATTATTGTTGTTGGGATGATTGTTGTAGTTGCTGTTGCTGTTGTTATTGTTGTTATTGTTGGGCCGTTTGTTGTAGTTGCGATTGTTGCGATTATTGTTGTAATTGCTGTTGTTGTTGTATTGGTGATTCTTATCACCGTTTTCCTCCCACTTTCTTTTGACTTGCTTCACATTGGCCTCTTCAGCAGTCTGTTCTTTAATTCTTTCTTCAATCTGGTTCACTAGTTTGTGAGCCATTCTACATGCCTGTTGTATAGAGGCGGGCTCGTGTGAACTTATATCTTCTTGGATTCTTTCCGGTAATCCTTTCACAAATGCGTCGATCTTCTCTTCCTCATCTTCGAATGCTCCCGGACACAATAGGCACAATTCTGTGAATCGTCTTTCGTACGTGGTAATATCAAATCCTTGGGTTCGTAACCCTCTAAGTTCTGTCTTGAGCTTATTGACCTCGGTTCTGGGACGGTACTTCTCGTTCATCAAGTGCTTGAATGCTGACCACGGTAGTGCGTACGCATCGTCTTGTCCCACTTGCTCTAGATAGGTATTCCACCATGTTAACGCAGAACCTATGAAGGTATGCGTAGCGTACTTCACTTTGTCCTCTTCAGTACACTTACTTATGGCAAACACCGATTCGACCTTCTCGGTCCTTCGGTTCCATCAAATTCCAAAGGTTTGCAGGCAGTGAATTCTTTGTAGGTGCATCCTACACGATTTCCTGTACTGCTAGATCCAAGGTTATTGTTGGTATGTAGCGCAGCCTGTACTGCGGCTATGTTTGAAGCTAGAAAAGTACGGAATTCCTCTTCATTCATATTCACGGTGTGTCGAGTAGTCGGTGCCATTTCCTTCAAAATAGTCAAATGGAACAAGTTAATCATACAGAATATTAAGAGTAGTTAATAGTATTTCGTAGCATAATATGAACTCATTTATAAAAGCTTTTTCTTCATATTAGCGTTTTATAAGTTTAAATTCGGGTAGTACCTACCCGTTAAGTTCATACTTAGTAGCTAATATACAATTCAACTACTACAATTCTATATGAAAAACTGATTATAATAATATTTCGCGTTCAAACTTTTATACAATATTTTACAAACTTACAATACCGCTTATTTTACATAAAGCATGAAATATAGCACACAATAACTTTAATACAAGATAGTTGTGAAGATAATTCTAGCTAGTACACAAGTCGTTCAGCAAAGGCAATAAAGACACGTAATTCATACGTCCAGAAACAAGTCATGCATTCTGGTTTTACTAGGACTACTTCCCATCGTTGGTCTTGTGCAACATAACCATTATGGCCGTTGATAAGACAGCGTGTTGTAACGTCGTCAAAGGGACGAGGGTTACGTAATGTCCAACAGTCCCGTAATAATCTAAAAACCTCATTTCTTACCCCAATTACCGACTCCGTCACTTTTGGAAACGTTTTGTTTAATAGTTGTAGCCCGATGTTCTTGTTCTCACTTTGGTGAGAAGCGAACATTACTAATCCATAAGCATAACATGCTTCTTTATGTTGCATGCTAGCCGCTTTTTCTAAATCACGAAGTCCAATATTCGGATATATTGAGTCAAAATAATTTCTTAACCCGTTGCGTAAAATAGCATTTGGGTTCCCCGCAATATATGCGTCAAAGTAAACACATCGTAACTTATGGGTTTCAAAATGTGATATCCCCCATCTTTCAAACGAAAGTCTCTTATAAACCAAGACATTCTTGGAACGTTCTTCGAATGTCTTACAAACTGATCTCGCCTTAAATAGTTGTGCCGAGGAATTCTGGCCGACTCTAGACAAGATTTCATCAATCATGTCTCCGGGTAGGTCTCTTAAAATATTGGGTTGTCTATCCATTTTGTGTTTTTAAACTGTAAAATAGACAAGAGTTAGATTCATAAAAAAAATACTTATTAATACAAGCAATTTTTACATATATCATAAAGCATAAGAACACTATATTACATATATTACACCACACGAATACAACTATCTTATTCCGACTCGCTCGTTTCTTCTTCTTCGGTTTTGGTTCGTTTTGCCAAGTTTCTAGGGATATATGATGTTCCCCTAATACAAGCCGTCGTTGTCCACATTGGTTTAGAAAAACCTGGTGGTTTAGAGGTTCCCGGGTCATTGTTACAACTTAAGAACTTCGGGGGTTGACGATACATATAAAGTTCATCGGGGTTGGAATTAGATTTCTCTATTTTTATGCCCTTTCCCTTATTATTTTCTTTTGCCTTTTTAAATTCAGTTGGGGTAATTTCTATAACATCATTGGAATTCTCGTCGGAATCCGATTCATCGGAGAATTGGTAATCCTTCCAATATTTTGCTTCCTTGGCGGAAACACCATTGACCATAATTAACCTTGGTCGGTTGGTTGAGGATTCTCTTTTACTTAACCGTTTTATTATTTCCCCCACCGGTTCCGATTCTTCTTCCGGTTCCGATTCTTCGTCCGATTCCGATTCTTCTTCCGGTTCCGACTCTTCTTCCGGTTCCTCTTCGGGAACTTGTGAATCAGTCCATGAATCATTCCAATTTACATTTGACTCTTCATTATTATTAGGTGAGTCAATGGGACTTGTTCTAGAGGTAGACATCTATCACATAATATCAAACACGTTAAGAGATTAATATATCACATAATATTCATATGTTAAAAATATATAGTTTCCAACAAAAATGTTAAGCAATCATTTTTAAAGAAAACACGGTCGAAGTCCAGAATCACTAATGCATCCTAACAAACTCGATAAGACACACTAATGCAAATTTTCTGGTTCTCTAAGACCAACGCTCTGATACCAACTGAAATGTCTCGTTCTTATTGATTAAAAACGTTCCATATTAATTGATTTCGTTGCGAGGTTTTGACCTCTATATGAGACGTTTTTCAAAGACTGCATTCATTTTTAAAACAAACCATAACCTTTATTTCATAGATAAAGGTTTTAAAAAGCTTTACGTAGATTATCAAATAATGATAATCTAAAATATCCTGTTTACACACGACCATTACATAATGGTTTACAATACAAATATGTTACAACAAAATAAGTTTCTTGAATGCAGTTTTTACACAATATCATACAAGCATGGACTCCAAATCTCGTCCTTATTTAACTATGCGACAGCGGAAGCTCTTAATAATCACCTGAGAATAAACATGCTTAAAATGTCAACAAAAATGTTGGTGAGTTATAGGTTTAACCTATATATATCAAATCATAATAATAGACCACAAGATTTCATATTTCAATACACATCCCATACATAGAGATAAAAATCATTCATATGGTGAACACCTGGTAACCGACATTAACAAGATGCATATATAAGAATATCCCCATCATTCCGGGACACCCTTCGGATATGATATAAATTTCGAAGTACTAAAGCATCCGGTACTTTGGATGGGGCTTGTTGGGCCCGATAGATCTATCTTTAGGATTCGCGTCAATTAGGGTGTCTGTTCCCTAATTCTTAGATTACCAGACTTAATAAAAAGGGGCATATTCGATTTCGATAATTCAACCATAGAATGTAGTTTCACGTACTTGTGTCTATTTTGTAAATCATTTATAAAACCTGCATGTATTCTCATCCCAAAAATATTAGATTTTAAAAGTGGGACTATAACTCACTTTCACCGATTTTTACTTCGTCGGGAAGTAAGACTTGGCCACTGGTTGATTCACGAACCTATAACAATATATACATATATATCAAAGTATGTTCAAAATATATTTACAACACTTTTAATATATTTTGATGTTTTAAGTTTATTAAGTCAGCTGTCCTCGTTAATAACCTACAACTAGTTGTCCACAGTTAGATGTACAGAAATAAATCGATAAATATTATCTTGAATCAATCCACGACCCAGTGTATACGTATCTCAGTATTGATCACAACTCAAACTATATATATTTTGGAATCAACCTCAACCCTGTATAGCTAACTCCAACATTCACATATAGAGTGTCTATGGTTGTTCCGAAATATATATAGATGTGTCAACATGATAGGTCGAAACATTGTATACGTGTCTATGGTATCTCAAGATTACATAATATACAATACAAGTTGATTAAGTTATGGTTGGAATAGATTTGTTACCAATTTTCACGTAGCTAAAATGAGAAAAATTATCCAATCTTGTTTTACCCATAACTTCTTCATTTTAAATCCGTTTTGAGTGAATCAAATTGCTATGGTTTCATATTGAACTCTATTTTATGAATCTAAACAGAAAAGTATAGGTTTATAGTCAGAAAAATAAGTTACAAGTCGTTTTTGTAAAGGTAGTCATTTCAGTCGAAAGAACGACGTCTAGATGACCATTTTAGAAAACATACTTCCACTTTGAGTTTAACCATAATTTTTGGATATAGTTTCATGTTCATAATAAAAATTATTTTCTCTGAATAACAACTTTTAAATCAAAGTTTATCATAGTTTTTAATTAACTAACCCAAAACAGCCCGCGGTGTTACTACGACGGCGTAAATCCGGTTTTACGGTGTTTTTCGTGTTTCCAGGTTTTAAATCATTAAGTTAGCATATCATATAGATATAGAACATGTGTTTAGTTGATTTTAAAAGTCAAGTTAGAAGGATTAACTTTTGTTTGCGAACAAGTTTAGAATTAACTAAACTATGTTCTAGTGATTACAAGTTTAAACCTTCGAATAAGATAGCTTTATATGTATGAATCGAATGATGTTATGAACATCATTACTACCTTAAGTTCCTTGGATAAACCTACTGGAAAATAGAAAAATGGATCTAGCTTCAATGGATCCTTGGATGGCTCGAAGTTCTTGAAGCAGAATCATGACACGAAAACAAGTTCAAGTAAGATCATCACTTGAAATAAGATTGTTATAGTTATAGAAATTGAACCAAAGTTTGAATATGATTATTACCTTGTATTAGAATGATAACCTACTGTAAGAAACAAAGATTTCTTGAGGTTGGATGATCACCTTACAAGATTGGAAGTGAGCTAGCAAACTTGAAAGTATTCTTGATTTTATGAAACTTAGAACTTTTGGAATTTATGAAGAACACTTAGAACTTGAAGATAGAACTTGAGAGAGATCAATTAGATGAAGAAAATTGAAGAATGAAAGTGTTTGTAGGTGTTTTTGGTCGTTGGTGTATGGATTAGATATAAAGGATATGTAATTTTGTTTTCATGTAAATAAGTCATGAATGATTACTCATATTTTTGTAATTTTATGAGATATTTCATGCTAGTTGCCAAATGATGGTTCCCACATGTGTTAGGTGACTCACATGGGCTGCTAAGAGCTGATCATTGGAGTGTATATACCAATAGTACATACATCTAAAAGCTGTGTATTGTACGAGTACGAATACGGGTGCATACGAGTAGAATTGTTGATGAAACTGAACGAGGATGTAATTGTAAGCATTTTTGTTAAGTAGAAGTATTTTGATAAGTGTATTGAAGTCTTTCAAAAGTGTATAAATACATATTAAAACACTACATGTATATACATTTTAACTGAGTCGTTAAGTCATCGTTAGTCGTTACATGTAAGTGTTGTTTTGAAACCTTTAGGTTAACGATCTTGTTAAATGTTGTTAACCCAATGTTTATAATATCAAATGAGATTTTAAATTATTATATTATCATGATATTATCATGTATGAATATCTCTTAATATGATATATATACATTAAATGTCTTTACAACGATAATCGTTACATATATGTCTCGTTTAAAAATCATTAAGTTAGTAGTCTTGTTTTTACATATGTAGTTCATTGTTAATATACTTAATGATATGTTTACTTATCATAGTATCATGTTAACTATATATATATCCATATATATGTCATCATATAGTTTTTACAAGTTTTAACGTTCGTGAATCACCGGTCAACTTGGGTGGTCAATTGTCTATATGAAACATATTTCAATTAATCAAGTCTTAACAAGTTTGATTGCTTAACATGTTGGAAACATTTAATCATGTAAATATCAATCTCAATTAATATATATAAACATGGAAAAGTTCGGGTCACTACATGACAACATCACAAAATACATGTTTTAAATAGAAGAGACGTAATTATATTCGGTTTACAAAGAACACAGTTCATATAATAAAAGACTCCATCAGAGTTAAACACTATCAAACATAACATTAGCATGCCCGTCTTCTCCCAAAAGCAATATCTACAAAGCTACAACCTGCAGGGAGGATATGGAGGGGAATTAGCATGAAGCTAAGTGAGTACGACTAACTACAGGCGATAGCATAAAGAAATGTTATACTACTCATGTCACATAGTCAAACACACAATCATCACCCAGTAGTGCAGTCTACAGAGACTCCGGCGGTTCGGCCAAACCATTAACCACCAGTTGATCGGGCTGGGGTTTATCGGAAGTTCCTCCTACATACCGTGCTGCATAAATCATCCACACGCGACGAACGCGTCATTCAAACATATACCACACGGATGTAAATAGGCTACCACATGAGGAACTCAACCCACAGGTTGATCTCTCCTATCGAATTAGGTTACCACAAGATAGGGATACACTGGGTTCCAGCAGATAAGCATCAACCAACATGCAGTCATCACAACGTACTAAATAATCACAACAATATGTATATCTAACAAGCATGGCAATCATAATATAACATGCTACTATATACTATATACTCCAGTTAGTCCAACTCACCGATTACCAGCAAATGAGAAGGTGTTCAGCTGTCTAATCACTGAACCTTCTCTTTCTCCTTTTCTCCTGAGAAAGACATATACACAAGTTAGTTATAATGTCTCGATAACAACCTGACAATAAAACAATAACACCAAATATCAACACTTAAGCATATAACAACTGATCCATCAACCGTACGAGTAACACTCTCACTCGTACGTTTGAGAACACTCAACCATACGGGTGACAACTTACTCGTACGTTTGATCTATGATTAAACACCCATCAATGGATTAAATGATCCGTACGGTTCATCACAAGCGTGACCAGTGACTCGTACGAGTCACGTCTCAACCGTACGTATCATCATAATCAAATCATAAGTTTCCATCACCACTCACTCGCACAGTTCACCACACGGTTGACTACCTCAACCGTACGAGTGAAGGCTCACTCGTGCGAGTGATGAAGAACAGTAGCAGTAACTGTTTAATCGGGTTTCAACTCCAAATGTACAACATAATCATCAATTCATACAGTAAGTTATAACATATCATAATATATTCACTATATGATAAGCCCACATCATAAACTCAGTCAATAACGACACCAAACGAGTACAAAACAGGACATACACAATAAAATCCATTTTTCTGACCAAAATAAAATTTTATATAGTTTCTTAAAACCTTATAATTAGATAGTAAACTTCAATATGAGTCTAACGATGGTTTATTCATCAAAATCGGAGTTGCGGTTTGAAAGTTACAGCCTTTTTAAGTTTACCAAAAACTGACCAGTGCTCACTCGCGCGGGAGAGACCTCACTCGTGCGAGTGAGTCATCAACCACGTGGTTGAGCCTCAAACTCGTGGTCACACGTACGGGTGACCTGTCAGAAGTGTGGGAGCTGTTAGAACATTCCAGCTCGCTGATTTTTTCCATTTTGGCCCAAAAACTCGATTTTTGCAAGATCTAACACTAAAACCACTCACAAAACATCATATAAACTATATAAAACATATTTCTAACAACAATAGAACATATCAAACACTTTAGATCAAGAATCAAGCTTAATTTCATCAAAAACCCATATGAACACAAAAACCCAATTTTAACTTAATCCTTAGATTAATCTCATCTTGGGTCTGTTCCTGATCGATTGATGGTTCACAAAGCTCACGTAACATGCATACATCAGTTTACTAACATCAAACAACTATAATCAATACTTACAAGCAATAATCAAGCATCAAAGTTAACTTTAAAAACATAAACACCAAAACTTCAATATACACAAAATTAAAGCATGGATTCAAGTATAAACCTGGATATTAGCTAACAATGATGTAGGAATCTAGTTTCTAAGCTCACTTAATCCAATTTCAAGTTTAGATCAATTAAGGTTTGTGAAGAGGATGAATTTTAGGTACGGAGTAATTTTTGGAAGCTTCAAGAAAATGAGAGAAGAAGTTAGTTACTTACTTATATATCTGTGTAAAACACAATACCCCATCACACACGGGTATTTATCAGTTATCTGATATCTTTCGTACATCATTTGGCAACCCAAATGAAGTCCAATTTAAACAAACAAACCTGTTCTGTGAACCTTGTCACAAACTGGTCCTAACCACATCATCAAATAATAATAAATGTTAAATTAAAATAAAAGCATATAATAACACAACATATACTTAAGGGCAAAATAGACCATTTCAACTAGGCCCGATTCAAGAATGTTACAAATCTACCCCCTTAAAGAGATTCCATCCTCGGAATCTGGTTTGTCATAGCCGTTGATGGTTATGGTAACAAATATCAACACAATCGGTCTCACTGGGAACTTCATCAAACACTTGTTAAGATCACAAGCTTTACCAAGGTTCCTTTATATCTCAACTAACAACCCATTATCCAATTTAGTCATTTGAAAAACTCAGCGTCACAAAGTCAAATATTAACTTTCCCGTTACGACTACCAACAAACGTACAAGTTTCATTATAAATTGTTCCACTAGCTCCAATTACACAACACAACACTGAGGTACTTCATCTTGCAGTAGTCTAAGGAATCACTCTTACCGTTTGCAGACGAAATTAAGTACTAACAATCTATCGCTATCATAACTGAACAAGTCATATTCCATTCAAGTTCTAAGCTAAATGGAGATCGATCAATTAATCCATCTCCCGTTACAATCTAAATTTCTCTTAAATACAAAATAACTCATCAAAGACAACACTGACTCGTCATCGATCTAATGGACTTCCACGAAATGAGTCATATCAAGGTTCTTTTCACCCTTTAAATCCTCAAAATATAGGTAACTGTCCATCTTTAGCCCACCAAATTACACCAAAAATCTGGTTTCTATGGTTTTCCACAAAACGTTCCACGTTAAAATTGACATTGCTAACTAAAATACGCACATACTGATGGTAATCCATTTTTTTCCGTCAAATCAAACCATTCTGTCAAATTTCGAGATTATCCATAAGATAACTTCATCGTATTTTCAAATTCAACTCATTGAATGTCACTAATATGTTGTCATCGTATCACATGAAAACACAGGCTCATTCACTTTCCACATTTACTTTATCGCAACGTCAACACTAATTTATTGAAATTACCCAAATCTGTACTTAAATACCCATTACCAACCCGGTATTCATGAAATTTTATAAGAATCCTCACAACCATGTCGTTACATATCTGATAATCCATCGACTAAAATATGTCTCTGATCATCTCGTCAACAATAAGAAGTATTACGAACTCAATTTCAATCACATCATCAATAATTTCTAATAGCGGATATTTACTAATACAATTATGACATAATTATCACTACAATAGTTCCATCAAATAATATAGACACACAAATCGGACACCACACACACTACTTCAGAAAGGTCATCACTTGGTTAAAACTCCATCAAGATTCGCAATTTAACAACGTTTAACCAATAATGGACCAACATCTAAATCCAGATCAACGATCATTACCGATTCTAAAAGTAAACTTCTAATCAAAATCCTCTAAAAATCGCAATAGACCGGCATTAAAAAGAAATTCCACTAATAAACATCAGTCATGATCCATCGAGTTTCTTTCTTTAAGGAGATTTCATATATACATAACCAAACTATAGTTTACAATCCATCGAAACCATTTTCATACCAACCATCAATTATCATCTTATTCGTCACTTGCTACGTCTCCTCTGACTCCCGAAACTACTGTATGATTTACCACGATGTATTTTTGTTGGCCAGACATAATACATCATCCTAAATCATACTTTTATTTTGAGTATTTCAGAGCAAGACCCTAATTGAGTCCGTCAATCCATCACAGTATGTTCCTCTGGTCACCAGTAATTATAATCCACTAATACAGATTTATTCCAAACATAATGTTTCTGAATGAATCATCTGATTACAACTATCCTGATATACTAACACGTCTGTCGCAATTACTCTGTTTAAATTTACTCAGCTGATCCCTATTGACAAAACCACTGATAAATCCCAAATTACTATTATCCAAGTTTTATATAGTCACAACTGTTAACTGACGAAGTCCCACTACCGTTTGAAATAGTCATTATCAAACCATACAAATTTATTCTAAGAAGATACTAGTCACAATACCCCCAAACATGGCATTATCAAACTATATCACATCGTCCTTAGTTGATACTTCTCACAATTCCCCAATCTTAGTATAACACTCGCCCGAGTCTTAAGGTCAACACATACCCAAAACTCAGTACTCGGTCAGGTCAAAGTCCGTCGGTGTATTTTCAAGAGACCAATTTAAGAAAGTCGCCCACATTAAACTTCTAAGGACCACACACAAGGTCAGGTCAAACTCAATAAGGAAGATAGCTCTTTAGGGTAACCCTGCGGGTCCTACACAACGAATCCAATCATATAATGATACTACTAGGCCAGTCACACCTACTGGTTCAGTCACGGTCTGCAAACATACAGATGATGCATCACACAGTCACAAACTAAGGCTCAAGTCTATGGTCAAGGAACAAGGGAACTACTACCTAATCAGTCCCTACGGGTCACTACATGTGTCCCGCCGGTCAACAGTCAACGGTAAAGAAAAAGACTTCATACAATTCTCAATTAACACAACCAAAATTACGCATAGCAGTATCTGAACAATACTTGACTAACAGGCCAATCACAATCAATATTATTAACCAATACCTAAAGCATGGTACTTAAACAAATTTAACATGTTGCATGCAATACAAATAACAAATCTCAACTAGCATGGCAAGCATGTTACAGTAATTAAGCTGCTATGCATCAACTAAACAGGAAACTATACTAAGGCCGTCTAAAACAGTTTCCACCACAACATCAACAACAGATATAAAGCATACATGTCAACAAATGGCAACTTACAACTTACACCAAGAAATTACCAACTGTAATAAAAATTACAAAATGTAATAAAACACGTACTGGTAATCAAGTTGTCATATGTATCTCTAGCTTCTGCCAACATCTGATATGCTCTAACTGTATCATCAGTGGGGTTCCTTCTCTCCTGTTCGACCACAAGAACAGAAGATCACCCAGCTGATAAAATATGTGCCCCGAACCTCGCCCCCGAACTCAATCTCTGATTTGCCAAACACTGTAACGCTTTGTGTCCCATAAGTTGATAGATCATCTATATATATATTATCTCTGCAAGAATCCAACTTCGCCTCCTGATTTATCATACCACTTCCCACATTTAACATCGCAAGAAGGAATCATATCCCAAAGTAGAACAACTTGTACCTGTCACTCCTTATCTTTTACAAAGAACCCATATCGTTTCATCTTAATCCTTCTACTTGATTAAATCCAATAAACTTCCTAATTCACTGATCGATTTAACTTGGAATACCCAATAGGTCAAGTACACCAACTCCGTCCAACAGAATCCTTTTCTTTATTATTATCATCATTTTATTACTTTTACTACTGGCGACGAATGCTTCTGTATCAGATAATAGTACGGTTGTCGAACTGTTGTCGAGGTTGTATCATCAGTTAATATATTATCTGCCCTTAACTTTCGATAATCATCCTTACATCTTTGACATCTATTCCCGAGGTTCTTCACCCGATATACATCTGTACTCTGTAGCTCTGACTATTCTGGGGGCGTTGGGGGCCACAGCACTACCATCATTATCAACCATACCTGTACTGCACAACATCTCACACCAAGGCTTAGTATAACACAGGTTAGTACTAACAACTAACGCATAACCTGTCCTAATACTCACTTAACCCATCCCCAGAATGTTATGTTTGACATGACTCGACTAAGTTTGGGAACATGGCATTTAAATCACAATGCACATGCTGCCAAACTAAGCTCTGATACCAACTTGAGACACTGCTAATTTTTTTTTTAAATACATGCGGAAGCATTTATTTATTTATTACCAAATACACTATATCAGTGTCACGTGACAACATCACAAAATACATGTTTTAAACAGAAGAGACGTAATTACATTCGGTTTACAAAGAACACAGTTCATATAATAAAAGACTCCATCAGAGTTAAACACTGTCAAACATAACATTAGCATGCCTGTCTTCTCCCAAAAGCAATATCTACAAAGCTACAACCTACAGGGAGGAGATGGAGGGGAATTAGCACGAAGCTAAGTGAGTACGACTAACTACAGGCGATAGCATAAAGAAATGTTATACTACTTATGTCACATAGTCTAACACACAATCATCACCCAGTAGTGCAGTCTACAGACACTCCGGCGGTTCGGCCAAACCATTAACCACCAGTTGATTGGGCTGGGGTTTACCAAAAGTTCCTCCTACATACCGTGCTGCATAAATCATCCACACGCGACGAACGCGTCATTCAAACATATACCACACGGATGTAAATAGGCTACCACATGAGGAACTCAACCCGCAGGTTGATCTCTCCTAACGAATTAGGCTACCACAAGATAGGGACGCACTGGGTTCCAGCAGATAAGCATCAACCAACATGCAATCATCACAAGGTACTAAATAATCACAACAATAAGTATATCTAACAAGCATGGCAATCATAATATAACATGCTACTATATACTATATACTCCAGTTAGTCCCACTCACCGATTACCAGTAAATGAGAAGGTGTTCAGCTGTCTAATCACTGAACCTTCTCTTTCTCCTTTTCTCCTGAGAAAGACATATACACAAGTTAGTTATAATGTCTCGATAATAACCTGACAATAAAACAATAACACCAAATATCAACACTTAAGAACATAACAACTGATCCATCAACCGTACGAGTAACACTCTCACTCGTACGTTTGAGAACACTCAACTGTACGAGTGACAACTTACTCGTACGTTTGATCTATGATTAAACACCCATCAATGGATTAAATGATCTATACGGTTCATCACAAGCGTGACCAGTGACTCGTACGAGTCACGTCTCAACCGTACATATCATCATAATCAAATCATAAGTTTCCATCACCACTCACTCGCACGGTTCACCACACGGTTGACTACCTCAACCGTACGAGTGAAGGCTCACTCGTGCGAGTGACGAAGAACAGTAGCAGTAACTGTTTAATCGGGTTTCAACTCCAAATGTACAACATAATCATCAATTCATACAGTAAGTTATAACATATCATCATATATTCACTATATGATAAGCCCACATCATAAACTCAGTCAATAACGACACCAAACGAGTACAGAACAGGACATACACAATAAAATCCATTTTTCTGACCAAAATAAAATTTTATACAGTTTCTTAAAACCTTATCATTGGATAGTAAGCTTCAATATGAGTCCAACGATGGTTTATTCATCAAAATCAGAGTTGCGGTTTGAAAGTTACAGCCTTTTTAAGTTTACCAAAAACTGACCAGTGCTCACTCTCGCGGGAGAGACCTCACTCGTGCGAGTGAGTCATAAACCATGTGGTTGAGCCTCAAATGCGTGGTCACACGTACGGGTAACCTGTCAGAAGTGTGGGAGCTGTTAGAACATTTCAGCTCGCTGATTTTTTCCATTTTGGCCCAACAACTTGATTTTTGCAAGATCTAACACTAAAACCACTCACAAAACATCATATAAACTATATAAAATAACAACAATAGAACATATCAAACACTTTAGATCAAGAATCAAGCTTAATTTCATCAAAAACCCATATGAACACAAAAACACAATTTTAACTTAATCCTTAGATTAATCTCATCTTGGGTCTGTTCCTGATCGATTGATGGTTCACAAAGCTCATGTAACATGCATACATCAGTTTACTAACATCAAACAACCATAATCAATACTTACAAGCAATAATCAAGCATCAAAGTTAACTTTAAAAACATAAACACCAAAACTTCAATATACACAAAATTAAAGCATGGATTCAAGTATAAACCTGGATATTAGCTAACAATGATGTAGGAATCCAGTTTCTAAGCTCACTTAATCCAATTTCAAGTTTAGATCAATTAGGATTTGTGAAGAGGATGAAGTTTAGGTACGGAGTAATTTTTGGAAGCTTCAAGAAAATGAGAGAAGAAGTTAGTTACTTACTTATATATCTGTGTAAAACACAATACCCCATCACACCCTGGTATTTATCAGTTATCTGATATCTTTCGTACATCATTTGGCAACCCAAATGAAGTCTAATTTAAACAAATAAACCTGTTCTGTGAACCTTGTCAGAAACTGGTCCTAACCACATCATCAAATAATAATAAATGTTAAATTAAAATAAAAGCATATAATAACACAACATATACTTACGGGAAAAATAGACCATTTCAACTAGGCCCGATTCAAGGATGTTACACAACACATAAATTACAAACCGTGTATATCAATGTTTATCACAACATAAAGACCCGGGAGAATTAAAAACACTATAACCCAAGGGCGAAGTAGAAGAAAACAGATTCATCCGGTGGAAGTTGGAAAAGGAAAATGATTGTTGTGATAGTAAGGATAAGGACAAGGATCAGAACTGGATTTAGTATTTTCACAATCTTTTGAATTTGGAAATTAAGTATAGGAGTGGTAAAAGTAATGGAACGAAAGAAGTTAATTTATAATGAAATATCTGATAAAGAAATCAAGGCAGATTTCCGTATCTAATTAAAGAGATCTTAATTTAAATCCCGAAGAATATGATCTTATAGATTTCCAAGATTTTCTTTTAAATTCCTTGAATTCTGGAAATCCACCGTGACTATGTCAAAAGTTAAATTTCTATCTCAATCTTTTGTGACAGCTTCACTCGTACGCTTCGCATAATCAAATTGTTTTATCTATATTACTCAATAACGATAAAACTCTAAGTTTCAGCTCGTATGCGTCATGAAGACATACTTATTATCAGCCATGACCATTCCAATCAAATTTCAGGGGGTAATTTCTTTAACGGGTAGGTACTGTGACGACCCAGAAATTTTTGACCAAATCCGAGCTTAATCTTTATATGTTTTTGACACGATAAGAAAAGTTTGTTAGGTTTAGTCTCAAAATTTTGAACTATTTCATATATTTAATTGACGTTCGATCATTCCCACCGATTCATGAACAACTATTTGTAAATAGATATGTGTGTGTGTATATATATATAAGTAATAATTCGAAAAATAATTTGAAGTATTATATGTTGTTGTTATTAAAATTAATAATATAAAAATAGGATGTTATAATAATTATTATTTAAATATATTTATCTATATAAATAAAGTATAGTAAAAATAGATATTGAATGATTGTAATACTCGTTTGATGTCCCGAATGATACTAAATAAGTTAAATTCGAACTTATGTGATTTTGAAAATAAACGATGATCCGAAAATAAGTTATATAAATGATATACTTATTAAAAACGTATTTAGGACTAGTTATTAAATTTTAAAAACTTTTAACTGATTATCAATAGGGCACGAGTTAATATCCGTAAAATCTGGATGACAGCTGAATATTTACAAAACATCGATGGCTATACTTTCGACATAGACAAAGATATTTGTCCTATGAATGAATTATTCAATATAGATTTACTATTTCGATTCACAACTACAATTATCAACTTGTTAAATTATTAAATTGTACTGTGGTTGTCTTGTTGAAAGTTTATATATGATAAATAAATAAACTTCCACTACTTTTTGTTCCTACTTTCTAATTGATTATCTCTAAAAGGTCACTTTATAAAACCCATTTAAAAACTACTTTATTGTTTTCCCGTTTGTAATCGAATTAAGATGTTAAAAGCTTTCACAAAAGTTGAATTAATAGATTAAAGTACTCGAATATGCTACTGTTTTAAATTGTCAATTGATTGCCACTCATTAATCCCATTCACATATGTAATTGTTTATTCTATCTCATTTTCCTACAAGCAACCAAAAACGTTAACATCACAAAAAACCTTTCTGTTGCACATCTCAATCACAAAAGAAACCAATGGCTTTCCTATTGAATGAAAACATTTTATTATGATAGTAGTAGTAATATAAGCTATTATATATACCAAGACAGGTAGATAATTTATCTATGGAACACCACTATCACCACAACCACCGTGGATCCACCAATCCACCATCAACCGTCCCTGCAAACAACCAAGGACCACCACTCCTTATTTTGTGTTTCTATTTTGAACAAGAACAACCCCCTGCAAAAACCCTACACACCACTGAACATAACACCGTAACTACTGAGGACTGCTGCACCTGGTTATCTGTTTCTGTTTAAGTGAAACTCCCATCACCACCACGAAATAACATTATAAACCACCACCAACAGTCATGGTTGCTGCTGCTACTGGTTTCTATCCAGAATGCACTCCAAAATTGACCCCTATCGTTACCATATTCTTCTATTTCATGCTACTGCTGCAATTCTCGTAAGACCCACAACCGAAAACTTCATCACTTTTATTATTCTATTCTGCAGCCACTGTTGGGTATAGTTAACAAAAATCAACCACAACGAACCTTTGATTAAAACACATGATAAAATACATATATATTTAAACATGAAAGAGTAAGAGTATGGTTAATAGATATATAAGATTTCACTTAATCTACATAAAATGAATTGATATAAATACCTGATATGATACCTTCATTCATAAACCAAAGGTTGTCTACAAGAGAGATCGTTCCAGGGTCATGTGATCGTTACAATGACAAAACCCAACTACCTTGTTTTCACTCCCAAACAACCTGCTCAGGTTCTTTTAAACAGCAGCACAAATTCCATAGTCTAATTATAATGAAACCACAAACAAATCAATATGAGGTAGTATACAAACTAATCTCATAACCTTTTAGCATGTAAAAACAATTAGTAAACTCGAAAATCATGAAGACTTTAATTGTTAAGTATAATCCAAACCAAATTGTGTCAGTAAGAGAAATCAAAATTTATCATATAAATATATATACCTATTTGACTGATCATAACTTGGCAATCCTTCTTGATGAATCAATAAGGACCATACATGTTGCAATCGAAGGAGACTTTATGAACACACCGTGATTCAATCAACACCCTGCAAACAACCATTATTAGACCTGCAAATCCCATGTTGTTGATACACGTTTGCAGCTTCTAGTTAGGGTTTCTGTTCAATCAAACCTCCCAATCCTCCCAATCAATCACCATCGTCACCTATTTCAAAATACCACGATTCATCATCAATATCAATTAAAACCTTCCTATTGTTACTGTTCGTATTAGATTCAATAAAAATATATATACAGAAAATTAATAAGAGGATGAAGAAATTAAAAAGAATACTAAAGAACCAATTACCTGCATCACCAATTAATGAATCGATCGATTAATAAAGAATGATGATTAACGATGATGATGAAGACCGATGATATCTTTGAAAGAGGATGATGACAAATCAAAGATCCTGCTATTCATCGATGATTTTCGCTTAATTGATTTGTTGAAGATGAAGATGATTATTGATTGATTATGCGAAGATGTCAAACATTTTTCTTCTCTGCGAATTGGTTTGGCCATTCTCGATCGGAATTGGGGAAGCCAACAACATACGCGTGTTCTTTATAATTAAGTATAATAATAATAATAATAATAATAATAATAATAATAATAATAATAATAATAATAATAATAATAATAATAATAATAATAATAATAATAATAATAATTATTATTATTATTATTATTATTATTATTATTATTATTATTATTATTATTATTATTATCAAGATTTTCATATAAAGATTTCAGTAAACATTACAAATTTTTATATTTAATACGTTAATATTATGTAAATTTGCATATAATATTATTAATAACCTGTATATAGTTATTATATATCAACTAAATATATTCATTAAAAATAAATTGTAATATATATTACAGAACACTGCTATAATATTAATTAGACATTATTATAAAATTTTATATATATAGACATAGATTAAAACATTATATAACAAATATAAACATTAAAATATAATACAATATTAATAATATAAACATAAATATATTATAATAAGTTATAAATTAATTATCAAAATATTTTAATAAAGAATAACTATCTTAGTATTAATAATTGAATATTATGATAACTTAATATCATAGAATATAAAATATATATATATATATATATATATATATATATAACAAATAAATTAAGGATGTAATAGATAAATAAAGTATATATTGGAATTTAACATAAAACTTTTATAAATATTATATAATTAATATTTGATTTATTACTATTATACGTTTATGATATTATCGGATATATAATACTGGTATAGGTTCGTGAATCTGAGGCCAACCTTGCATTGTTCAGTTCCGTTGTATGCATATTTTTACTACGAAATACAGTATTGTGAGTTTCATTTGCTCCCTTTTAAATGCTTTTGCAATATATATTTTTGGGACTGAGAATACATGAGCTGCTTTTATAAATGCTTTACGAAATAGACACAAGTGATCTAAACTACATTCTATGGTTGGATTATCAAACTGAATATGCCCCTTTTTAGCTTGGTAGCCTAAGAATTGGTGTTTATTATAATTGCCACCAATTGAAACGAATTCTAAAGATATATATATGGGCACTAACAAGCCCCAGTCAGAGAATTTGAACTGCTTTAGTACTTCGATTTATCATGTCCGATGTGAGTCCCGGAATGATGGGGATATTCTATATGCATCCTGTTAAGGTCGGTTACTAGGTATTTAATCCATATGAATGAATTTTAATTCGCGGGTTATGCGTGTCAATATATGAAATCTTGTGGTCTATTAAAATGATGGAATTGATTGTTTATGATAAACTAATGAACTCACCAACCTTTTAGTTGACACTTTAAAGCATGTTTATTCTCAAGTATGAAAGAAATCTTCCGCTGTGCATTTGCTCATATTAAAGATATTACTTGGAGTCATGCATGGCATATTTCAAAAGACGTTGCATTCGAGTCGTCGAGTTCATCAAGATTATTATTAAGTCAATTATAGTTGGATATATTATGAAATGGTATGCATGTCGTGAACTGTCGATGTAATTAAAGTTTGTCTTTTAAAAACGAATGCAATGTTTATAAAATGTATCATATAGAGGTCAAGTACCTCGCGATGTAACCAAATGTAATGTATTCATCCAGATGGATTAGGACGGGTCCTTTCATCACAGCTTCAGCAAATTAATTTTGAATTTTCATTCGAATAAACTCTACTATAGCTTTGATATATAAGTTCGCCCTTCGTCATCAGTACTAGGGAATCATTTATATTCCACCACATTAGCAGTAAACTTACCAGCAACTTCATACTCATTGATTTAAGTCTCTCCAAAAAACTATTATATTTGTTCATTAAAACCCTATCATATACTCATCCGCATCTTGTAACGAGAATTGCCATACCAACTACCGAGAAGCATCAATCATCAATCATCAATAATATATATATATATATATATATATATATATATATATATATATATATATATATATATATATATATATATATAATATTTTAAAAATTAATAAAGTATACTTTAATCATTTGAACTAAAATATAAATAATATATAGAATAATTAAGTTGTTATTGAAATAAATAAATATATATATATATATATATATATATATATATATATATATATATATATATATATATATATATGACTTCTATATCCAATTAAGATTACATGTATATTGTAAAATTCATAAAATTTATAAATATTAAATATTCTATACATTAGATAACTAGTAAAATGATACAATTAATAAATTGTAATAGTAATATATTAAATGTAATTACAAGTTAGAAATAAATGTTATAGTAATATTATTATTATTTTCAGTATTAATATCAAAATTAGTATTATCAATATAACATACAAACATGAAACTTGATATATATAATTTGTTATAATATTATTACTAATAATATTACTATCATTAATAATATAAATAATTATTATAATTAATAAAGAATAATGATTATTATCATTAATTGTTATCATTCTTATTATCATCATTATCAGTATTATTTTTTATTATTATTTTAGTGTTATTAATATTATAAACATTATTATTTCTATTATTATTATTATTATTATTATTTATTCCATTAATATTAGATATTAATATTATTATGCTCCTTAAACACTTAATATATATATATATATATATATATATATATATATATATATATATATACTTAGATATAAAATTATATAAATATAGACTTATATATACAAATATAGACATATATATACATATATATATATATATATATATATATATATATATATATATATATATATATATAATATAGTTATATATATAAATATACATATATATATATATATATATATATATATATATAGACTTGATAATGCTAAAAACGAACATATATTTCATAGCATTATCCCTCAAGAAAGACAAGCTTTTAGTTGCAATTGTTCTATTTACAAGTGATATTCGTTTAAATAATAAAAGGTGAAGACAAAAGACAGATTCGACGAATTGAAGACGCAAACGACCAAAAATCTCAAAAGTACAAAGTACAATCCAAGAAGTTCAAATTATTGATGAGAAACATCTAAAAGTTACAAGAGTACAAGCCGCAAAACGCAAAATACAAGATATTAAATTGTACGAAAGGACGTTCAAAAATCCGGAACCGGGACCAGAGTCAACTCTAAACGCTCGACGCAACGGACTAAAAATTACAAGTCAACTATGCACATGAATATAATATAATATATAATTAATTCTTAAAATTATATATATATATTATATTATATATTAAAAATGTCGAAAAACTAGAAAACAAGAACATGTGAGCTGATCCAGCTGGCCATGCGATCGCATGGCCAGGATGCCCATATTTCATGCGATCGCATGAGCCTAAAAGGCTGACCACATCTATAAATTTCGCAGTTTTTGGTCGAATGTTTTACACCTTTTTCTCTCTATCTCTCACGTAATATATATATATTATAATTTTAATTTTAATTTTAATTTTAATTTAATAATAATAAGGGTATGTTAGCGAATGTTGTAAGTGTGTAAGTCAAAATTCTGTCCGTGTAACGCTACGCTATTATTAATCATTGTAAGTTATGTTCAACCTTTTTAAATTAATGTCTCGTAGCTAAGTTATTATTATGCTTATTTAAGCCGAAGTAATCGTGATGTTGGGCTAAAATATTAAAAACGGGGTAATTGGGCTTTGTACCATAATTGGGGTTTGGACAAAAGAATGACACTTGTGGAAATTAAACTATGGACTATTAATGGGCTTTATATTTGTTTAATTGAATGATAGTTCGTTAATTTAATATAAAGATTTACAATTAGACGTACCTATAAATAACCATATACACTCGATCGGACACGATGGGCGGGATATTTATAAGTACTATTAATCGTTCATTTAACCGGACACTGGAATTGATTAATAGTCAATGGACTTATTAAAACATGGGTGAATTATATACAAGGAAATTTGGTGTAATTATAGTTTAAGTCCCCAATTAGTTGGAATATTTGACTTCGGATATAAGGATAATTTGACGAGGACACTCGCATTTTATATTTATGACTGATGGACTGTTATGGACAAAAACCAGATGGACATATTGAATAATCCAGGACAAAGGACAATTAACCCATGGTAATAAACTAAAATCAATACGTCGAACATCATGATTACAGAAGTTTAAATAAGCATAATTCCTTTATTTCATATTTCATCGCACTTTTATTTACTGTCATTTTATTTAATTGCACTTTTAATTATCGTACTTTTTAATTATCGCAATTTTATTTATTGTCATTTTATTTACGCACTTTAATTTATTGCACTTTAATTATTTTCATTTACTTTACGCTTTAAATTAAGTTATATTTATTTTTAATATTTTACAATAGGTTTTAACTGCGACTAAAGTTTTAAAATCGACAAACCGGTCATTAAACGGTAAAAACCCCCTTTTATAATAATAATACTACTTATATATACATATTTATATATTTACAAATATAGTTTTAAAAATATAGCGTTAAACTTGGCTAGCTCCCTGTGGAACGAACAGGACTTACTAAAAACTACACTACTGTACGATTAGGTACACTGCCTATAAGTGTTGTAGCAAGGTTTAGGTATATCCACTCTATAAATAAATAAATAACTTGTAAAAAATTGTATCGTATTTAATAGTATTTCATAACAAATATATAACTATTTCGTATAGACCTCTACGAACATCAAGACTATATATAAAAAGAAAAGATATATATGTATATAGTACCGATACTGTATATTAATCCATATTATTATACATTCAAGAATCAAAATCAGATTTCCTTTCATTATCAAACTGTGTTTGATTGTCCTTCTGTTACTGAACTCGTACCAATCAGATATAGAACGAATTAATATGCGAACAAATTCTGTTTCATATCCCTTTCTACTTTTTATTTTTGTTGAATTAATTCTTTCCATCGAGTCTCATTGTTATAAAACAACCATTTCTTTTTCTTTGATGAAACATACAACCCACCTTACTCAAACGATCATAAACGTTGAACAATATCTTCACCCTCACCATCACTAACCACCGTACATATTCTTTCTTCTGTTTCTTTCATGTTTGTCGAGCACAAATCTTAACGATCATTACTTTCACAAGTCACTATTACTTTGCAGCTGAGAAACGTGGTCTATTGTTGCTGCCGTTTAATTTTTCTGTCAAACTATCCATCAAACCATAAACCTTCTATTTTCTGTTTCAGCTTTCGACCCAAACTGCACCACATCACTTGAATCCTTGTTCCTGTTGCTGCACAATAATTGTTTCTGTTCCATTTTTTTATTCAAGTAACATTCCATAATGTTGTAATTGCTGTAAGTTTCTTATTCTTTCTTCGCGTTCCTTTCTTCTTGTCAAAACACCTTGCAAACCACCACCACACCCATTTAACTACCTTCCCTAAATCTCCATATCATTTTCTTCTTTCTGTCGAGTATATAAAGAATTGAAATGGGATAGAAAACATTACAACTTAAAGCTTATGCAACTTGGATATATAATGGTATTAAATGACACTTTAAACAAGTGGAACCAATCACTACTCATGGCTGACATTTTTGAAAGCATACATATATGGCATTTTAAAATTAGTCAAGTAGGACAAAGTTTACACAATCATGGCAGACAAACCAAATTTGGGTACCGAATTGAATTCAATCAGTGGATTGATAGGTATAGTGGGGTCGTTATAAGGAAAACGAATCCTAAGTGATTTAGTTGAGGCATAACCGAACTACCATAATTAACCCCTATTCTAGCCGATCACCTTATTAAGTCCACTTCTTGAAATCTCCATATATTAAACCAAATTGCTAGCGGGCTTAATTTATTCTCTTTGTTTTGACAATGGACTAAACTCAATTTATATACTTGGGCTGCATCTAATTATAAGGGACTTACAAAAGAGGTTTTGAGTTGGGCCATGTTTGTTTATGTAGTTGGGCCAAGAACCGTTTTAGATTACCATGATATGTCGATAAAGATAATTGTGATGTTACAGTCACAATGATCTTAGGATTTACGATGTTAATGGTGATTCGGTATATGATGATACATATACATAAACGATGCTGATTATGGTATGTATGTAACGACGTATGATGACGATATAAAAGATGATAACGATCAATGATTTACGAATATTATGATATCTTATAATCATAATAATGATGATGATGTTTCGATGTATGAAGATGATAAGTGATGTGGTAGTATTATGATGATGATGGAGATCGATCGTGATATATGATTGATGATGATGATTAGCGTAGGATGATGAAACTGTATGATGATAATATCATGATAATTATGATCGCGTATTATTCTGGTTAAACTCTTTCTACCGTTCGAAAAATACTAGATCAAATAGGGATGGCGCCCGCGGGTAACGGGCACGGGTTCTATATATCCGCAACTCACCCGTCGGGTTGGTTTTTTTGGTTGTAGAGAACCGTTACCCGTCCGCGGGTAAAAATATTTTTCCCGTGCCCATGACCCGCAGGTAATAATAATATACAACTTTGTTAATTTTTTTTTATACAAAAGTTAGAAAATATTATTAATTATAAACAATATGTACAATTAACATGTATAAAATGACGTGAAAGTCAATATTTGTTACTTATATGTAATAGTATATTTTTAATCATTATTGCATTACAAGTAAAATTCCTTTTAAATTCATAATAGTATGTATAAACTCGTGGATAAATAAAAAAAAGTCTCATGAATTAGCGGATCGAATTTTACCCCTGACGGGTAGTATGTACCCACGACCCGCCCGCGACCCGTTGGCGGGTATAATTTTTTACCCGTACCCGTGCCCGCGGGTAATATTTTATGAATTTACCCGCCCATCACAGATCGGGTACCCGCGGATCACGAGTTTTTTCTCGCCCATTGTCATCCCTAAGATCAAAACCACAGGACTCCTTTTGTATTGGGCTTTCATTGGGCCAGTAATTGTTGTTGGGCTTGAGCGTATGAACGGGTTAATTGGAATTAAATCAAGAATTAAAATAGAAAAACGGAATAGGTGTAGCTGGTTAGGAGTGTTTGTGGGAAAGGAGAGGTCGCGGGTTCGAGTCCCGTCGTGAGCAGTTTATTTTTTTGCCTATTTTGAGGTAGTTACTTATAATAATAATAATAATAATAATAATAATAATAATAATAATAATAATAATAATAATAATAATAATAATAATAATAATAATAATAATAATAATAATAATAATAATAATAATTATTATTATTATTATTATTATTATTATTATTATTATTATTATTATTATTATTATTATTATTATTATTATTATTATTTTAGTTATTATTATCATGATTTTTACTAATTTAATTTACATTATTATGATTAAAATAAATATTATGAGTATTATTATATTTAGTATGAACATAAGTATTAATATTAAAGTTATTATTATTATTATTATTATCATTATTACTTTTATATTAACAATATTATCATAACAAATAAATATTTTCCATAAAAGAGTATATTTGTTACAACTACCCTAATATTTCATACAATTATATATATTAAGATTATTTATATAAATATGTACATATTACAAATTATTTATTTTTAATATAATATTAAACTATATAAATATTAACTATTTTAAATATATACAAATTAAATATATAAGATATATAATTTAAGATATAATATATAAATTTATTTGATTACGAATATATGTATTAATATACATATGAATGATATAGGTTCGTGAATCCGAGGCCAACCCTACGCTTGTTTAATGTCGTCATATGTATTTTTACTACAAAATACAGTACGGTGAGTTCATTTGATTACCTTTTACTCTTTACATTTTTAGGACTGAGAATACATGCGTTGTTCTTATAACTGTTTTGTTAAATGCTTTTGAAATGTATTTTGAACTGTGAATACATGAAATACTTTTATAACTGTTTTACGAAATAGACACAAGTAATCGAAACTACATTCTATGGTTGAATTATCGAAATCGAATGTGCCTTTTTTATCATGTCCGAAGTTTTTCCGGAATGATGGCGAAATTATCATGTCCGAAGTTTTCCCGGAATGATGGCGAATTTATCATGTCCGAAGTTTTCCCGGAATGATTGCAAAATTTACCATGTCCGAAGTTGTCCCGAAATGATGAGGATATTCTATATGCAATTTGTTAAGGTCGATTACCAGGTGTTCAATCCATATGAATGAATTTTATGCATAATGGTTATGGGAAATGGGAATATTAAGTCTGGTGGTCTATTAAAATGATGAATTTTATTGTTTACGATAAACCTATGAACTCACCAACCTTTTGGTTGACACTTTAAAGCATGTTTATTCTCAGGTATTAAAGAAATCTTCCGCTGTGCATTAGCTCATCTTAAGGATATTACTTGGAGTCATTCATGGCATATTTTGAAAGACATTGCATTCGAGTCGTGGAGTTCATCAAAATTATTATTAAGTCAATTATAGTTGAAAGTATTATGAAATGGTATGCATGCCGTCAACTTTCAATGTAAAAGAAGTTTGTCTTTTAAAAACGAATGCAATGTTTGTAAAATGTATCATATAGAGGTCAATTACCTCGCGATGTAATCAAATGTAATGTATTCGTCCAGATGGATTAGGACGGGTCGTTAAACTATGTATATTGAATTCGGTTTTCGGTTAAACCAAAAAGTAAAATCAAAAACGAATAAAAATTTTAAAATCCGAAATTGAATTCAAATTAGGTTTGCTCTTTTTCAATTTTCATTCGGTTTGATTTTCGAGTTAATTGGTTTGAAATAAGATATTAATAACCCTTAATTAGCACACTGAAGCACACACATAAGTTCTCCATGACGGCCATAACGATGCCATTGATAGAGGTTTTATCCGTGAAATTTTTGGGTGAAAACTCACATGTTCACATTTTCACATTGAAATATGAATGATAATAACTTCATAGGCTACTTTGTCTATAATCACTTAATTTGATGAAATTCGACGTCAAACTTTCCTATAAATAATTCATGCCTGAATAAGTTTGTTGTCAAACTTTTTGCAGATGGATAACAGTAGCATCGACAGACCTTTTGGTAGATATTATTCTAATAGGGGTATGAAATAACATTTCATCACAGACTTTTTGATAGGATATTATTCTAATAAGTTATGTACACGGCTCTGTTTTTTACTTGTTGAATTAATTAGAGTTGTATGGGATTGTCTTTAGGCATGGTTTGGATACAAGAAATCAAGCTGGATCCTTAGTTTTCTTTTTACATTTCTTACATTTTTAATAGGAAGGTAACGTTTTTCATTGTTGTGTGTTAGAAGTGTATACAACACTTTGTAAACTTTTATCATTGAAAGAGTTATAGTCGAAATTCTTTTCTTCTACAGCTCTGTTACTTGCCGATACATTGCTATACAGTTCGCCAAGTTGTCACATGAAGAATCTTCCAAAGATCCCTTTATAATTGCTAGAAATCAGAAAAGGTATGGATATATAATTGGCCTTAATATAACCCTCCAATTAAATATACAGAGTATATTTCTGATTATGTCTGTGTGTATATATTTTGTATAGGGGTGTTATGGGGCACATGAGAGGAGTATCGGTTGTAACAGCAAGAGTTTAGTTACTGTACTAGGCTGCTTTTGGCTAGGATTTTTGGTTTGTGCTCTTAGAGTTGATGGATTACCATCTCGAGCAAACATACTATCTCCGTAAAGTTCCTATTCCATACCTTAAGAAAATCATAATATGAATGTTATTTTCTATGTTTTGCTATTATTGATATGTAAAGCACTACAACTAAACTTGTAGTTTTTGACACGAATAAGTTTTTCATGACCGTAAATATGAGTTAGAAGCATGAAAAAATATAGTGTCAAAAATTTGGATGCATAAAAATATGTGGCATCAAAAATATTAAGTATTAATAACTTTTTAAAACTTTTAAGTGTAATTGGGTTTTTCTTTTTGACGCAATTTTAAGAGTAAAAGATTTTGTTACACTTAGACCACTCCTAATAATAACATCCTTCCTCACCAAGATAGACCGTCACCTCAGCGTGACATCGACTTTTTTCTCCTTTCCTCCCAAACACTGCCATCAATAAAAAAAAATGAGTACAAGTGTTATATGGATTGTCCTGCATTATGTTATATGAAGAAAAAAGTGAGGGCAAAGCATGAGGGAGGCTTGAGGGCAAGGCCCGTTGGCGCCCTCAATTTGAGGACATGCATTGATAGTGCCTTATTTTGGATACTTTCAATTACATGTTTTACTAGGTAAGAATTTCTTGCAGAAACAAAGACATCATCTTTTAGTTCCTCTGTTCCCAAAGTTACAAATTTATATATATACTAGATGTACATACGACTACATATAATGCAATGCATATTCTAGGTTGCTGATATTATCAATTACTATTTTGACAGCGCTGCTACATGTATGTACATATTGGTACAACTATTCTACCTCGCGCCTCAGCAACCTGTATCCCTTGTACTATTCAACCGCAATAGGCAAGTTTGACAAACAACTTGTATAATTTTATTCATCTTGCATATCAAAATATATCATGCGATGTAATGTAAGGTCAATTGTTGTCTCTCAACAAACCAATGATTAGATGTGTTATATTGCTACTAGTTTTTTCTAGAATCATGATTTTGGGTATTGGTTTTTTTTATTAAAAATAAGGTTGTGTAACCTTTTGTTTTTGGTGATGTTTGATATTGTAGAAATTTGCATCGAGAGTGATCCACTACTAAGCGTGCAAGACAATGCCTAAATGTGATCCAAATCAACTTTGTCAATCATAACCATCATGTGTTTGAATAAGTTCGAATGTATTTGCTTTTGTAATAGTGAAATTTCCATTTCCATAGTTGTATGGCCCTAATAAATCTTCCTTTATGGTTTGTATATTACACGATCATGTATGATGTTGTGTGATATCAATTGATCACCTCTCCCCATAATGTCTGCATTTTCATTTTTGTAGGATCAGAACACTTACGCTGATTGTGATAAGGAGTGTCTTAAACACACACATAAATGTATTAGATCACGACTATATTAGGATCGGTATTATTGTTGAGTAGTGAAGAGTTTGCTCAAAAGGAGAAGGGTTTACTCACGGGCGCAAACCAGAGATTTTTCTTCTATTAATTTCGTGCACACATTACAATGAGGCTAGGGGTTACAATTTATAGGAAGAGTTAAACTTGTCCACCAAGTTAAACTTGTCCTTAAAGCAAAAGACATTCCATAAATATCTATTACTTGCTTCATACTCCATTCCTACTAGAAGATTTAATTAAGGTAACAAGATCTCTACGACTTGTTCACCAAGTCAAGATCCCTACAACTTGTTCACCAAGTCAAGCTCCCTACGACTTGTTCACCAAGTCAAGCTCTCTTCAACTTGTTCCTTTGATCAAATTCTTCACACCTTCAACAATCTCCCACTTGAAGACTTTGAGCAAACTCTTCACTATTCAACAATCTCCCACTTGAAGATTTTGAACAAACCCGAACATCAATCTCCATTCCAACCAAGAACAACCAATAACGTCAAACCACCATTATACCGCCGACCTCCATTTGGGACACGCACACTCATCACATACGTCGAATGAGTAGACTTTCGATACAAGGTCTTCAACACTACTTGTCAGAACTAGAAACCAATAACCGCCTCAACTGTCAATGTTGTTCAAACACCCAGAGCAACTCCCGATCTCCTCTCCGCTACGACTTTTGATACCGCCGGAATCAAACATCCGGGTCACGCCGCTCTTCCACACCAGAGGGAAGGAAGTCATTCGACATCAAAACCGCTAAACTTCAACCCGATCTCCAGTTGCTAACATGGGTACTCTCGGTTTCCCGCACCATCATCTTCTTACACAAGAAGATCAATTGAAGTATGCAACTCTTCAATTATAGGATTCTTCACCGCCTCACTGATCACTCTAGACATGTCCAATCCCAAACTCACATGTCAATGATCACCCTCGTACAGAATTTCCCGTCTATCTATGATATCCTTTTACCAGCAATCAGAAAACCCAACAGACGACCTCTTTGTAGACTATTCATCAAGGCTCTAGTGAGAACAACCTCGAAATCTACCACCTTTGAACTTTTTCGCTTTCTCGCTGGTACACTGACCTCCTCATAGCTATGAATTTCACAAACTCCATCTTCTCATCCCAAGCACGCTCCCACTGTACGAGTAAGAAATAAAACCGCGGCTATCCGAGAAGAATCTGGTTTGTTCCACCGGTCAGTTGCAAATCTATTTGCCATTCGAGGGTATGTTTGCAGCATCCAAGTACGCTAGTGTTATACGCACTAATCATGTGAATACCAGAGACCCACGTTGCATAATCGTCTCCATAACTCCCACTAGTCGTCAAACTCCCACTATCTCAGTACTTCCGTCGGTTACCAAACTCCCATCGAATTCCCGACACCCTCTATAAAGCTCAAGTTCCAGGACTTACAAGATTAACCACTTCTACCATCACCTGAAGATTCCTAAATGGTCACCCATAAGAAACTGCTCGCTTTGTTGAACAAACCATCACCCAAACCCGAGGCACAGTCGAACGCGTCCTATCCGACAACTTCAAACCAATTTCTTTAGTGAGAGAAGCTAACCCTGCCCACATACTCCAAATACCCTGGAATATTCGACCAATACATTGGTCGACCCGTTCAATAATCTGATGTTGGACTTTGGTTTGCAATCTAAACAAACCTCCCCTCAAACCTAAGTTCAACTCGGCATCCCTCCAATGATAGTCAAGATCCAACCTTCTTTAGTACCTGCCGCAACATCGGAACACAACTTGAATGGGACCACATCAAGTCTACTTATGGTACAAGGCTCCAAGATCAACTCATCCACTGAGGATGTACAACCTGCGTGTGCCAACCAAGGGGTTAAGCCAACCGTCAACATGCTGCAAATGTCACGTTGCGCTATCCACACATCCAGACTACAACCCGCGAGTATCCAAACTTCCACGATAACGTCCACTGTCGAATTCAAACGAATGTCCCCGTGTTTATTGCTTGGCCGCCCAAAAAACCCGAGAGAAACCAACTCCTGTACACACAATTGTTTCTTCCCCATATCCTGATGTATGACTATGGTTTGTACCTAAAACAAACCTCCCCTAAAAACCTAAATCCATATGGGTGTATCTTCCAACGATAGTTCGGACCCAATCTTTACCGCCGCCATACGGAACTCTCAACTGTCTGTGTGCGGACCAGTGAGATTTCGATACAAGACTTTAGGATCAACTCAACGTTACCAAGGGAACGCACGCACGCTGAGAGGTGCGCCCACAGCGCCGTCCATCACATCTGGAATGTATTTTGGCTCCCGTAACAAAGTTATATCTCTGAAAAATCACAGCCTTTATCGCCCGAAGATTCGCAAAACAAATCGTCTCGCCACTCGCAACATCAAAACCGGAACTCTCTCATAAAACTGCGGCAACTTTAAAAAATCGTATCTCAATATCCAACGGTCTGATCATCACCAAATTTTTACCACTCTTAGATCAGTAACTCTGGAACCTACAATCCAAGTTTCAAGTCGATCCAACAGTAGACTAATCCTCTATGAATTTTCTCTTACAGTAGCTCCAAACCCGAACAACTGCAACTTCTAAAAATCATAACTCAAGATCTAACGGTCCGATCACTGCCAAATTGTGACCACGACTAGACCTGCGAGTCTAACATCTACAATAAAATTTTCAAGGCGATCCGATGGTTAACGAACCCGTAGTAATTTTTATCCTCTAACCGCTCCGAAACAAAATAGGTTAAACCTGAACGGCAGCAGCTTCGAAAAATTATATCTCGAGATCTAACGGTTCGATCTTCCTCAATTTTTTACAGCTACTAGATCTATGACTCCAGCACCTTCGATAAACATTTCAAGAAGATCCAACGGCTAACGAACCTGCTACGATTTTTCTCCTCCGGCTGCGCAGTAGAATTTGAATTTTGAAAGTTCATCGTTCCCTCGAACGGGACCGCAAGGAATGATAACTTAGATCCGATACCCGGATCTTCCCGAAAATCTCTTCTTTGTTTTCAGCAACAAATCTTCGCTATCTCGACACAAGTTGCAAGACACACAACCCTGTCGTTTGATCTAACCTTGATGAACACCCGAACCATCAAACATATCGAATATCTTGCTTTCAAATCGCCATCGTGCCCGTCTTCGAACCTTGAAGCTCTGATACCACTTGTTATGAATTCGATAGGTTCTAACAAGACCGGTGATTCATGCAAATCACCAAACCCACAACGACAAACGATTTAGCTAAAGCAAGAACGATAAATAAAAATGATAAACGACACAGGGTATTTAACGTGGTTATATCCCAACTCCAAAATACGGAGAAGGGTTTACTCCACGGGCGCAAATCAGAGATTTTTCTTCTATTAATTTCGTGTACACATTACAATGAGGCTAGGGGTTACAATTTATAGGAAGAGTTAAACTTGTCCACCAAGTTAAACTTGTCCTTCAAGCAAAAGACATTCCATAAATATCTATTACTTGCTTCATACTCCATTCCTACTAGAAGATTTAATTAAGGTAACAAGATCCCTGCGACTTGTTCACCAAGTCAAGCTCACTACAACTTGTTCACCAAGTCAAGCTCCCTACGACTTGTTCACCAAGTCAAGCTCTCTTCAACTTGTTCCTTTGATCAAATTCTTCACACCTTCAACAATTATATATTCCCAATACAATTGTTATCCAATAGAATGAATAGTTGAAGTTTGGATGTATTATAAGGACGAAGCCACAAATAACAAAGGCACTACATTACAATCAAATGCTTGTAGTGGAAATTTATTTTGAACAATACCTCAAGGGGTGTTCTATTTTGTAAGTTAGGAGTAGCTAACCGATTGATTAAATACGCACTACAAAAGATAAGAAAGAGACAGGATGCCCAACATGTTTGTTATTTGTAACACCCCAAAAATTTAGTCCGATGATGTTATGATATTTCCAAATTAGTATACACGAATAACTGATATCGATTTCAAATGTAAAATAGCTTAAACTTGAGGGACTATGTGTAAAATATTTGTTTTCATTTACGGAGTAGTTAACAAGACCTGATCAATCGGTTAAATATTTGTTTTCTTTTACGAGTTAAGAGAAAACGAAAGTTGAAATGATTACAATGGTTATCCAATCCTTTAACGTATTTGCAATAACTCCTAGGTTTTAAGTTGCTTCCTTTGCAACTTGATGTAAAGTATTATAAATTACTCGTGTATAGCAATAGGAGCATTGCAGTCTTCGTGTTGTGATTATTGTACCTATTCGTGCTTTTAGTAATAAACTAGGTTTTGAACCCGTACGTTGCATGGCTACTTAAAACCGTTAAATTTTTTAATTATATTTGGAGGTGCAAACAATGAAAGAATATGAATTTTTTCCGATGATTGTACAGATGACATCTATTCAACAGATTTATTATTTTCTTATGGATTCCGAATATTAATATGGTTACTATCAAGTTAAATGGGGAAAAAATGGAAAAAAGAAAAAAAAAAAAAAACCAACAACACTGAAATACAGGAATCTCGACTTAATAACACCTAAAGCCACACTTAAATCGGTTGGTTGTCCATTCCATTAGGTGACGTGGTTTACATATGTATTGAATGTGAGTGAAAGCTTGTAATCATGACTCCCGTGAATAGTCTTGTACAAATTATTTTAACCAACACTAAATCCCCTAAAGAGATAGTTGCCATCTTCCTTTAATTTCTTTGCATACTTCGGTGTAAGCCCACTCTTGATTGCGATCCCAATCTTATTAACCTGAAATTGAATTGTCATATTAGACTATAGTGTGCTGAACTGCACGCAGTTTTGAAAAGATATGCAGAACATCCATATAAAGGATGTGAATATGTGATCGCCAAATACCAAAACATAAATCTAAAGTCTTAACTCCATAAGCATGCTATACATCAGTACAATCACCGGTAAAGGTCAGTTAACAATACCATAACATAAATCTATAGTCTAACTTCATAACTGCATATATCGCTAACTTCTGAAGTGTACTGAAAGAAAGGTCAATTAATAATACCAACTAAAAAAACATAATCATATTAACCCATTCAACTAATAAAACATAATCATATTAACCCGTACACCGTCACCATTCCACTTCATTATTTTATCATTATAATACCAATCACTAAATAAGCCAATGACTTGTAGTTAAAATCTCAGCAGCATGAATAGCATTTATAAAACCTTTACACTCCATAGTACTTTTTTTTTTTTTTTTTGAAAGGCTACACTCCATAGTATTTATTCATAGAATTTAAAACACTTGAAATAGTTTATCATCAAATCCATTATTCATTCATTTACAGTTTACAATAATACTTTGTAAGGATATTAGGACCCAAAACAACGCAAGTGATTCAACAAGATCACTCACCGATAGTAATTCTACAAAATTACTAACCCACTTAATGAACGAAAGATTATAAATGCAAGAAATGTAAATCGACACAAGAGATAACGTGGTTATATGCAATCGTTGTGATTGCTTTAGTCCACGGACCAACTAGAGAATGTATTTACTAAATATTTGTGGTGTGTTTACAATGAGTTACAAGAGGGTCTATTTATAGAATGGTTTAAGGAGTAAGCTAAAAACAATTCCTTGAAGCTTCATGTGAGTTTCCTGACAGCTTCATGTGAGTTTCCTGACAGCTTCGTGGAAGCTACATGTGAGTTTCCTAACAACTTCGTGGAAGCTACATGTGAGTTTCCTAACAACTTCGTGGAAGCTTCATGTGAGTTTCTTGGAATCTTCCCTCTAATTGTTTAAAGTTCTCCATATCTCCAACAATCTCCCACTTGGAGACTTTGAACAAACCCAACCTTCGTCAACCCAAAATATCAACGATCTAACCAAGAACGTTAAACCACCATTATACCGCCAAACTCCATTTGGGACACGCACACTCAACACATACTTCGGATGAGCTGACTTTCGATACAAGGTCTTCAACACTACTTGTTAGAATTGAAACATTAACTCTCTAATTCTCTAGTTGGGGTCTTCTCTCATCAATTCATTAGAAGACCAATTGAGGTAATGCAAAACCTCAATTTCTCTGTCGTAACAACCTTAGTAAACATATCAGCAGGATTCTTCGTACCAAGGATTTTCTCCAATAATAAAGTACCATCATTTATATGTTGTCGAATAAAATGATACCTTATCTTGATGTGTTTCGTATGACTATGAAACACCGGATTCTTCCCAAGATGTATTGCACTTTGATTATCACAATACAAGACGCAATAGTCTTGTCTTTTACCCAACTCACCTAAGAAGTTCTTCAACCAAACAAGCTCTTTAGAAGCTTCTGCAATAGCCATATATTCGGCCTCAGTAGTTGACAAAGCAACACTCTTTTGTAGTCGAGACATTCAACTAACCGCCGTCTTCCCTATTGTGAAAACATAACCCGTAGTGCTTTTCTCCGAATCATCACATCCACCCAAATCAGCATCCGCATAACCCGTAAGTATGAGATTATTTTTGGAGAAACACAATCCCATATTAGAAGTACCTTTCAAATAACGAAGCAACCATTTGACCGCTTCCCAATGCTCTTTTCCCGGATTAGACATATAACGACTTACAACTCCCACTGCTTGAGCAATATCGGGTCTTGTACAAACCATGGCATACATAATACTACCCACGGTCGATGCATATGGAACCTTTTCCATCTCCATTTTGTCTTCTTCCGTTTTAGGTGATTGACTTTTCGATAGCTTTATCGTGCTACTCTAAGGCATAGAACGAGCCTTTGAATTTTTCATGTTAAACCTCTCTACAACTTTTTCAATATATTTGGATTGAGACAAGTATAGAGTATCCTTCACACGATCACGCACAATACTCATACCAAGTATTTGCCTAGCACCACCAAGATCTTTCATCTCGAATTTACGGGAAAGTAATCCCTTCAACTTGTTAATTTCGGACATGTTGGAACCTGCAAGTAACATGTCATCAACATACAACAATAAGATTATATAAGAAGACTTGAGTTTCTTCAAGTAGCAACAGTGATCCGCTTCACATCTTAAGAAACCAATCTTCTTCATAAAATCATCAAACTTCAAGTACCATTGCCGAGGTGCTTGCTTCAATCCATACAAACTTTTCTTTAGCTTACAAACCCACTTCTCTTTACCCTTTACCTCAAAGCCCTCGGGTTTCCTCACATAGATCTCTTCATCAAGGTTACCATGTAAGAATGCGGTCTTCACATCTAGTTGCTCTAGATGTAAGTCCTCGGATGCAACCATAGAAAGTACCAAATGAATAGTAGTCATCTTCACCACCGGTGAAAATATCTCTTGGTAGTCAACTCCTTTCTTTTGTTGAAAGCCTTTAACCACCAAACGAGCCTTGTACCTTTTCTTGCCATCAAACTCATTCTTGATTCGATACACCCATTTACTTTGCAACGCCCTTTTATCATGAGGTAACTTCACTAGTGACCAAGTTTTATTCTTCTCAAGTGACCCCATCTCTTCTTTCATGGCAAGCTCCCATTGTATGGATTCTTTTGTCTTCCTTGCCTCAAAGTAACTTTCGGGTTCACCATTCTCGGTATAGAGCAAGTAGTTTGCTGATGGAGAATACCTAGGATTAGGTTTGGGCACTCTAGTCGAGCATCTTAGTGTAGGAGCAACCGAAATGGTTGGACCGGTTTCATTTGTGTCCTCCTCATCACTAGAACTCGCACTATGTTCAGAATCATCACCGCTTTCCGAATCATTTCCATCATTAGCATTTTCTGACGCCTCACCGTTAATTGGCAATTCATTGTTACTCGTACTCCCACTAGAACCTGCAAGATCATCAATAGAAACATCGTCAAAAGTAACATGACCCGGTTTAGGACTCCCCGTTTCTGGTTTGCCATAAACCGAATCTTCATCAAAGGTTACATCACGAGAACGAATCACTTTTCTAGCCTCGTTATCCCAACAACGATAACCCATTTCATCCGACCCGTAACCTATGAAAGTACACTTCTTTGACTTAGCTTCAAGCTTGTCTCTATTCGCATCTTTGGTCTTCACATAAGCATTACACCCAAAGATCCTAAGGTGATTATAACTCACCTTCTTACCTTGCCATTCTTCCTCGGGAATTCGGAAACCCAACGGTGTTGAGGGTCCCCTATTTATCAAATAAGCCGCCGTATTAATCGCATCTGCCCAAAACATCTTAGGCAAACTGGCATGTAGTCTCATACTCTTAGCCCTTTCATTTAATGTACGATTCATACGTTCGACGACCCCATTGTGTTGCGGTGTCTCCGATACCGTTTTCAACATTCTAATACCGAGCTTTGCACAATGGTCTTTAAACTCAAGACTACCATATTCTCCTCCATTATCCGACTTCAAGCACTTGACTTTCAAGTTAGTCTCATTTTCTACCATAGCTTTCCACTTCACAAAAGTATTAAATACATCGGATTTAGCTTTAAGAAAATAAACCCATACCTTTCAAGTGGAGTCGTCAATGAAGGTGACATAATAGCGAGAACCTCCATGTGATTCTACATTGGTTGGACCAAACACATCCGTATGAACGAGCTCCAATTTCTTCAACTTAGGTGCATTCCCCGATTTCCCAAAAGTCACCTTCTTTTGCTTCCCATATACACATGGTTCGCAAAATCCAAGTTCTACCTTTTTTAAATCCGGAATTCTCCCACTCGAAACAAGCATCTTCATACCCTTCTCACTCATATGCCCGAGTCTTCGGTGCCATAGAGTTGATTCAGACTCAACATTAACCGTAGCAACCACCGTGTCTTCATCAAACATGTCAACCATATAAAGTGTTCCCCTTTTATGTCCACGAGCCATAATACTACTACCCTTAACCACCTTCCATTGGCGGTTTTCAAAAGTAACCGCGTTACCTTCATCATCTAATTGACCAACCGAAATAAGTTTCCTTTTCAATTTAGGAATGTACCTTACGTTCTTCAAAGTCCAATTAGAACCAAGAGTAGTCTTCAAAGCAACATCTCCAATGCCCTCTATGTTGAGTTGCTTGTTGTCCGCCAATCTCACCTTACCTTGGTATGAATGAAAATTCTTCATCATGCTTTTGACATGAGTAGCATGAAACGAAGCTCCCGAATCCAAAATCCAAGACTCCATAGAATTTTCAACACTACACAAAAGTGCATCATCAATTTCCCCTTCGGCCAAGTTTACACCTTTCGCGGAACCATTTTTACAATTCCTTTGAAAGTGCCCTTTTTGATTGCAACCCCAACAAACAGCTTCACTTCTATCTTTCGATGGATACCTCTTCTTAGACTTCTTTCTACCCTTCTTCTCACCGCGATCAAATTTCCTACCACAGTTGTCGGTACTTAACAAGGAACCGGATGCCGATTCCCCCGAGTTTCTCCTACGAGTATCTTCACCAAGAATCAAATCCTTTATTCCTTCAAACGCTAGCTTAGTAGTTCCTGTAGAGCTACTAACTGCGGTAACCGTACCCGACCAACTTTCCGGTAATGATGAAAGCAAGATTAGTGCCTTTAACTCATCATCAAACACAATATCTACCGATGCTAACCTCTATATGATGTTGTTGAACTCGTTGATATGATCCGTTGCACTCGTACCTTCCTTCATCTTCGTATTGAACAATTGTCGCATGAGAAAAACCTTATTAGAAGTGGTAGGTTTCTCATACATGTTAGAGAGTGCTTTCAAGCAAGCAAACATCGTCTTCTCATTCACAACGTTGTATGCAACATTCTTAGCAAGTGAAAGACTAATCGCACCCAAAGCTTGACGATCCAAAAGTGTCCAATCGGCATCGCTCATGCTTTCGGGCTTGGTCTCTAACAGAGGTTGATGTAGCTTCTTTTGATACAAGTAATCTTCAATTTGCATCTTCCAAAAGCCAAAGTCTCTCCCATCGAATCGGTCGATTCTAAACTTTCCGTCTTCTACCATCGTTCCCAAAGTCGAAACCTTCTGTTCTGATACCATTTGCAAGGATATTAGGATCCAAAACAACGCAAGTGATTCAACAAGATCACTCACCGATAGTAATTCTACAAGATTACTAACCCACTTAATGAACGAAAGATTATAAATGCAAGAAATGTAAATCGACACAAGAGATAACGTGGTTATATGCAATCGTTGTGATTGCTTTAGTCCACGGACCAACTAGAGAATGTATTTACTGAATATTTGTGGTGTGTTTACAATGAGTTACAAGAGGGTCTATTTATAGAATGGTTTAAGGAGTAAGCTAAAAACAATTCCTTGAAGCTTCATGTGAGTTTCCTGCCAGCTTCATGGAGGCTACATGTGAGTTTCCTGACAGCTTCGTGGAAGCTACATGTGAGTTTCCTGACAGCTTCGTGGAAGCTACATGTGAGTTTCCTAACAGCTTCGTGAAAGCTACATGTGAGTTTCCTAACAACTTCGTGGAAGCTTCGTGTGAGTTTCCTGGAATCTTCTGTGACAACCCGGAAATTTCCAACCAAATTTAAACTTTAATCTTTATATGTTTTCGACACGATAAGCAATATTTGTTAAGTTAAATTTCAAGAATTTTAAACTATGTTCATACATTCATTCAACCTCGACCAAGTTCCAACGATTTACGAACCATTAAACGAATATGATTATATATGTATATGTGTATATATATTATAACTTGAAACGTAAACAAAATATTAGATTAAATACTTTATATGATTGTATCTGTTTCAAAATGTTTATCAATGGAATTAGAAGATAAGATCAAATGATTGAATTATCAGATATATTGAATTATGATTACAAGTCTCTGTTGAAAGGCCCACGTTGATTTGAGAAATCTTTCCATTTTAACAATATTCGAAAAATGGTAAAAGTGATTTATAAATAAGAACAAATTGTCAATCATTGAGAACTAGACAAAGGATAGTGGAAGATTGAATCTCATAAAGACTCGATTGATCTATTTAGTTTCAAACGTACAAAAACGTTTTCAGTTTAAAAAGAACTTTATTATTAAAACGTATATAACTTTTATAAATATCTAGAACCACTTTTGACAACTCATTACTTAACTAGTATGATAAAGATAACGATATTTATATTTTATTTTATTAAATATATATAACGATTTAAATTAATATTATATATATTTATACGCGTATTATACGTACATAGTTTTATACTTTTACTATACTTAAACTTTACCTTTACTTTATTTTTACTTTACTTTAACTTTAATAATTCACTTTAATAATTCATACTTTAATAATTCACTTTAATAATTCATACTTTAATAATTCACTTTAATAATTCATACTTTAATAATTCACTTTAATAATTCATACTTTAATAATTCACTTTAAAAATTCAAAAATCTATTATAAATAGAATTTAATAGGTTTCATTATTTCATAGAAACTTGAAAATATTTTTCTCTAAACTCTCTCAATCGATTTACATATATATATTTACTCCGTATTATTTCAAGATATTATTAGTATACATAAAATATTACGACGGAGTGCTGTCCGAGTGGTTTCAAAATTGTTTTTCGAGTAGGATAGGATTAAGGAAATTATGGGTTATAGCTATGGAGGTGATTGAGTATGGTTCATGGGTATGCTCGTGAGGTCAATATAGTGTTTATCATTTCCGTTGCATCTACGTACCTTTCCTGCAATATTGAATCTCAATATTGATACGTGAGTACTCATAATTTAACTTTTACATACTAATAGTGTATCCCTGACTAGTGCTCGAGTATTTAGGATTATGCATGCTTGTACTTTTGATATTGCCCTTAAACAGATTAGGTTGAATCTTGAATTAGTTACACTTGCGGTTGAGATAAGGTATAAGATATGCATGTCCTTAGAAAGCTAGCGAAAAATTAAGAACTTTTCCTTTAGATATCGAATGGTTTCGATGAACGGATTAGAAGTTATAATCAATTGAATTTTCGATATTTTTATTAAAAATGATTATTATTATCGTCGTTTTTATCGTCGTTCTAGTTTATCTTATTATTATGATTATTATTATCTTTATCAATAAAAGGGATTTATCATTAAAAATTGTTATTTTTTTATTATTACTATCGTTATTATCGTTAAAGTTATAATTAGTATTATTATTATTATTATCCAATTATTATTATTATTATTATTAGTATTATTATTATTATTATCATTATTAATATATATATCATTATTTAAAAATGGTTATTGTTATTGTTATTATTATTATTACTATATTATCATTAAGTTAATTATTAGTATTATCGTTAATAATATTATAGTAACTATCATTATTAATATTAGTGTAATTAAAACAAATATTTGTAACACCTAATTATTTTGATTACTATTATTATCATTATTATGAATACGATATAAAAGATAATTAAAAGCTATTAAACGAAACGATTAGGAAATAATGAGTAAGAGTATCATGATGAAATTAAAATATTATAAGATATTGATTAAGATAAAATTATCGTTCTTATTATTTTTATCATTACTATTATTATTAAAAGTATCGTTAGTATTAAAACTATCATTTTAACAAAAATTATCATTTTAATAGAAATGTCATTGTTACTATAAAATATCATTATTATTATTATTATTTTAAATAGAATTATTATTTTAAAGATAATCTTAAAAATTATCGTAAATATTAAAGTTATCATAATTAGAATTATCGTTTTATCATAATGTCATCTTAGTAATTATAAATATTGATATTTTTATAATAATAATTATTATTACAAAATAATATAACTTTTACTTACTATCATTATAGATATTATTTTATCAAATAAATATGCGATACAAACATATTTTACTACGTGTAATAACTTACTTTAATAATACCTATCATATTATCTTTATGATATTAAATGAACCCTATAAATTTTATCACTTAATATATATAAAAGTATATTTTATTATATAAATTTAATATAAAATTTTATTTATTAATAAATAAATTATATTATTTACTCTAATAAATCTTTTAAAAATATTTAAAAATATAAAACGACGATATTTAAACTATATATTAATCATGTATAGATTTTTGGAAATTATTTTGAGTCAAATTTACTTTTGTTGACTTTTGCATATTAGTCTCGAGCATTAGGATTGTGGTACATTATGACTTGACCTAATTTGTTAGACAAATATTGACCAACACATAAATATATATAATTAATTTAGGTTCGTGAATCCGAGGCCAACCTTGCACTTGTTCAATGACGTTATATGTATTTTTACTACGAAATACAGTATGGTGAGTTTCATTTGCCTTTTTTTACCCTTTATATTTTTGGGCTGAGAATACATGCGCAATTTTTATAAATGATTTACAAAATAGACACAAGTACGTGAAACTACATTCTATGGTTGAATTATCGAAATCGAATATGCCCCTTTTTATTAAGTCTGGTAATCTAAGAATTAGGGAACAGACACCCTAATTGATGCGAATCCTAAAGATAGATCTATTGGGCCTAACAAACCCCATCCAAAGTACCGGATGCTTTAGTACTTCGAAATTTATATCATGTCCGAAGGAGGATCCCGGAATGATAGGGGATATTCTTATATGTATCTAGTTAATGTCGGTTACCAGGTGTTCACCATATGAATGATTATTTTTGTCTCTATGCATGGGACGATTATTTATGAGAACTGGAAATGAAATTCTTGTGGTCTATTAAAATGATGGAAATAAATGATTATGATAAACTAATGAACTCACCAACCTTTTGGTTGACACTTTAAAGCATGTTTATTCTCAGGTGTTAAAGAAATCTTCCGCTGTGCATTTGCTCATTTTAAAGATATTACTTGGAGTCTTTCATAGCATATTTCGAAGAACGTTGCATTCGAGTCATTGAGTTCATCAAAGATTATTATTAAATCAATTTATAGTTGGATAGTGGATATTATGAAATGGTATGCATGCCTGTCAATTTTCGATGTAAAGAAAGTTTGTCTTTTAAAAACGAATGCAATGTTTGTAAAATGTATCATATAGAGGTCAAATACCTCGCAATGTAATCAACTATTGTAAATCGTTTATAATGTATATGAACGGGTCCTTTCAGTTGGTATCAGAGCGGTGGTCTTAGCGAACCAGGTCTGCATTAGTGTGTCTAACTGATAAGTCGATAGGATGCATTAGTAAGTCTGGACTTCGACCGTGTCTGTATGTCAAAAGTTTTGCTTATCATTTTGTGTCGAAAATTAACTACTTATCATCCTCAGGAAATTACCTGCTTATCATTTTTAGTTTAAGACACGTCTTGCTGCATTGATTGTATGAATAGTGTATAGACAAAAATTAATATCTTAGCATATCTGCTAAATCATATCTTATCGCATCTGTTACTTTAAACTTTGCGTTACATATCCCGCAAAGTCCTCCGTAATCTACGAAATCTTTTGATCTATATATATATATATATATATGTATATATATATATGTATATATGTATATATATATATGTATATATGTATATATATATATGTATATATATATATGTATATATATATATATATATATATATATATATATATATATATGTATATATTCTATGTAATTAGAATACCATCCGTTAGCCAAAATCATTTCATATCGAAAAAAAATCCTTTATACAATCGTACGAAATGGAATTCGTCATCAGTTCAAGTCACTCAGATTCCGAAATGGAATCCCATTCAAGCTCTGAAAGCAGTGTGACTGGAATAGATCAACCAATCAGTCATCACCTATTCTGGATGAATTAGGGATGGGTTCGTAGCCTCCTCAATCATTGGAGACAAGAAGAAGGTGATCCCTTCCATCCACCACATTGCCCTCTTGACGAAGAACTTGAAGCATTTACCAGCGAACCTGTCCGAAACACCATTTTCTCGCTCATTTCCAGAGTATCTCGTCATGATTATATATTACATCAAATTTTAGATTTTATTTATCCGCTCGTCCGAACCGAAAATCACCCCGGTGTAATAGAAGAAGTCAACGAGCTTCGTGCTCGGGTAGTGGCTTTGGAGAATATGGTGCAGAGATTACAAACACCAGCAGCAGCATCGGCAGCATAACCAGTACCACCATAATCAACGCCAACAGTACCATTACCATCTCCAACCACAACCGCGTCGTAAACCTCAACTTCATAATCTGTCCCACTAGCATCAACGGCATACGCACCATAGATACCAAGGAGTACCAACAACAATAACTGACGAAGTATTAATTCATAACTTCATTGGAGAAACATTCCGCGGCGATTATGTAATCTCTAAAGTCTTAGAGATTATCTAATCTAGCTCTAACCATAAATCAGTTAAGCGAACCAAAATGATAGAAGGAAGAGTAGAAACCCTGACAAAAATGGTGTGTGATTAACAAGCTAAACTTGCTTTACCAACAGCATCAACAGTACCGTCAGCGTTACCAGCATCGTCAGTACAGTCAACATCCGAATCAACAACACAGATAACATCACAAACTCCGTCAGTTCAAGAATCATTGTGGACATCATTACGAATCAATAACGTGTATATTGTATCAACGAGTTATGAAGAATTAACTCATTCCCTCTGAAGAAATTATATGTATATTATATATATATATATATATATATATATATATATATATATATATATATATATATATATATATATATATATATATATTGAAATAAATCTTTCCGTGCTAAGCTATTGTGTGTGAATCTTAACATCTCGGTTAATTCATATTACAAATATGCAATAATGTACGTCCTTCGGCCGCAACTTAACCAGCGTTAACTACAATCTCTGTCGCAATTCAACAAATTCCAATTCATAATAAATCAAGTATATATTTGATTTTACACTTTCATCATCGATGTACCCGAAACTTTTCAGATAACATCATTCGTACTTTGCGAAATTCACAAGAATTCCACGAACCGAACATCATACATCAACAAATAACGAAGTATTGTTTCATAATTTCAATGTAATTAAAGAAATACTGCGTAAAAGTTATGTACTTTTTAAAGCCTTTAGGGATTATTCAATTCTAGTTTCAATCGTAAATCAAATGAGTTTAATTTAACATTAACTCATTAAATCTATGTTACATCTGAAGAAAATATACATATATATATTTTCATAAAGACTGTAATAAAATTCTTTTGTACAAAATATTAATTGTGAAATTTTTTTAACGGGTTGGTAATACCCGAGAGATATATAAATTCACAATTAATATGTTACATTCTTCGAATCTGATTCAGCAAATCATCCATTATACTCCCTACTTTCACAACAATATACATTCTTTTATAGAAATCAAAACAACCATACTCATTCAAAATTTAATTACATATTCTGATTTTGAAATCTCAAAATTCAACTTGAGATATGACCAAAATCATCACTCTTAGATCCTTACATCTTTCACAAGCTATATTTTAACTTCAAAACTCTGTTAGAACATCAAATGTATGTTAACGATTACAATCTGTGTTCAAACTCTTCGAAAATTTCTGAAGACACTTCGAATGATGAGCAATCGAGATGATGATCCAACCACATGTTACCCACAGTTATGTACCAGAAAAACTCTTGAAACCAAAGTAAAAGTTTAAACAACGTATCCGCATCAGATTCTTTGGCATTTATTAGCAAAAATAACTTTGCGACTCCTATTCAAAGTAGCCAGTTTTGTCACAGCTCCAGCAAGTCAACTTCGACTTTTCAGTCAGACTAACCTTATTATAACCTTGAGATATACACCATCGTTACCAGAGAACCTTTTACATTCCACCACATTATTAGCAGATGTACCAACAACTTCATTACCCTTTGACTTTAGCCTCTCCAAAAAGTCATTATAATTATTCATTGAAACCCCATCATTTACTCATTCGCATCTTGTAATGAGAATTGCCATACGAATCATTGGGAATTAGCAATCAGTATTTTGAAATCTCGCAGCATGTCTACGCCAACAGTTATATGTGTATATATAATGTCTATCTTCTGGACTTAATTTGAATGTGAAGCTTCTGAAAAACACTCCGAACTACGAATTGGTTCTCCGGAAGAAAAAAAATGCTGATGAAGCAGCAAAAACTATAAACGAATTTAAACGGTAAAAGCTGGATGATAATGATGAAGTGTGCTGGCAAAGCACAGAAAAAGAGAAGTTTTGGAACTAGAAAACGGATTGAGCAAAGTAGGAAGGAGGCTGTGGACAAATTACAAAGACTGAACCTGACTTCAAAGGATCCAAATGATTCAGTACCTGCTGAAGTCATTAACGAATACCTTGCTCCTGACTCTAAACCCCCGCGGACAATATTCTTCATCATCCTCTGATATTAGAAATTCTAAAATATCATCATATCTTTCATTATAAATATCCTCCATATTTCTGAAGATATTTTCTTAATTTTTCTTATTTGAAATCATTTACCTCTTCGCGCTATCTGTATTACATCATAAAAGAAACTATTTTAGTTTCTAAATTCTGAAACATTCAAGTTTAAAATAGGAATATTTTGAAGTAGTGTTGGGAACTGAAGCATGAATTAGTATAATATAATGATACTTGATCAATGTGATTATATTACAGTAAGTCATGCTGAGTTTCTAAATGGAACGTGATGATTCACAGATCATAACATCATCATGTGTCATGTTATACGACTCTTGTATTCTATTTAACCTCTAAAATATCAAGAAAATATTTCTTGATGATTCGGCCTTTTCCAAGGTATTCTAGTAATTTGACAAGTCAAGATCGTGCCATCACAATTTCTTTCCTAGAACATTAACAATGTTCATTCCAAAATTCATATCTATGAATTATGGACCATTACAAGCGGTGCTTAATCGCAAGAAGAAGAAACAAAAGGACAAAACTCCGAAATAGAAATTGGGGTATAAATTGCAGCAAATAAAAGAGAGCATTAACTGTGAATGATAATGATTATAGAAGACAGAAGCAGAGACTTTGAAATATAAGGGAACATATAAAGCCCAACGACAAACTAGAAATTATAAACCATATATATCGATGCATATAGCAATATAAAGACAGGGGAGAACTAGAAACACTATAAACCCAAGAGTATAGTAGAAGTAAATAGATTCTTCCGGCGGTAGATGAAAAAGAAGAATGACCGATATGAAAGTTAGAAGTATATCGAGAATCAGAACTGGATGGAGCATATTGATGAATACTTTAAAATATGAGTTGAGGGGGATAGAATAGAAGGTGATGAAACATGACTAGGAACTTAGAAATCAACATATTTAACTCACACAATGGCGGAATAAGTGAATCAAACCCTCTAGTGAATAGGTTAAGTTTTTTTTTTTTTTTTTTTTTTGATTAATTTAGTCAAACCACAACTAAATCAAGTGTGATTAGATCAACACCTAGAGCTATTATTCACCACCTGGGTGATTTGGACTGAGAGAGAATCGGAGGAGCTCACTAGATCTGAGTGTGTGTAACAAATGAGAGGCTTAACCTAAAATGAAGAACATAAGACTTTATATACCCCTGCTATTGACTCACCCATACGATTCATTCATCATACGTACGAGTTGGCTTCATCAGCCGTACGGGTGATCACTCACTCGTGTCTTCTCATTTAGGTTGTAATTGTGACTTAGCTCAGCATCAACCGTGTGTATGAGCCTGTCAGCCGTACTAGTGAGGCTTCACTCGTACGTCTGACTAAGTCTAACATAGTCAAACATCTAAATCTCGTTCCTACAGTTCCTGTAACCACATACAAACACGGATAGGATAATAACGAGCAATCATGGTGGCCTGTAAATTGTTGTACCTGCAATGGACGTGGGTAGATGTCTAGGGACTTGCATAAAATGCATCAACAGAAGATGTGAGTTGTAAGGAAACGAAGGAGGTGAATTTATAAGAAAATCTCCGACAGAACAATTAAAATGGACGATCGCATTTAAAGCGGATCCTAATTCTCTTGATTACTGGAGAGTCAAATCTTATTAAGAAGATTTTCTTCAAATCCCTTGAAATCTGGGAATCAATCATATCTACGTCAAATGATAAGATGAATCTACACTTACTCATTTCACTCTTCTATGTTAGCTTCATTCGTACTCTTCATATAAATGGATTGTTTATCCAGATTATTCGCTGATGATAAAACTCTAATTTTCAGCCCGTATGCATCATGAAAACATACTTATTATTATTCATGACCTTTCCACTCAAATTTCGGGACGAAATTTCTTTAACGGGTAGGTACTGTGACAACCCGGAAATTTCCAACCAAATTTAAACTTTAATCTTTATATGTTTTAGACACGATAAGCAATATTTGTTAAGTTAAATTTCAAGAATTTTAAACTATGTTCATACATTCATTCAACCTCGACCAAGTTCCAACGATTTACGAACCATTAAACGAATATGATTATATATGTATATGTGTATATATATTATAACTTGAAACGTAAACAAAATATTAGATTAAATACTTTATATGATTGTATCTGTTTTAAAATGTTTATCAATGGAATTAGAAGATAAGATCAAATGATTGAATTATCAGATATATTGAATTATGATTACAAGTCTCTGTTGAAAGGCCCACGTTGATTTGAGAAATCTTTCCATTTTAACAATATTCGAAAAATGGTAAAAGTGATTTATAAATAAGAACAAATTGTCAATCATTGAGAACTAGACAAAGGATAGTGGAAGATTGAATCTCATAAAGACTCGATTGATCTATTTAGTTTCAAACGTACAAAAACGTTTTCAGTTTAAAAAGAACTTTATTATTAAAACGTATATAACTTTTATAAATATCTAGAACCACTTTTGACAACTCATTACTTAACTAGTATGATAAAGATAACGATATTTATATTTTATTTTATTAAATATATATAACGATTTAAATTAATATTATATATATTTATACGCGTATTATACGTACATAGTTTTATACTTTTACTATACTTAAACTTTACCTTTACTTTATTTTTACTTTACTTTAACTTTAATAATTCACTTTAATAATTCATACTTTAATAATTCACATTAATAATTCATACTTTAATAATTCACTTTAATAATTCATACTTTAATAATTTACTTTAATAATTCATACTTTAATAATTCACTTTAATAATTCAAAAATCTATTATAAATAGAATTCAATAGGTTTTATTATTTCATAGAAACTTGAAAATATTTTTCTCTAAACTCTCTCAATCGATTTACATATATATATTTACTCCGTATTATTTCAAGATATTATTAGTATACATAAAATATTACGACGGAGTGCTGTCCGAGTGGTTTCGAAATTGTTTTTCGAGTAGGATAGGATTATGGAAATTATGGGTTATAGCTATGGAGGTGATTGAGTATGGTTCATGGGTATGCTCGTGAGGTCAATATAGTGTTTATCATTTCCGTTGCGTCTACGTACCTTTCCTGCAATATTGAATCTCAATATTGATACGTGAGTACTCATAATTTAACTTTTACATACTAATAGTGTATCCCTTGTAGTGACCCGAACTTTTCCATGTTTATATATATTAATTGAGATTGATATTTACATGATTAAATGTTTCCAACATGTTAAGCAATCAAACTTGTTAAGGCTTGATTAATTGAAATATGTTTCATATAGACAATTGACCACCCAAGTTGACCGGTGATTCACGAACGTTAAAACTTGTAAAAACTATATGATGACATATATATGGATATATATATATAGTTAACATCATACTATGATAAGTAAACATATCATTAAGTATATTAACAATGAACTACATATGTAAAAACAAGACTACTAACTTAATGATTTTTAAACGAGACATATATGTAACGATTATCGTTGTAAAGACATTTAATGTAAATATATCATATTAAGAGATATTCATACATGATAATATCATGATAATATAATAATTTAAAATCTCATTTGATATTATAAACATTGGGTTAACAACATTTAACAAGATCGTTAACCTAAAGGTTTCAAAACAACACTTACATGTAACGACTAACGATGACTTAACGACTCAGTTAAAATGTATATACATGTAGTGTTTTAATATGTATTTATACACTTTTGAAAGACTTCAATACACTTATCGAAATACATCTACTTAACAAAAATGCTTACAATTACATCCTCGTTCAGTTTCATCAACAATTCTACTCGTATGCACCCGTATTCGTACTCGTACAATACACAGCTTTTAGATGTATGTACTATTGGTATATACACTCCAATGATCAGCTCTTAGCAGCCCTTGTGAGTCACCTAACACATGTGGGAACCATCATTTGGAAACTAGCATGAAATATCTCATAAAATTACAAAAAATATGAGTAATCATTCATGACTTATTTACATGAAAACAAAATTACATATCCTTTATATATAATCCATACACCAACGACCAAAAACACCTACAAACACTTTCATTATTCAATTTTCTTCATCTAATTGATCTCTCTCAAGTTCTATCTTCAAGTTCTAAGTGTTCTTCATATATTCTACAAGTTCTAGTTACATAAAATCAAGAATACTTTCAAGTTTGCTAGCTCACTTTCAATCTTGTAAGGTGATCATCCAACCTCAAGAAATCTTTGTTTCTTACAGTAGGTTATCATTCTAATACAAGGTAATAATCATATTCAAACTTTGGTTCAATTTCTATAACTATAACAATCTTATTTCAAGTGATGATCTTACTTGAACTTGTTTTCGTGTCATGATTCTGCTTCAAGAACTTCGAGCCATCCAAGGATTCGTTGAAGCTAGATCCATTTTTCTCTTTTCCAGTAGGTTTATCCAAGGAACTTAAGGTAGTAATGATGTTCATAACATCATTCGATTCATACATATAAAGCTATCTTATTCGAAGGTTTAACCTTGTAATCACTAGAACATAGTTTAGTTAATTCTAAACTTGTTCGCAAAAAAAGTTAATCATTCTAACTTGACTTTTAAAATCAACTAAACACATGTTCTATATCTATATGATATGCTAACTTAATGATTTAAAACCTGGAAACACGAAAAACACCGTAAAACCGGATTTACGCCGTCGTAGTAACACCGCGGGCTGTTTTGGGTTAGATAATTAAAAACTATGATAAACTTTGATTTAAAAGTTGTTATTCTGAGAAAATGATTTTTATTATGAACATGAAACTATATCCAAAAATTATGGTTAAACTCAAAGTGGAAGTATGTTTTCTAAAATTGTCATCTAGACGTCGTTCTTTCGACTGAAATGACTACCTTTACAAAAATGACTTGTAACTTATTTTTCTGACTATAAACATATACTTTTTCTATTTAGATTCATAAAATAGAGTTCAATATGAAACCATAGCAATTTGATTCACTCAAAACGGATTTAAAATGAAGAAGTTATGGGTAAAACAAGATTGAATAATTTTTCTCATTTTAGCTACGTGAAAATTGGTAACAAATCTATTCCAACCATAACTTAATTAACTTGTATTGTATATTATGTAATCTTGAGATACCATAGACACGTATACAATGTTTCGACCTATCATGTCGACACATCTATATATATTACGGAACAACCATAGACACTCTATATGTGAATGTTGGAGTTAGCTATACAGGGTTGAGGTTGATTCCAAAATATATATAGTTTGAGTTGTGATCAATACTGAGATACGTATACACTGGGTCGTGGATTGATTCAATATAATATTTATCAATTTATTTCTGTACATCTAACTGTGGACAACTAGTTGTAGGTTACTAACGAGGACAGCTGACTTAATAAACTTAAAACATCAAAATATATTAAAAGTGTTGTAAATATATTTTGAACATACTTTGATATATATGTATATATTGTTATAGGTTCGTGAATCAACCAATGGCCAAGTCTTATTTCCCGACGAAGTAAAAATCTGTGAAAGTGAGTTATAGTCCCACTTTTAAAATCTAATATTTTTGGGATGAGAATACATGCAGGTTTTATAAATGATTTACAAAATAGACACAAGTACGTGAAACTACATTCTATGGTTGAATTATCGAAATCGAATATGCCCTTTTTTTATTAAGTCTGGTAATCTAAGAATTAGGGAACAGACACTCTAATTGACGCGAATCCTAAAGATAGATCTATTGGGCCTAACAAACCCCATCCAAAGTACCGGATGCTTTAGTACTTCGAAATTTATATCATATCCGAAGGGTGTCCCGGAATAATGGGGATATTCTTATATATGCATCTTGTTAATGTCGGTTACCAGGTGTTCACCATATGAATGATTTTTATCTCTATGTATGGGATGTGTATTGAAATATGAAATCTTGTGGTCTATTATTATGATTTGATATATATAGGTTAAACCTATAACTCACCAACATTTTTGTTGACGTTTTAAGCATGTTTATTCTCAGGTGATTATTAAGAGCTTCCGCTGTCGCATACTTAAATAAGGACGAGATTTGGAGTCCATGCTTGTATGATATTGTGTAAAAACTGCATTCAAGAAACTTATTTTGTTGTAACATATTTGTATTGTAAACCATTATGTAATGGTCGTGTGTAAACAGAATATTTTAGATTATCATTATTTGATAATCTACGTAAAGCTTTTTAAACCTTTATTGATGAAATAAAGGTTATGGTTTGTTTTAAAATGAATGCAGTCTTTGAAAAACGTCTCATATAGAGGTCAAAACCTCGCAACGAAATCAATTAATATGGAACGTTTTTAATCAATAAGAACGGGACATTTCAGTTGGTATCCGGGCGTTGGTCTTAGAGAACCAGAATTTTGCATTAGTGTGTCTTATCGAGTTTGTTAGGATGCATTAGTGAGTCTGGACTTCGACCGTGTTTACTTGAAAAATGATTGCTTAACAAATTTTGTTGGAAACTATATATTTTTAACATGTGAATATTATGTGATATATTAATCTCTTAACGCGTTTGATATTATGTGATAGATGTCTACCTCTAGAACAAGTCCCATTGACTCACCTAATAATAATGAAGAGTCAAATGTAAATTGGAATGATTCGTGGACTGATTCACAAGTTCCCGAAGAGGAACCGGAAGAAGAATCGGAACCGGAAGAAGAATCGGAACCGGATGAAGAAATAGAACCGGTGGGGGAAATAATAAAACGGTTAAGTAAAAGAAAATCCTCAACCAACCGACCAAGGTTAATTATGGTCAATGGTGTTTCCGCCAAGGAAGCAAAATATTGGGAGGATTACCAATTCTCCGATGAATCGGATTCCGACGAGAATTCCGATGATGTTATAGAAATTACCCCAACTGAATTTAAAAAGGCAAAAGAAAATAATAAGGGAAAGGGCATAAAAATAGAGAAATCTAATTCCAACCCCGATGAACTTTATATGTATCGTCAACCCCCGAAGTCCTTAAGTTGTAACAATGACCCGGGAACCTCTAAACCACCAGGTTTTTCTAAACCAATGTGGAAAACGACGACTCGTATTAGGGGAACATCATATATCCCTAGAAACTTGGCAAAACGAACCAAAACCGAAGAAGAAGAAACAAGCGAGTCGGAATAAGATAGTTGTATTCGTGTGGTGTAATATATGTAATATAGTGTGCTTATGCTTTATGATATATGTAAAAATTGCTTGTATTAATAAGTATTTTTTTTATGAATCTAACTATTGTCTATTTTACAGTATAAAAACACAAAACGGATAGACAACCCAATATTTTAAGAGACCTACCCGGAGACATGATTGATGAAATCTTGTCTAGAGTCGGTCAGAATTCTTCGGCACAACTATTTAAGGCGAGATCAGTTTGTAAGACATTCGAAGAACGTTCCAAGAATGCCTTGGTTTATAAAAGGCTTTCGTTCGAAAGATGGGGGATATCACATTGGGAAATCCATAAGTTACGATTTGTTTACTTTGACGCATATATTGCGGGGAACCCAAATGCTATTTTACGCAATGGGTTAAGAAATTATTTTGACTCAATATATCCGAATATTGGACTTCGTGATTTAGAAAAAGCGGCTAACATGCAACATAAAGAAGCATGTTATGCTTACGGATTAGTAATGTTCGCTTCTCACCAAAGTGAGAACAAGAACATCGGGCTACAACTATTAAACAAAACGTTCCCACAAGTGACGGAGTCGGTAATTGGGGTAAGAAATGAGGTTTTTAGATTGTTACGGGACTGTTGGACATTACGTAACCCTCGTCCCTTTGACGACGTTACAACACGCTGTCTTATCAACGGCCATAACGGTTATGTTCCACAAGACCAAGGATGGGAAGTAATCCTAGTAAAACCAGAATGCATGACTTGTTTCTGGACGTATGAATTACGTGTCTTTATTGCCTTTGCTGAACGACTTGTGTACTAGCTAGAATTATCTTCACAACCATCTTGTATCAAATTTATTGTGTGCTATATTTCATGCTATATGTAAAATAAGCGGTATTGTAAGTTTGTAAAATATTGTGTAAAAGTTTGAACGCGAAATATTATTATAATCAGTTTTTCATATAGAATTGTAGTAGTTGAATTGTATATTAGCTACTAAGTATGAACTTAACGGGTAGGTACTACCCGAATTTAAACTTATAAAACGCTAATATGAAGAAAAAGCTTTTATAAATGAGTTCATATTATGCTACGAAATATTATTAACTACTCTTAATATTCTGTATGATTAACTTGTTCCATTTGACTATTTTGAAGGAAATGGCACCGACTACTCGACACACCGTGAATATGAATGAAGAGGAATTCTGTACTTTTCTAGCTTCAAACATAGCCGCAGTACAGGCTGCGCTACATACCAACAATAACCTTGGATCTAGCATTACAGGAAATCGTGTAGGATGCACCTACAAAGAATTCACTGCCTGCAAACCTTTGGAATTTGATGGAACCAAAGGAACGATCGGATTGAAACGGTGGACCGAGAAGGTCGAATCGGTGTTTGCCATAAGTAAGTGTACTGAAGAGGACAAAGTGAAGTACGCTACGCATACCTTCACAGGTTCTGCGTTAACATGGTGGAATACCTATCTAGAGCAAGTGGGACAAGACGATGCGTACGCACTACCGTGGTCAGCATTCAAGCACTTGATGAACGAGAAGTACCGTCCCAGAACCGAGGTCAATAAGCTCAAGACAGAACTTAGAGGGTTACGAACCCAAGGATTTGATATTACCACGTACGAAAGACGATTCACAGAATTGTGCCTATTGTGTCCGGGAGCATTCGAAGATGAGGAAGAGAAGATCGACGCGTTTGTGAAAGGATTACTGGAAAGAATCCAAGAAGATATAAGTTCACACGAGCCCGCCTCCATACAACAGGCATGTAGAATGGCTCACAAACTAGTAAACCAGATTGAAGAAAGAATTAAAGAACAGACTGCTGAAGAGGCCAATGTGAAGCAAGTCAAAAGAAAGTGGGAGGAAAACGGTGATAAGAATTACCAATACAACAACAACAGCAATTACAACAATAATCGCAACAATTATCCAAACAATCGCAACATCAATCGCGACTACAACAAATGGCCCAACAACAACAACAACAACAACAACAACAACAACTACAACAATCATCCCAACAACAATAATAATCGCAACAACAACAACAATCAGAAGCAGCTATGCCAAAGGTGTGAAAAGTATCACTCGGGGTTCTGCACCAAATTTTGCAACAAGTGTAAAAGAAATGGCCATAGCGCGGCGAAGTGTGAGGTCTACGGACCAGGGGTTAATAGAACGAAAGGAACAAATGGTGTCGGAACGAGTAATGGCAGAGCAAGTAGTGTCGGATCAAGTTATGCCAATGTAGTTTGTTATAAATGTGGAAAACTGGGCCACATTATTAGAAATTGCCCGAACCAGGAGAACACGAATGGACAAGGCCGCGTAAGAGTTTTCAATATTAATGCAGCAGAGGCACAGGAAGACCCGGAGCTTGTTACGGGTACGTTTCTTATTGACAATAAATCTGCTTACGTTTTATTTGATTCGGGTGCGGATAGAAGCTATATGAGTAGAGATTTTTGTGCTAAATTAAGTTGTCCATTGACGCCTTTGGATAGTAAATTTTTACTCGAATTAGCAAATGGTAAATTAATTTCAGCAGATAATATATGTCGGAATCGAGAAATTAAACTGGTTAGCGAAACATTTAAGATTGATTTGATACCAGTAGAGTTAGGGAGTTTTGATGTGATAATCGGTATGGACTGGTTGAAAGAAGTGAAAGCAGAGATCGTTTGTTACAAAAATGCAATTCGCATTATACGAGAAAAAGGAAAACCCTTAATGGTGTACGGAGAAAAGGGCAACACGAAGCTACATCTTATTAGTAATTTGAAGGCACAAAAACTAATAAGAAAAGGTTGCTATGCTGTTCTAGCACACGTCGAGAAAGTACAAACTGAAGAAAAGAGCATCAATGATGTTCCCATTGCAAAAGAATTTCCCGATGTATTTTCGAAAGAATTACCGGGATTACCCCCACATCGATCCGTTGAATTTCAAATAGATCTTGTACCAGGAGCTGCACCAATAGCTCGTGCTCCTTACAGACTCGCACCCAGAGAGATGAAAGAACTGCAAAGCCAATTACAAGAACTTTTAGAGCGTGGTTTCATTTGACCAAGCACATCACCGTGGGGAGCTCCTGTTTTGTTTGTCAAGAAGAAAGATGGTACATTCAGGTTGTGTATCGACTATCGAGAGTTGAACAAACTTACCATCAAGAACCGCTACCCACTACCGAGAATCGACGACTTATTTGATCAACTACAAGGCTCGTCTGTTTATTCAAAGATTGACTTACGTTCCAGGTATCATCAAATGCGGGTGAAAGAAGATGATATTCCAAAGACTGCTTTCAGAACACGTTACGGTCATTACGAGCTTATGGTCATGCCGTTTAGTTTAACTAATGCACCAGCTGTGTTCATGGACCTTATGAACGGAGTGTGTGGACCATACCTTGACAAGTTTGTCATTGTTTTCATTGATGACATACTTATTTACTCAAAGAAT